>NC_081184.1:67976764-68576764 GCF_029867415.1 Vicia villosa | reverse complement strand
ACCCTCCGCCTGTCACTCTTGAAGCCATGTATGCTGCTATTCAACGCCAAGATCAACTCGTTCAAGCTATGCAGACAAACCAAACTGAAACAATTAGGCTCATCAGAGAGATGCAACAGGAGCACCGTGACTATGCTATTAGGAACGAAAGTCAATACGCTGAAATTGCTACATATTTGCATGATCTTGACATTTGTGTGAACGACTCTCCTGATAGACGTCGCCGTGTTCGTACAAGAGGCGCGAGCAGTTCTCGAAACCGCAACAATGAGGAGTAGTTCTTATGCACTGAGGACATTGCATCATCTAAGTCTGGGGGAGACGTATTATTTCTATTTCCTTTAGTTTTATTTTTCCCTTCAGTTATTTCCCTTCCTTGTAATGTTTTTCAAATTCAATAAAGTATATTTATGGAATTTAAGTCTTATATGTATTTTTCCGTAGTTATTTCATTTTCTTCCATTTTCTTGAGCCATAACAAAAAAAAATTTTGCTCCTAAACGATAAACGCAAACCCCACACGTTTAAGAAATACAAAGCTACTCAAACACTCAACGCATTGAAACTGAATATAGTCAATATCCTTATTGTCCCAACACTCTAAAACCCCCGAGTATGCGTAACCGATTTGAGTACCCGTTGTACCAAAACCACCGACTTTAAGTTTTGAAATAACCCTTAGTAGTTTATTCTAGCAGTCGGCACCGTCTTAGATACAAACTACGCAGAGAGTCGATGAATATAAGTGTATGATCCTCATAATGATGTGCTCAACCATAAGAAGAAATGTGCCTACTAAGTAAGGTGATCCTCACAAGATCATTTAACCTAACGGTCGCAAATTTCAAATACAAAGAATTTAAAAAACTCACTGTCGATTGGTTCAGAAGTCATCTGGTAATGAACTTGGTAGGAAGGACTATTGTCCGATTCCCCACAATCTACAAGTGAATGCTAAGGAGTACACCACATATTGTGCCAGAACTCCGTGAGAAGGATCATAGTCACTAACCGACTACTCTGCTATGTGCGTGTCAAGATAATGGGCTTAATGTGATTGCGCGCGAATGAAAAGGGTGAAACATGATGACAAGTCAAATAGGTCGAGCTATAATGGCATGATTCGGATTGGTATGCATACTGGGAGTTGTTTAGTGTTGTTACTATAGGTTAATTGCTAGATTCATTATCATTATTTCCGAATAAGAACGCTATGTAGCTGAGTACGACTGAACGACATGGTGGAAGTGTGTTTCATTTATCTTTATCTTCTTATTTTGCTTGAGGACAAGCAAAGGTTCAAGTCTGGGGGAATTTGATAACACGATTTTATATCGTATATTTAGCTTAAAATCCATAGATATTTATAGCATTTTCTGTTTATTATTTTAATTTATTACGATATTACGCGTGTTTTTGCTTTGTTTCAGGTTTTACACTCTTACTATGCCGAATTGTGAAAAAGAGAAGAAATGGAGCCAAAACGACCCTTTTCTATGCCTAAAAGACGTAAATTGGGTGCTGAAGTAAAAAGGGAGTGCAATTAAAGACCAAGTGTGCTGAAAGAGGCCCAAAGACTCAATGAAGCAATCCAGCCCACGAAGGAGAACAGCCCAAGCCATACAAGTAAGCAGAGACGCACGTCTCTGCCACCTCAGCAAAAGGGAGACGCACGTCTCCACCTCCCTAAATTCGCTCCACTTGAGACGCACGTCTCAAGTCTCCCTGAAGAATAGGAGACGCACGTCTCCACGTCCTGGTCTGCAAAAAGCTCCTCTTTTCACGCAAAGCAACTGCAAAGCCCCTCCTATAAATAGGACCTGTCACTTCACTTCAATCTGTCCGATTTCCTGCCAACGAAGTGCTGCCGAAATTGTACCGCGAACTGCTTTTCCTTATTCTGCTTTCATTTAACCGTTTATTTTCTCACAACGATTTCTATACTGGAAATTGTTGTGAACTTTTCGTAGATCTAGCCTTACGTTAGATTTATTGCTTTATTTCATTGTTTTTATTTTCTGCCATTTAAATTCCGAAGAACGATCCAGCCAACCTGTGGTGGAAGTTCGAGTACTTCAAGATTCAATTCAATCCAGATTTATTTTAATTCAGGTTTTTTTATTTACCGCCTTTATTTACATTATTATTGCATGATATATTATATTCCATTTAATATGTCTATTATTATGAACCGAACCGATTTATGCATGTTTAATCATATTAATATGTCTGGCTAAATTACTAAAGGTGTCGGTATGTAAAGTAAGTTAACTGTAGGAATCCGAAATAAATTGGCTTAAATTATGTTTTATTAACTATCACTTATTTTTGGTTTATATGTCTAGTTTAATTAGTAAGTCTTAAAACCAATAGAGCGAAAGTTTGAGGGCTTAGGACGGTCAAAGGTTAAAACCAATAGAGTGAAAGTTTGAGGATTTTAACTGGATAGTAGACATAGGACATTAGTTTTAAGGATGGCGAAAGCGTATTAAGACTAATTGGAACTTATTTATTTTCAAAAATTGTTTTTACACTCGAGCGGGATGGCGGAAGCGTACGTTAGGGTTATTAGCTTGCTCCGAGTCAACAGAGCGAAAGTTTGAGATTAGGAGATTTAAATAGATAACAACCTCGTAAAATAGGCATTTTATTAATTACATTGTTTCCAAAAAGCTCTTCTAAAATCTAATGGGATGGCGAAAGCGTACATTAGGATTAGGATAGTAGTCTGAATCAACAGAGCGAAAGTTTGAGACGAGGATTTTTAATCAATTGGAATTAGTAAAGATTTTTAATTTAATTATGCAAAAGCCAATGGACCTTCGGATTACCTTTAGTTAAACGAAATACATACTGATACCTGTCTTTTATTATTATTCTTAATTTTCTCACAATCACTTCCCCTTAGGAACAATCGAAATTTTAGTACTCCTAGCTTTACATAGTAACCTTAGATAACGGTAGATCGATTCATAGTCCCTGTGGATTCGATATCTTTTAAAACTACACGACACGACTGTGCACTTGCAGTTATCAGATTTATAGACACGTAAAGTCACGATCATCTATCCACGCATCTGAGCAAAACCATGTCATAATTCCTTTTATACAAAACATCAGCATTGATGAAGAAACTGCCAGCCAATCTCCTCAAAGTTTTCTTATCTTTACTTGATGCCCCAAGTGGGTACTCTTGAGTCTGAAGGAAGTGCTTAATATCGAAATACCAAGGCTTCTCATCTGTTGCTTCCTCTACTGCAAATACATGAGCAGGTCTATCAAGACGCCTGATTGTAATTTGAGGTTCCTCATTATGGAAATTCACCTTGTACATGGAGGACAACGTGGCTAAAGCATCAGCCATATGATTCTCATCTCGAGGGATGTGGTGGAATTCGACTTTGTTGAAGAATGTCAACAGCCTTCTGGCGTAATCTTTGTAAGGGATTAAACCAGGATGACGAGTTTCCCATTCTCCTTTAATCTGATTAATCACAAGCGCAGAATCTCCATAAACATCAAGAATCTTAATTCTCAGATTAATGGCCTCTTCAAGTCCCATGATGCAAGCTTCATACTCAGCAATATTATTTGTACAGTCAAAACATATCCTTGCAGTGAAAGGAACATGTGATCCATGTGGAGTGATGATAATGGCGCCAATTCCATGGCCATGAACATTAGAAGCTCCATCAAAAATTAAACCCCACTTGGATTCAGGATCTGGTCCTTCTTCTGGCAATGGTTCATCCCAATCTTGAGATCTCAAATACATTATATCTTCATCTGGGAAGTCCATTCTGATAGATTGACGATCATCAATTGGTTGGTGAGCGAGGTACTCCGCCAACACACTTCCTTTCACAGCTTTCTGAGCTCGATACTCAATATCATATTCTGATAGCAACATTTGCCAGCGAGCAATCCTTCCAGTTAATGCAGGTTTCTCAAATACATACTTGATTGGATCCATTTTGGAAATCAATAGGGTGATGTGGTTCAACATATACTGTCTTAGTCGGCGAGCAGCCCACACCAAAGCACAGCAAGTTTTCTCAAGCAGCGAGTATCTTGTTTCGCACTCGGTAAACTTTTTGCTAAGGTAGTATATTGCATACTCTTTTCGACCAGACTCGTCATGCTGACCCAACACGCATCCCATTGAATTCTCAAGCACTGTAAGGTACATAATCAGAGGTCTTCCCTCAGCTGGAGGAAGCAAAATGGGAGGTTCAAGCAGATATTCTTTGATGTTGTCAAAAGCTTTCTGACAATCTTCATTCCACACACATCCCTGATTTTTCTTTAACAACTTGAAGATTGGCTCACAGGTAGAAGTCATATTGGAAATGAACCTGGAGATATAATTCAGACGTCCGAGGAAACCTCTCACTTGTTTCTCAGTCTTTGGTGCTGGCATTTCCTGAATTGCTTTGACTTTATCAGGATCTACTTCAATTCCTCTCTGACTAACAATGAAACCCAATAATTTTCCAGAACGGACAGCAAAAGTGCATTTGTTTAGATTTAAGCGGAGACGATACTTTCTCAAACGCTGAAACAACTTTAAAAGATCTTCCATGTGCCCCTCCTCTGACTGGGACTTGGCAATCATGTCATCCACATAGACCTCAATTTCTTTGTGCATCATATCATGGAAAAGAGTAGTCATGGCCCTCTGATATGTCGCACCAGCATTCTTCAACCCAAAAGGCATCACTTTGTAACAGAATGTCCCCCATGGTGTAATAAAAGTTGTCTTTTCCATGTCTTCAGGTGCCATCTTAATCTGGTTGTATCCTGAAAAACCATCCATGAAGGAGAAGACCTCAAACTTTGCAGTGCTATCTACCAACATATCAATGTGAGGTAGAGGAAAATCATCTTTCGGACTGGCTTTATTTAAATCTCTATAATCAACACACATGCGAACTTTTCCGTCTTTCTTCGGAACGGGCACGATATTGGCAATCCATTGAGGATATACAGAAGTGACAAGGAAACCTGCATCTATCTGTTTCAAGACCTCATTCTTAATCTTTTCTGCCATATCAGGATGACTTCTCCTCAACTTTTGCTTGACAGGAGGACATTCAGGTTTCAACGGCAAACGATGCTCCACAATATCTGTGTCCAACCCAGACATATCTTGGTAGGACCACAAAAAAATGTCAACATACTCTTTAAGAAGCTCTACCATCCTCTTCTTAACATCTTGACCAAGCAGTGCCCCAATCTTGACTTCCTTTTTATCCTCTTCAGAACCCAAGTTGATGACTTCTAATGGCTCTTTATACGGCTGAATGGTGTCTTCCTCGTGCTCAAGCAGTCGGGAAATCTCATCAGGAATACATTCATCACTCTCTTCTTCCGCCTCATACACAGGACACTCGAAGTTGGGAGAGGGCGCAGGGTCATTACTTCCAACGGTTTTATTGATTAATCTGCACAAATGATTATTATTTCAGAAAAAAGGAAAGATATATGCAAACATGTAATCGTGCAGATTATGGAGAATGAAAACATTTTTTAAGGTTTTTTGTGTTACCACTTTCCAGAAAAAGCAAAAAGATAAAAAGCATGTATATGCAGAAACAAAATGACTTTTATTGATGATTTTAATGTTTAAAACAAACAGAAAACAGCCCCAACAACTTCACTTTCATCTTGGGCAGAATGAAAGGATTTTGAAAAACATAAAAGCAAATTACTTTGAGACATGAGTACACTCAGGAATGTCAATGGTGATCCAGTTCTTAATCATCTTTCCATGGGTCACAAAGTTTGGCACTTCTGGCTCTGGTTCGTCTTCAACAATAGCGTTCACCTCTGGAAGAGTCGGATGTAGAAACCCAGCACTATGAAATATTTCCTGATAAGGACGAAAAGCAGATTCAGGCTTCATCACAGACTTGTCTGAGGCAGAAAATCCCAGACCAGCTCTATTCTTGTTCTCTTGCAGACTCACCACTTGTCCCCAAACTCCTGAATGTCCATTCTGAACTACCAGTTGAGCATCTTTGAAGGAGGCAATGGAAGCTTCATCCTTTTTGAATTCATCATTAACAGACAGGGCTTGGAATGCAGTTCCAATGACCACTTCATCAGCCTCTATGGTACGGAACGAAGAGAGATGACTAATTAGCAAAGCTTGTTCTCCATTCACAACAACCATCTTTCCATCTTTCACAAATTTAAACTTTTGGTGGAGAGTCGAAGTAACTGCCCCAGCTTCGTGGATCCACGGGCGTCCCAATAAGCAACTGTATGCAGGGAAAATGTCCATCACTTGAAAAGTAATCTTGAAGACAAACGGTCCAATACCAATAGGCAAATCAACCTCTCCAACCACTGATTTCTTCGATCCATCAAAAGCCTTGACAATCACATTACTGAATCTCATTGGTGTACCACCATAAGACAGCTTGGCGAGAGTGGATTTTGGCATGACATTCAGAGATGATCCAGTATCAATCAACACATTAGACATTGAGTCCTCTTTGCAACTGACGGAGATATGCAAAGCCAAATTATGATTTCTTCCTTCCTCAGGCAAATCTTCATCACTGAAGCTCAAATTGTTACATGCAGTGATATTGCTCACAACCCCATTAAACTGATCCAGCGTCACATCATGATCCACAAAGGCTTGATCAAGTATCTTCATCAAAGAATCCCTATGAGCAGGAGAACTTGTCAGCAGCTCCATTATAGAGATTTTGTACGGAGTGCGATGCAACTGATCCACGATCTTATAATCACTCATCTTGATAAGCTTCAAAATCTCATCCATCTCCTTTCCTGAAGATGACTCAGCATTCACTTTTGTCGTATCATTATTGTTCACAGGCACTTGAGTAGAATTTCTCTGGACATCCACAACTGTTTGGGGCTGAGTAAAAACTCGTCCGCTTCTAGTCACTCTACTGACATCTGCTATATTCTCAACAGAAGACAGAGGCTTAATCTCAACTTCTTTTCCAGCTTCCAACATGGTGGCATTGTATCTGTAGGGTACAGCTTTATCAGAACTATAAGGTACAGATCCAGGCAAACATATCACAAGAGGTTCCACAGCAGCTTTGCCATAATAACCAATCTCTACACATTCCGGGATTTCAAAGCATGGTTCGATCACATTGACATCATCTTCATCTCTATCCCTCAGAATCTCAATAAGCCTTTGATCTATCATTTCTTGCAAATCTCTTTTCACAATGTAACACCCTCGAGGATTAACTGAACAAATCCTACAAGCAGCATGATTATGCTCATAATGACTGTACTCACACAGAGTGGCATGCATCTCTACCAATGATCCTCTGATGTGTTCCACACGATAAATCTTATACTTCCTAGGGCATCCATGCACCATATTCACAGCAGACGCTTCATGAGTTGGCAACGGATTGTTCTTCACATTTGGGCCAATATCACGGAAAGAGATCATTCCAGAACGGACAAATCTCTGAACTTCATTCTTCAGGGCCCAACAGTTCTCGAGGTCATGCCCAGGAGCGTTCTGATGAAAAGCACACGTGGCATCAGCTTTATACCACCAAGGGAGTTTCTCTGGCACAGGAGGTGGTGACCTTGGTTGAACCAGCTTCTTATGAATTAGAACAGGATACAGTTCAGTGTACGTCATAGGGATAGGATCAACATTAACCCGAGGATACGGATGAAGGATAGAAAAACACTTAGAAAGGGGGGGTTTGAATAAGTGTAGCTTTAAAAACTTGACAGATAAAAATAAATTGCACAGTTATTTTTATCCTGGTTCGTTGTTAACTAAACTACTCCAGTCCACCCCCGCAGAGATGATTTACCTCAACTGAGGATTTAATCCACTAATCGCACGGATTACAATGGTTTTCCACTTAGTCCACGACTAAGTCTTCTAGAGTATCCTGATCACAACCTGATCACTCCAGGAACAACTGCTTAGACACAAGCTAAGACTTTCTTAGAGTATCCTGACCACCACGTGATCACTCTAATTACAACTGCTTAGACACAAGCTAAGACTTCCTAGAGTATTCTGATCAACACGATCACTCTAGTTACTTACAACTTAATGTAATCTTTCTAAGAGTATTACAATGCTTCTTAAAAGCTATAATCACAAACTGTGATATTTCTCTTAACGTTTAAGCTTAATCTCACTAATATATTACAACAGCAATGTAGTGAGCTTTGATGAAGATGAAGTTTCTGAGCTTTGAATTGAACAGCGTTTCAGCAAGTCTTTCAGAATAATTTCGTTCAGAATTGGTTAACCTTGCTTCTCATCAGAACTTCATATTTATAGGCGTTTGAGAAGATGACCGTTGAGTGCATTTAATGCTTTGCGTGTTCCGTACAGCATCACATTTAATGTTATACGCTTTTGTCAACTACCTCGAGCCTTGTTCACGCTGTGTCTACTGACGTTGCCTTTAATAGCTTCTAACGTTCCTTTTGTCAGTCAGCGTAGCCTGCCACTTGTACTTTCTTCTGATCTGATGTTTGTAAATACAACGTTTGAATATCATCAGAGTCAAACACCTTGGTGCAAAGCATCTTCTGATCTTCTGACCTTGAAGTGCTTTTGAGCGTGATACCATCAGAACTTCAGTGCTTCTGATCTCATGTTCTTCTGATGCTTCCATAGACCCATGTTCTGATTCTGCTTCGACCATCTTCTGATGTCTTGCTAGACCATGTTCTGATGTTGCATGCTGAACCTTCTGAGTCAAAGCTTCTGAGCGCTGATTTATGCATACTCTTTATATATTTCCTGAAAAGGAAATTGCATTGGATTAGAGTACCATATTATCTTAAGCAAAATTCATATTATTGTTATCATCAAAACTAAGATAATTGATCAGAACAAATCTTGCTCTAACAATCTCCCCCTTTTTGATGATGACAAAAACATATATAAATGATATGAATTTGCGATCAGAAAGAGCAGACGGCAAAAGACAAATTACACAGCTATAGCATAAGCATGTGAATATGTCTCCCCCTGAGATTAACAATCTCCCCCTGAGATAAATAATCTCCCCCTGAAATAAATACTCGAAGAACTTTAATAAAAGACTTCCCTGATTATTTCGGTAGAGACGATCACATAAGCTTCTGTCTTCAGAGAATTCATAGCTTCTGACTTCTGCTTCCATTGGACAGCTTCAGAACTTGAATTTCTTTAGATCCCTAGAACACTCACAGCTTCTGATTCCTGCTTCCATTCAGGACAGCTTCAGAACTTGAATTTCTTTGATCTTCAGAACATTCCCAGCTTCTGATTCCTGCTTCCGTCTAGGACAGCTTCAGAACTTGAATTTCTTTGATCTTCAGAACATTCACAGCTTCTGATTTCTGCTTCCATTTAGGACAGCTTCAGAACTTGAGTTTTCTGGATCTTTAGAACATTCACAGCTTCTGATTTCTGCTTCCCTCGGATAGCTTCAGAGCTTTGAATTTCTACCAACATCACTTCATGCTAGATTTGTATCAGAACATTGGTGAATGTACCAGAGCATCATCAGAGCATCTCTACATCCTGAAATGTTACAGAACAAAAACTAAACGTCAAAAGTCAGCATGAACGAGTCAGAACATAAAATGTATATTAGAACACATGATATGTATCAGAGCCATATAGACTAAAATAATGTATCAGAGCAAATAGAATTTTGTCAAAGCAAATAAACAAATTTTGGATCAAAATCTATTATTAGTGCTTCTGATTCTGAAGCTTGACAGCACTCAGCTTGCTTCAGTTTCCATAAGCTTATTCTTTTTACAGAATAACGCTTCTTATGGTTTTGCTTCTTGTGTTTGCTTTGAAGATTTTCTTCACTCCTTTATACCTGCAAAACACTTAAACCATATAGAACTTGCAGTTCTTGTTAGTAAATAGTAAATGTGTGGGAGCTTTACCCAGCAACTGATAGATTAATCAAATCATTTATCATTTATCTTCTCCCCCTTTTTGTCATAACATCAAAAAGAATATTCTAAAAGATTCAGATGTATAAAACGACAAATAAAATCACTGGAATGTAAAAAACAAAGAAACTTTTCATTGATAATCAAAAGATTTTACAACGGTTCTTATGTTTAACAAGATGAGAAACATTCCTAGCAAATACATAAAAAGTCATCCCAAGAGGAAATGACTACAAAAATTAAAAAGAAAACCCTAGCAAGACACAATCTGTGTCAACCCATCAAGAATCCTTGTGGTCTTCTTGTCTTTTCAGACTAGAACCTCCACTGTAGGAGAGATTCAAGAGACCAGGGAGGAAGTGAGGGACAGTTCACAGACAGGGAGCTAATGTTGCAAACGGGCTCCAGTGACTCAAGAAGGTCTTCTTCCTTTGGATAAATGTTGATAACAGCATTGAAGAAGAGATCTGTCTTGAAAGAGACTTGGAGAGCCATCCCAAGATATGCTTCACATCTGGTAACTGAGTGACCCTTCCATCCGTTCTCATTGAGTTGAGAGAATTCATGATGAACGCTAGGTTTGAACTAGGAATTTTTTTTTTTTTTTTAAAGAGAAAAATAAAAAGACTTTGTTTGAGCAAGAAAGGAAATAGAAGAGAGAGAAAAAAAACTCGATGAGGAATGCAAAGGAACGGAGGATTTAAATAGACAAAAAAAATGAAAAAGTTCACTAGAGAAAAAGTAAGAGGAAAGGAGAAACGTTTGAAGAGTATTAAAAAAAAATGATGAATAGCATTTAATGTTACGTGACATGAGGAGAGATAATAAAGACAAATGAGGTGACTTGCACAGTTACCTATGGTCGGCGTCCCTTCAACTGCACGCGCGCTTATCCATGAACAGTAAAGACAAATTTACCATCCCGAGATAAAGACGTTACAGCTGTTTTGCTTTTAAAGAGGTTCTGAATCAACTTAGACAATGAAACGTTAGTAATAACTGAATCATAATTTCTAATTGATTTCAATCAGAACTTCTGATTAACAAATAATCCACTTTCATTTCAGAAGATACTCATACATAAGAACTTCTCATCTTCTCATTCTGGGCATAAATCCATACTGATGTTCTTCAGAATGAACTTAAACCTATCTTCAGCCAGGGGTTTTGTAAAGATATCAGCCCATTGATGGTCTGTATCCACAAAGATAGAACACCCTTCTGAACATAGTCCCTTATGAAATGATGTTTAATCTCAATATGTTTAGCTTTTGAATGAAGAATAGGATTCTTAGATAAACATATAGCAGAAGTATTATCACAGAATATATAGGAATGTTACTCTCATATATCTGATAATCTTCTAGCTGACTCTTCATCCAGAGCATCTGTGTACTACAACCAGCAGCAGAGACATATTCTGCTTCTGTTGTTGATAGAGCAATAGTTGCTTGCTTCTTGCTATACCAGGAGATCAAATGACTTCCAAGAAATTGACAACTTCCTGAAGTACTCTTTCTTTCAATTCTGTCTCCAGCATAGTCAGCATCGCAGAATCCTACTAAGTTGTATTCTTTAGATTTTCTGTAAACTAAGCCAACATTAGTAGTACCTTTCAGATACCTTAGAATTCTCTTAACAGCAGTTAAATGAGATTCTCTAGGGTCTGATTGGAATCTAGCACACAAACAAACACTGAAAAGAATGTCAGGTCTAGAAGCAGTCAAATATAGAAGAGATCCAATCATACCTCTGTATAACTTCTGATCTACCTTCTTACTTACCTCATCCTTACCCAGGATGCATGTTGGATGCATAGGAGTTTTGGCTTCTTTGCAGTCTAGAAGATTAAACTTCTTCAGAAGTTCCTTCACATACTTGGTTTGGTGAACATACGTTCCTTCTGATGTTTGATTTATTTGTATTCCAAGGAAGTACTTGAGTTCTCCCATCATGCTCATTTCAAACTCAGCCTGCATAGACTCAGCAAACTCCTTTCCAAGTGTAGCATTAGATGTTCCAAAAATAATATCATCTACATATATTTGACAAATTAAAATATCCCTTTTAAAGGTTTTACAAAAGAGAGTAGTGTCCACTTTTCCTCTAGTGAAACCATTATCCAGAAGGAAAGAACTTAAGCGTTCATACCAAGCTCTGGGAGCTTGTTTCAATCCATACAATGATTTCTTTAGTTTAAAAAACATGATTAGGAGACATAGAGTCTTCAAAACCAGGAGGTTGATGGACATAAACTTCTTCATCTATATAACCATTTAAGAAGGCACTCTTAACATCCATCTGATAGAGAGTGATGTTATATTGAGTGGCAAATGAAATTAATAGACGAATAGATTCTAACCTGGCCACTGGTGCAAAGGTTTCTGTATAGTCAATCCCTTCTTGCTGACTGTAACCCTGAGCCACCAGTCTGGCTTTGTTTCTTACCACTTCACCTTTCTCACTAAGCTTGTTTCTGAAGACCCATTTTGTACCGATTATATTGAATCCATCTGGTCTAGGAACAAGATCCCAAACATCATTCCTTGTAAACTGATTCAGTTCTTCTTGCATAGCAATTATCCAGTCTGGATCTTCTAGAGCATGATCAACAGAAGTTGGCTCGATCAAAGATACAAGACCTAATTGACAGTCTGCATTGTTCTTAAGGAATGCTCTTGTTCTGATTGGATCATCCTTCTTTCCAAGAATGACATCTTCTGAATGACCAGAAATGAGTCTAGATGATCTTCTGACAGATGGTTCTTCAGAAATGCTTAGATTCTCCAGAGAAGCTGATACTTGATCTTCAGATTCTTTGCTTCTGAGAAGCTCTGCTTCTGATGCGTTGCTTCTTGGCTCAACAACTTCTGATACATCAATATCACAATCTGCAAAATTATCAAACTGCTTTGTTTCATCAGAAACAAGTTTATCATCAAACCAGATATTTATTGATTCGTCCACAATCAATGTTTCAATATTGTATATTCTGTAGCATTTAGAGCATTCAGAATAGCCAAGAACGAAACACCATTGCTTTAGAAACAAACTTAAACAGATGGTTCCAGATAAACTTGTTCTTCTGATCTCCTTCACACTTAACTTCTCCAGCAGATTTAAGTATCAGGACTTGGAAAACAGTCCTTCTTCTCTTCAAGTGTTGAGAACATCTTGAGTCCAGGTGACATGACATGTTGTATGTTATCTTCTTTGTCACCAAGAGAATCTGCAAAAGAAATAATCTTTTTCTTTGGTACCCACATCTTCTTGGGTCCTTTCTTGTTAGTTCTCTTCAAGTTCTGGTGGAACTTGGGTTTAGCAAAATATTTAACAGGAGGAACAGAATGATACTTCTTATTCTGAGTTTCATGATATTTCCTAGGTTGTGTCACATGCTTCTTAGTGTGTGTTATGTGAAAGCTTTGTGCATGTGATGTGTGCCTAATATCATGGGAGTGGCCAAATTTAAATTGGTTATACAGAGGCTTGTATGATATTTTCATATCATCCACAGATTCAAGCTTGTATGGGATTTCACCCTCATAACCAATGCCTACTCTATTATTTCCAGACACAGCATATATCATAGAAGCAAGTTGACTTCTGCCTATGCTTCTAGATAAAAAATTTCTGAAGCTCAAGTCATATTCTTTCAGAATATGATTCATGCTAGGAATGGCTTTTTCTGTTTCAGAAGGAGATCCACTGTTTTTGGATAACTTTAAAACTTTTTCCTTCAGTTCAGAATTTTCCAATTCCAGCTTCTTAGTTTCAAATTCAAATTGCTTCTTCAGCTTTTTGTATTTGATACTAAGATGAGCTTTGAGTTCCAGAAGTTCTGTTAGACTGGAAACTAACTCTTTTCTAGATAGTTCAGAAAATACCTCTTCAGAATCTGATTCTGATGTAGATTCTGATCCATCATCTTCTGTAGCCATCAGCGCAAAGTTGGCTTGCTCATCTTCAGAGTCAGGTTCATCTTCTGATTCAGAATCATCCCATGTTGCCATAAGACCTTTCTTCTTATGAAACTTTTTCTTGGGATTCTCCTTCTAAAGTTTTGGACATTCATTCTTGTAATGTCCAGGCTCATTGCACTCATAGCAGACAGCCTTCTTCTTGTCAGATCTTCTGTCATCAGAAGATTCTCCACGTTCAAATTTCTTTGAACTTCTGACGCCTCTGAACTTCCTTTGCTTGTTCTTCCAGAGTTGATTTAGCCTTCTGGAGATCAAGGACAGTTCATCTTCTTCTTCAGATTCTGATTCTTCAGAATCTTCTTCTCTTGCCTGAAAAGCGTTAGTGCATTTTTTAACATTAGATTTTAATGCAACAGACTTACCTTTCTTCTGAGGCTCGTTTGCGTCCAGCTCAATTTCGTGGCTTCTCAAGGCACTGATAAGCTCTTCCAAAGAAACTTCATTTAGATTCCTTGCAATCTTGAATGCAGTTACCATTGGACCCCATCTTCTGGGTAAGCTTCTGACAATCTTCTTTACATGATCAGCCTTGGTGTAGCCTTTATCCAGAACTCTCAATCCAGCAGTAAGAGTTTGAAATCTTGAAAACATCCTTTCAATGTCTTCATCATCCTCCATCTTGAAGGCTTCATACTTCTGGATTAATGCAAGAGCTTTGGTCTCCTTGACTTGAGCATTTCCTTCATGAGTCATCTTCAAGGACTCATATATGTCATGGGCCGTTTCCCTGTTAGATATCTTCTCATACTCAGCATGAGAGATAGCATTCAGCAAAACAGTCCTGCATTTGTGATGATTCTTGAAATCTTTCTTTTGATCATCACTCATTTCGCTTCTCGTGAGCCTTACACCAGTAGCTTTAACAGGATGTTTGTAACCATCCAACAGAAGATCCCATAGATCACCATCTAGACCAAGAAAGTAACTTTCCAGCTTATCTTTCCAGTATTCAAAGTTTTCACCATCAAATACTGGTGGTCTAGTATAACCATTGTATTTCTCAGCAGAGCCAGATGTAGATGGAGTTGGATTTGCTTGAGATTCACCAGCCATCTTTAACTGAAGCGTTTTTCTCTTCCTGAATCTTTTCTAAACACGGTTAAGTGCTTGCACCTTAGAACCGGCGCTCTGATGCCAATTGAAGGATAGAAAAACACTTAGAAAGGGGGGGTTTGAATAAGTGTAGCTTTAAAAACTTGACAGATAAAAATAAATTGCACAGTTATTTTTATCCTGGTTCGTTGTTAACTAAACTACTCCAGTCCACCCCCGCAGAGATGATTTACCTCAACTGAGGATTTAATCCACTAATCGCACGGATTACAATGGTTTTCCACTTAGTCCACGACTAAGTCTTCTAGAGTATCCTGATCACAACCTGATCACTCCAGGAACAACTGCTTAGACACAAGCTTAGACTTTCTTAGAGTATCCTGACCACCACGTGATCACTCTAATTACAACTGCTTAGACACAAGCTAAGACTTCCTAGAGTATTCTGATCAACACGACCACTCTAGTTACTTACAACTTAATGTAATCTTTCTAAGAGTATTACAATGCTTCTTAAAAGCTATAATCACAAACTGTGATATTTCTCTTAACGTTTAAGCTTAATCTCACTAATATATTACAACAGAAATGTAGTGAGCTTTGATGAAGATGAAGTTTCTGAGCTTTGAATTGAACAGCGTTTCAGCAAGTCTTTCAGAATAATTTCGTTCAGAATTGGTTAACCTTGCTTCTCATCAGAACTTCATATTTATAGGCGTTTGAGAAGATGACCGTTGAGTGCATTTAATGCTTTGCGTGTTCCGTA
This sequence comes from Vicia villosa, assembly GCF_029867415.1. NCBI lineage: Eukaryota > Viridiplantae > Streptophyta > Magnoliopsida > Fabales > Fabaceae > Vicia > Vicia villosa. The sequence continues at coordinate 68,561,026 of NC_081184.1, read as the reverse complement.
CAGCATCACATTTAATGTTATACGCTTTTGTCAACTACCTCGAGCCTTGTTCACGCTGTGTCTACTGACGTTGCCTTTAATAGCTTCTAACGTTCCTTTTGTCAGTCAGCGTAGCCTGCCACTTGTACTTTCTTCTGATCTGATGTTTGTAAATACAACGTTTGAATATCATCAGAGTCAAACAGCTTGGTGCAAAGCATCTTCTGATCTTCTGACCTTGAAGTGCTTCTGAGCGTGATACCATCAGAACTTCAGTGCTTCTGATCTCATGTTCTTCTGATGCTTCCATAGACCCATGTTCTGATTCTTCTTCGACCATCTTCTGATGTCTTGCTAGACCATGTTCTGATGTTGCATGCTGAACCTTCTGAGTCAAAGCTTCTGAGCGCTGATTTATGCATACTCTTTATATATTTCCTGAAAAGGAAATTGCATTGGATTAGAGTACCATATTATCTTAAGCAAAATTCATATTATTGTTATCATCAAAACTAAGATAATTGATCAGAACAAATCTTGTTCTAACAACGGATTCCGCCTTGCTGGTTGTTGATTAACAGGAGCCACAGGCACTGAATTCACAATAGGAGTCACTGACGCCACTTGTTGAGATTGATTTCTGAATCGATTATTCCTCCCATGAGAAACAGCATTAGCATCTGATTCTTTCTTCTTCTGGAATGAAGAACCATACTTCTTCGCACCACCAGACAAATTGTCATTCCGAACCAGACGACCTTCTCGCACAGCTTCTTCCAATCTGACACCCATACCCACCATTTCAGTGAAGTCTACAGGAGCACTGGCAATCATCTTCTCATAATAAAATGGACCAAGAGTCTTCAGAAAAATCTTAGTCATCTCTTTTTCTTCCATTGGAGGAATCACTTGGGCGGCAACCTCACGCCATCTCTGAGCATACTCCTTGAAGGATTCTTTCTCTTTCTGCATCATAGCTCGCAATTGATCCCTATCAGGAACCATGTCCACATTATACTTGTATTGCTTCACAAACGCCTCAGCTAAGTCATTAAAAGTGCGAATATGGGTGCTATCAAGGCCCATATACCACTTAGAAGCAGCTCCAGTCAAACTATCTTGGAAATAGTGAATCAACAGACGTTGATCATCAGTGTGAGTGGACATCTTTCTCACATACATCACCAAATGTGCCTGAGGGCAGGAATTTCCCTTGTACTTCTCAAATTCCGGCAGCTTGAACTTAGCAGGCACTTTCACATTGGGAACAAGGCAAAGATCATGCACATTCTTTCCAAACAGTTCTTTCCCACGCAAGGCTTTCATCTCTTTCTGCAGTTCTTCAAACTGATCTTGGAAACCATCCATTCTGTCATGAATTTCACTTGGAGCAGCATCATAAATGGGCTCTGGGACAAAAGGACTAGTATGAACAATAGGAGATGTGTTGACCATAACAGGAGTCAACGGACGAGTCATCTCAGGAACAGACAAATAAACTTCAGGCATGCCCCAGGGATATCCATTAGGCATTCGTTGCTGAGTAGCACCAACAGGAATAGCAGGAATGGTTGTAGCAGCAATTTCAGAAATCACAGTGGTCTGACCCTGAGCTTGGGCATTGGGAGGAGGAACCTGATTCTGATTCTGATTCTGAGCAGCCATCAACGTCTCAACCAGAGCAGTGAGACGATCCACACCAGATCTCAAAGTAACAACCTCTTCACGCAGCTCACGATTCTCTTGTTCAAGACCTTCCATCTTCTTCTTGCAGTTAGCTCGAGTATTATACCGGTGAGACAGCTTGATTCTGTATGAAGAACACTGAATAAGACCTCGGGAATACTTTCGGAAGCAGGACCAAAATGCAGAATGATGCATGAAATGCAATGCAAATGATTTTTATTTTTGGTTTTCAAGGAACTTTTAAGACATTAATTGTAAACATTAGCAAAAAACATCATAAAACATAACAATATTCTTTCATTAGTAATGGAAAAGCATACAAAAGGATTCAAAGATCCAAAATTACAAAACAAAGGAAAGGCTAAAAACTAGAAGGGAACACTTCTGATGAAGATCCAACTCCTCTTTGCAGCTTCCTACAGAGCTTCTCCAATTCATCTTCATAAAAGGCCTTCAAATGAGCATTCTCGACCATCGGCTTATCAGCAACTTCTTTCCATGCGACTGAATCTTCTTGTGGTCTCTTTCGCTTTTCGCCATGTTGTCGAAGCAACTCTTCTTGATGACGAATTTGATCCTCCTTTTCCACTTTAGTCTTCAAAACAGAGATCAATTTCCCATAACGGCTTTTGAAGTTGTCAAGATTAGGAACCAAAGTTGCTAGCTCTTTCAATTCCTTTGCACTTGAATTTCTGAAAGTGTACTTCTTGATGCTTCTCTTTTGATCCATGGTACCTGTGATGTTTACAAAAAATGTCTCTAAGTTCCTTGAAAACCATTTGTAAAGGACACATTTTTTTTATGAATGCATGAATGCATGGTTTATGCACCAATCACAATCAAGAGCACACAAGATCACATCAAATCACACAAAATCACACAGTCCAGGTTCAAAGGTTCGACGTCAAGAGCATGGAGCCATGGGTCTACTCATCCCACAAGGTGTGTTCTAAGGAATTTTGTACCTGCCAATCGGGTTCTACAAAGGTTCCCAGAGTTTTCAATCTTCTATCGGATATTACCGGCACGCACAATTGCTCATGGGCGCCAACAATATGCCTAAAAAGACCTCGTCTGAGCGTAGTATCGCATGACAACAAGCTCAAATTGGTACTTGATCTTGTTTCTGCACTACATCCTAAAAAGGCTTAGATTGGTTAAAAGGGTTCTAGGTCATTCAGCTTCTACGGACACTCACTATTGAAAGTAATAGCGTTATCACGATGGTTCGTAACAACCTCTACTACCTTCCATGAGGCCTCCACTGATTGGGGTTCCACCATATGACGCTCATGGTAAGGATTGCTCCTGACATGCGACTATTGGTCTTACCACCTCCTATCTCAAGTTACTCACCAAAGTTCGGGTTAGAACTTTATCTCATCACAGAGGAACCATCGAGCACCAAAAAGAAAAAAAAAAAAGAAGATAAACAAACAAAGCACACAACAATATATACAGATAAACACACAGATAAACAAAAATAGGCTTAACACACTTAAAACTGGGTCCCCAGTGAAGTCGCCATTTTTCTGTAGCGGGGAAAATCTGATATCGAAGCCATGGGATTGACTCGAATCAATATTCCGTTTGAAATCGCCACCGCGCTTTATTTTTTCAAAGGAAAAGGGAAAAGAACGAAAAAACCCAAAGTTTTGTTTTTAAAACAAAAAGAAGAGAACTCAGGTTCGGGTGTTGATTATATGAGGGGAAGGTTTAAAGCACCCCTCATATCCGTGGTACTCCACGGGAACCTTTTTGAAAATCTGTGTGTGTGCTAAAAAAGGGTTTGTTTTACTTTTAAAATAAGCTCGGCAAAGCGTTAAGCTTTGGGCCTACATACCTCCTCGGTGCAATGGAGAAGTCAGAGCTAATGTAGTTCCGCTTTTGGGAAAAACGTTTTTAAAACGAATAAACACTTTGTTGTCGTTAGAGAGAAATACTCAGCCATTGATCTTGAGCATGAGAACAAACAAGTTCTTTGCATCGCAAATGAAAGAAGGGCTCCAACTCGGATAAAATCAACGAGTATGCCACTAGCTCTCTCACGCGGAAAAGATCTCGTTATTATCAATCAATTTCAAAATCGTGGGGTATAACCACTCGTTTCGACAATTAACGGTGTCTAAACTTTTGAAGAAAAGCCACTAAGGGCGAAAGATATTTTTAAAGAAAAAGTTTTGAAAAGATTGCAAACATAAGAATATTTTTTGAAAAAGGGAGAAGATTTTGAAAATTTAAGAATGGGAGGAGATGAAGAGGCTATCCTATTGCGTAAGATAAAAGCTAAGGAAAGAAACGGTCTAACCGAAATAAGAAGCCAACACTTGACATTCTGAGTCAAGGTAGATTTCCCATCCTTTGGAATATCAATACTAAACCATCACATTTAACACTTGGGGATCCAGATGAACATATTATCTTAGCACCACTTCGCATTAAGCACATTAAAATTCTGATAAAAATCGGGCAGAGTAACGGCTGTTTTCGGGTAAAATCCTTATATCAATGCCTTGGAATTAACCATCAAGGGCTTTCAATGAAATACCTGCATACACAAACAGACAACAATCCAATGCCAGACAGACAGAACAATCACAGAGTAATAACAGAATGAGGGTCCAAAGGCACTAAGTCCATAAGTCCAAATCTCCAAAATGCTAGGGATAGTAACCAATAGTCCAAAGAGAGCCTTATGTATTTTTTAGATTTTGGTTGTTTATTAGTGTTTTAGCAAAAAAGTAAAGTATGGTCCAAGTGGACAAAAGAAAAATAGCGAAAGCATAAACATATGTCCAAGTGGACAAAGAAAAAACGGCGGAAAGTAAATATGATGAAATGATAAAATAAAGCGATAAAGCTAGAAATATAAAGAGCGGTATAGTAAAGGTGCGGAAATTAAAGTTAGTTGTTAGATGTTAAAGATAACCATCTTGAAACTTGTCAAGTATGTTATCAAAGTTAGTAATGGAGATCGATGGTGAGTGAATGATGTACTCGGATTTAAATTCAATGGGGTTTATCAGAAGCTTGATAAAATCATAGCGACTACACGATAAAACCTCCACAAGTCTTAAATCAACCGCATACAATTCTCTTCCATATTTGATCTTTTTTATTCGGGACACGAAATATTGCGCTATGTTAAGCAGATCTCCAAGTGATTTATGTAGAAATCACCCTACAACGAGGCCGGTCAAAACTTTATGTGCTAATGCATGCGAGAAGAACGATATGTAGATCGCCTTCCGAAAGCAATACCGCACGAAAAGAAAAATGGTGAGTGATCTAGTCTTTGCCAAGAATCCATAAGAATTCTCAAGGTATTAAGACTTTCATCGATCAAAATAAAGAGAAACAAAAGATGGAACCACATTAAAAGCTCCTTTCATCCATAATTTCAATCACTTAATATTGCGGATTTGGATTCTCATCCTATCGACGCCCTAAGTCCATTGAAATTAGAGAGAAATTAGGCCTTTAACTTGTGATTCAAAGAAAATATCAAAAGAAAGAAGTAGAAGATGAGTTAGAACCAAAAACAAGTCAAAAACCACAAAAATCAGCATTCTGCCCAGTGTAAATCGATTTGCACAGAGTGTAAATCGATTTGCATAACTCTGTTTTCAAAATCTGCGCAGTTTTCAGTTGTGTAAATCGATTTGCACAAGATGTAAATCGATTTGCACAACACAGTTTGTTAGAACAAGATTTGTTCTGATCAATTATCTTAGTTTTGATGATAACAGTAATATGAATTTTGCTTAAGATAATATGGTACTCTAATCCAATGCAATTTCCTTTTCAGGAAATATATAAAGAGTATGCATAAATCAGCGCTCAGAAGCTTTGACTCAGAAGGTTCAGCATGCAACATCAGAACATGGTCTGGAAAGACATCAGAAGATGGTCGAAGCAGAATCAGAACATGGGTCTATGAAAGCATCAGAAGAACATGAGATCAGAAGCACTGAAGTTCTGATGGTATCACGCTAAGAAGCACTTCAAGGTCAGAAGATCAGAAGATGCTTTGCACCAAGCTGTTTGACTCTGATGATAATCAAACGTTGTATTTACAAACATCAGATCAGAAGAAAGTACAAGTGGCAGGCTACGCTGACTGACAAAAGGAACGTTAGAAGCTATTAAAGGCAACGTCAGTAGACACAGCGTGAACAAGGCTCGAGGTAGTTGACAAAAGCGTATAACATTAAATGCAAAGCTGTACGGAACACGCAAAGCATTTAATACATTCAACGGTCATCTTCTCAAACGCCTATATATATGAAGTTCTGATGAGAAGCAAGGTTAACGATTCTGAAGCAAAACAACTCATATTAACTTGCTGAAACGCTGTTCAATTAAAAGCTCAGAAACTTCATCTTCATCAAAGCTCACTACATTGCTGTTGTAATATCTTAGTGAGGTTAAGCTTAAACGTTAAGAGAAATATCACAGTTTGTGATTATAGCTTTTAAGAAGCATTGTAATACTCTTAGAAAGATTACATTAAGTTGTAAGTAACTAGAGTGATCGTGTTGATCAGAATACTCTAGGAAGTCTTAGCTTGTGTCTAAGCAGTTGTAATTAGAGTGATCACGTGGTGGTCAGGATACTCTAAGAAAGTCTTAGCTTGTGTCTAAGCAGTTGTTCCTGGAGTGATCAGGTTGTGATCAGGAAACTCTAGAAGACTTAGTCGTGGACTAAGTGGAAAACCATTGTAATCCGTGCGATTAGTGGATTAAATCCTCAGTTGAGGTAAATCATCTCTGCGGGGGTGGACTGGAGTAGTTTAGTTAACAACGAACCAGGATAAAAATAACTGTGCAATTTATTTTTATCTGTCAAGTTTTTAAAGCTACACTTATTCAAACCCCCCTTTCTAAGTGTTTTTCTATCCTTCAATTGGCATCAGAGCGCCGGTTCTAAGGTGCAAGCACTTAACCGTGTTTAGAAAAGATTCAGGAAGAGAAAAACGCTTCATTAAAGATGGCTGGTGAATCTCAAGCAAATCCAACTCCATCTACATCCGGCTCTGCTGAGCAACACAATGGAAACAATGGTTATACTAGACCACCAGTATTTGACGGTGAAAACTTTGAATACTGGAAAGATAAACTGGAAAGTTACTTTCTTGGTCTAGATGGTGATCTATGGGATCTTCTGATGGATGGTTACAAACATCCTGTAAATGCCAGAGGCGTAAAGCTGACAAGGCAAGAAATGAGCGATGATCAGAAGAAGCTTTTCAGGAATCATCATAAATGCAGAACTGTTTTGCTGAATGCTATCTCTCATGCTGAGTATGAGAAGATATCTAACAGGGAAACGGCCTATGACATATATGAGTCCTTGAAAATGACTCATGAAGGAAACGCTCAAGTCAAGGAGACCAAAGCTCTTGCATTAATCCAGAAGTATGAAGCCTTCAAGATGGAGGATGATGAAGACATTGAAAAGATGTTTTCAAGATTTCAAACTTTGACTGCTGGATTAAGAGTTCTCGACAAAGGCTACACCAAGGCTGATCATGTAAAGAAGATCATCAGAAGTTTGCCCAGAAGATGGGGCCTAATGGTGACTGCATTCAAGATTGCAAAGAATCTGAATTAAGTTTCTTTGGAAGAACTTATCAGTGCCTTGAGAAGCCATGAAATTGAGCTGGACGCAAATGAGCCTCAGAAGAAAGGTAAGTCTATTGCATTAAAATCTAATGTTAAAAAATGCACTAACGCTTTTCAGGCAAGAGAAGAAGATTCGTAAGAATCAGAATCTGAAGAAGAAGATGAACTGTCCTTGATCTCCAGAAGGCTAAATCAACTCTGGAAGAACAAGCATAGGAAGTTCAGAGGCGTCAGAAGTTCAAAGAAATTTGAACGTGGAGAATCTTCTGATGACAGAAGATCTGACAAGAAGAAGGCTGTCTGCTATGAGTGCAATGAGCCTGGAAATTACAAGAATGAGTGTCCGAAACTTCAGAAAGAAAATCCCAAGAAGAAGTTTCATAAGAAGAAAGGTCTTATGGCAACCTGGGATGAGTCAGAAGATGATTCAGATTCTGAAGATGAGCAGGCTAACTGTGCGCTGATGGCGACAGAAGATGATGGATCAGAATCTACATCAGAATCAGATTCTGAAGAGGTATTTTCTGAACTATCTAGAAAAGAGTTAGTTTCCAGTCTAACAGAACTTCTGGAACTCAAAGTTCATCTTAGTATCAAATACAAAAAGCTGAAGAAGCTATTTGAATTTGAAACTAAGAAGCTGGAATTGGAAAATTCTGAACTGAAGGAAAAAGTTTTAAATTTATCCAAAAACAGTGGATCTCCTTCTGAAACAGAAAAAGCCATTCCTAGCATGAATCATATTCTGAAAGAATATGACTTGAGCTTCAGAAAATTCTTATCTAGAAGCATAGGCAGAAGTCAACTTGCTTCTATGATATATGCTGTGTCTGGAAATAATAGGGTAGGCATTGGTTATGAGGGTGAAATCCCATACAAGCTTGAATCTGTGGATGATATGAAAATATCATACAAGCCTCTGTATAACCAATTCAAATTTGGCCACTCCCATGATATTAGGCACACATCACATGCACAAAGCTTTCACATAACACACACTAAGAAGCATGTGACACAACCTAGGAAATATCATGAAACTCAGAATAAGAAGTATCATTCTGTTCCTCCTGTTAAATATTTTGCTAAACCCAAGTTCCACCAGAACTTGAAGAGAACTAACAAGAAAGGACCCAAGAAGATGTGGGTACCAAAGAAAAAGATTATTTCTTTTGCAGATTCTCTTGGTGACAAAGAAGATAACATACAACATGTCATGTCACCTGGACTCAAGATGTTCTCAACACTTGAAGAGAAGAAGGACTGTTTTCTAAGTCCCGATACTTAAATCTGCTAGAGAAGCTAAGAGTGAAGGAGATCAGAAGAGCAAGTTTATTAGATCTGGAACCATCTGTTTAAGTTTGTTTCTAAAGCAATGGTGTTTCGTTCTTGAGTATTCTGAATGCTCTAAAAGCTACAGAATATAAAATAATTGAAACATTGATTGTAGAAGAATCAATCAATATCTGGTTTGATGATAAACTTGTTTCTGATGAAACAAAGCAGCTTAAGAATTTTGCAAATACAGTTTATCTTATCAGAAGATGCAGAACCAAGAAGCAAATCTCCAGAAGCTATGTATATCAGAAGGAATGGATCAGAAGATCATTCAGATTTACATCAACACACTTCAGAAGGAGCGTTTTCAGAAGAAAAACTTGATCAATCAGAAGCAGTGATCAGAATCAAAAGGCGTAAAGTCTATTCATATTCTACAACTGACATCCATTATCTGATGATGAACACGTGTCTGTGCGGTTAGTACAAAGCGTGCAGTTGAAAAGACGCCGACCTAGGTAACTACTTTAAATCATTTCATTTACCACGATCTCTCTCCCCACGTCACTCGTCATTTAATGAAAATGATTTCTTTTGATTTTGAAACTATTCATTCTGTTTATTTTTTTATTCGTCTCCTTATATTCTTTTCAAATCATATCATATATCTTTTTCGTTCTCTTGTTTCTCTTTCTTCTTGCATTGTCTCATTTGAAAAGGTCTTAGTCGCTTCTAAAACCCTAACCGAAAACCCAGAATTCTGTTCTTCCTAGTGTCCATTCTATTTCAATGGCTGCCTCTTCATCTCAAAATGTTGATTCATCTACCCTTCTCCATATTCAAGATGAAGTTAATCAGGAACTCACTCCAGTTGTTGCGTGCTCCATTCCTAAGGAAAAATTAGATGTTTTATGCGAACTCATGGTTGATTTTGATAACATTGAAGAACATGGTTTTCATCTCAAAGAAGATATAATTTTTCAAGGATGGACCTCTTTGTTTGCTGAGTTCTGTGGACCAGTCTACCCAGATCTTGTCAAGGAATTCTGGGTACATGCAGTTGTCGCTCCAAAATCCATATTGTCTTTCGTTCATGGAAAGTTTGTGATAGTAACTGAGAACATCTTAAGCGTGATGTTTGATTTGAGAAACGCTGAAGGAGCTTTTGAAATTGATAAAAGGGAAGATTGGGAAGATGTGTTATCTACTCTCTACCCAGACATAAATGAAACAAAGAATGTCAAGGATTTGAAAGATCTCTACAAAATCTGGACCAAAATTCTCCTTGGATGTTTCTATCACAGGAAAGGGACACATGCTTCTGACTTCATCAACAATGAGCAAAAATACATTCTGTACTGCATTGCCACTAAGAAGAAGGTTGATGCTATCTATATTATCTTCAACCATATGTGGAAGGCTGTGAAGGAGTCCAGAAATGCTTTCAGAGAAAAAGGTGGAACAAGCATTCCTTTTGGAAGGATTATTTCAAATCTTCTGGTTCATTCCAAGATTGTTGAGAACCTGGAATTTGAAGGTATTATCAAAGATCTTGCTGTCACAACTGGGGCCTGTCTGAATGCCTTCACTTTAAAGAAGATGAAAGTGATTAAGGCTATCACTAAGACTCCTCAACCTCTTGCTGGAACAAGAATCAGAAGAGAACCAGTTCTAGCTGAATTTAAAACCTTCTTCAATAGTGAGGTACCAAAAGTCAGAACTAGGTATCTGAAGTCTCAAAAAGAGGACAAAAGTCTTAAAGATCAAGAGAAAGGTGCTCCAATTATAGTGCATCGCAAGAAGGAAGAAAGGACCAAAAGAAAGCTTGATCTTCCTGCTGCTACCACCAAGAAAGAAGTGGTCCCAGAAGAAGTCATTGCAAAAGTTGTTAAGGCTGTTTCTGATGACTTTGTAAAGAAAAAGAAGGAAGCTGAGAAAAAGAGGAAGAAGTCAAATAACAATACTGAGATTGCTGAAGTTGTTGAGAAGAAGAAAACCAGAAAAAGGAAGATGATTCTTCAAGAATCGGATGAAGAAAATGTCTCTCAAGAGGCTAAGAATCAATCAGAAGTTCTGGCATATGTCAGAAGGAAGGAAATCTCTAGCGGCAAAGCAAAGATCATTGAAGAGCCGAAGAGCAAGAAGCAAAAGAAGACTGAGGATGTGGCCAAAGCTTTTCTGAGAGGTTCCAAAGGTATATGCATTTCTGAACCTGTTTCTGCTCCTGCTGTTCGTTCAGAAGCTGCACCAATAGAGGTTGTCCCTACACCTGAACCAGAAAAAGCCACATCAAAATCACCTGTTTTTGTTCATGTTCTTACACCTTCATCTTCTCCTATAACCATTCCTTCCTCTCCACCTACCACCAATCCTGTTCTGGATATACCACCCCTTCAAACTCTCTTTCCATCTCAACCTTTTCCCAATGCCACATTTGAACATACTCCCTCCACCTCTCAAAACAACCCTTGTGATTCTCCTCTTCCAACCTCTGCATCACATGAGCAGCTGCTCCGTGATTGCAACTACACTCCCAAGCCTCGTCCTGAAGCTGAAATGGTAGTGTTAGATTCTGATACTGAAGCAGAATCTTCTTATAGGTTGGATAAGAACCTCATCCGTACTTCACTTCCAACCCTGTTTGTTCAAAAACCCAAATAAACTTCCGCTCTGAATACCCTATTGGTGTAGTTTTTGAAACAATAAAGAGGAATCTCAGAAGTATCTTTGATACTCTCAGAATTGCTGAAAGTTCTGGATTGAATGATATTGCTATGCGGAACTTCTGGAGGATCTTTCGCAGAAAATCAGATGCTCTGTTTTTAGAACTTCAGGAAGCCTGTGTAGCTGCTGCCCCACGGCCTCGTGGAATTCTGAGGAATTATGAAGACTTCTGGTTTGCTAGTCTCAAAGGAAGACATCTGTTGGAGGAGAAACCCTTTGTGGATGAGATGGAACAGTTAAGACTGGCTGCTGCAATGGAAGCAAATCCATGCAGGGATATTGTTATCTTTATTCCTGATCATCCTGTTCTGCTCGGAGACATCAAGACACTCTTTAACTATCTGAGGGAAAATCCTTCTAAGAAAGGCCCAAGCGTGGTCATTCCGGAAGTTGTTGACCCACCAGAAGTTGAAGGTCCTTCTGCTCCCAGGAATCTAGCTGCCATTCTTCAGGCACTTGAGAATGGAGACTCAGAAATTCCTGCTGCAGAATATGGAGATGCTTCTATGCAAGAAGCAGATGCTGAAGATCATGTTGCTGAATCAGATCCCGTTGAGGAAAATCCTGCAAATGATCTATCCATGGAAGCTACAGATCAATTTGCCATTCCTGTGGTTGAAAGCGGTGAAACTTCTTCTGATCAATCTTCTCGTCTTGCAAGGACTCTGGAAGAAATTCAGAAGAGACAGGATGAGCAAAGTTCACTCAATGCTGAGTTCAGAACTTTCATGGTGAGGCAAGATGGACACAACAATGAGATTCAAGAGATGCTGGCCAAGATCCTGTCAAAACTAGGGTCATAGATTGAGTCTGTGTTGTTTCTTTCTTTTTGCTGCATCTGTTTTTTGTGCATCTTGTCTTTCTTCTCTGTGTGTACTTCTGTACCTGTTGGCTGCACTTAAATGAAATCATCCTTTTCCTCCGTGTGTTTTTTTTTTGTTTGTCTCTGAATCTTTTCTGTTTTTTGATGATATGACAAAAAGGGGGAGAAATATGTGATAAATGATTTGATTTAATCAGTTGCTTTCACTAACAAGAACTGCAAGTTCTATTTGGTTTAAGTGTTTTGCAGGTATAAAGAAGTGAAGAAAATCTTCAAAGCAAACACAAGAAGCAAAACCATAAGAAGCTTATGGAAACTGAAGCAAGCTGAGTGCTGTCAAGCTTCAGAATCAGAAGCACCGATAATAGAATTTGATCCAAAACTTGTCTATTTGCTTTGACAAAATTCTATTTGCTCTGATACATTTTATGTTCTGACTCGTTCATGCTGACTTTTGTCGTTTAGTTTTTTGTTCTGTAACATTTCAGGATGTAGAGATGCTCTGATGATGCTCTGGTACATTCAACAATGTTCTGATACAAATCTAGCAAGAAGTGATGTTAGTAGAAATTCAAAGCTCTGAAGCTATCCGAGGGAAGCAGAAATCAGAAGCTGTGAATGTTCTAAAGATCCAGAAAACTCAAGTTCTGAAGCTGTCCTAAATGGAAGCAGAAATCAGAAGCTGTGAATGTTCTGAAGATCAAAGAAATTCAAGTTCTGAAGCTGTCCTAGATGGAAGCAGGAATCAGAAGCTGGGAATGTTCTGAAGATCAAAGAAATTCAAGTTCTGAAGCTGTCCTAGATGGAAGCAGGAATCAGAAGCTGTGAGTGTTCTAGAGATCTAAAGAAATTCAAGTTCTGAAGCTGTCCAATGGAAGCAGAAGTCAGAAGCTATGAATTCTCTGAAGACAGAAGCTTATGTGATCGTCTCTACCGAAATAATCAGGGAAGTCTTTTATTAAAGTTCTTCGAGTATTTATTTCAGGGGGAGATTATTTATCTCAGGGGGAGATTGTTAATCTCAGGGGGAGACATATTCACATGCTTATGCTATAGCTGTGTAATTTGTCTTTTGCCGTCTTCTCTTTCTGATCGCAAATTCATATCATTGATATATGTTTTTGTCATCATCAAAAAGGGGGAGATTGTTAGAACAAGATTTGTTCTGATCAATTATCTTAGTTTTGATGATAACAGTAATATGAATTTTGCTTAAGATAATATGGTACTCTAATCCAATGCAATTTCCTTTTCAGGAAATATATAAAGAGTATGCATAAATCAGCGCTCAGAAGCTTTGACTCAGAAGGTTCAGCATGCAACATCAGAACATGGTCTGGCAAGACATCAGAAGATGGTCGAAGCAGAATCAGAACATGGGTCTATGAAAGCATCAGAAGAACATGAGATCAGAAGCACTGAAGTTCTGATGGTATCACGCTAAGAAGCACTTCAAGGTCAGAAGATCAGAAGATGCTTTGCACCAAGCTGTTTGACTCTGATGATAATCAAACGTTGTATTTACAAACATCAGATCAGAAGAAAGTACAAGTGGCAGGCTACGCTGACTGACAAAAGGAACGTTAGAAGCTATTAAAGGCAACGTCAGTAGGCACAGCGTGAACAAGGCTCGAGGTAGTTGACAAAAGCGTATAACATTAAATGCAAAGCTGTACGGAACACGCAAAGCATTTAATACATTCAACGGTTATCTTCTCAAACGCCTATATATATGAAGTTCTGATGAGAAGCAAGGTTAACGATTCTGAAGCAAAACAACTCATATTAACTTGCTGAAACGCTGTTCAATTAAAAGCTCAGAAACTTCATCTTCATCAAAGCTCACTACATTGCTGTTGTAATATCTTAGTGAGGTTAAGCTTAAACGTTAAGAGAAATATCACAGTTTGCGATTATAGCTTTTAAGAAGCATTGTAAGACTCTTAGAAAGATTACATTAAGTTGTAAGTAACTAGACTGATCGTGTTGATCAGAATACTCTAGGAAGTCTTAGCTTGTGTCTAAGCAGTTGTAATTAGAGTGATCACGTGGTGGTCAGGATACTCTAAGAAAGTCTTAGCTTGTGTCTAAGCAGTTGTTCCTGGAGTGATCAGGTTGTGATCAGGAAACTCTAGAAGACTTAGTCGTGGACTAAGTGGAAAACCATTGTAATCCGTGCAATTAGTGGATTAAATCCTCAGTTGAGGTAAATCATCTCTGCGGGGGTGGACTGGAGTAGTTTAGTTAACAACGAACCAGGATAAAAATAACTGTGCAATTTATTTTTATCTGTCAAGTTTTTAAAGCTACACTTATTCAAACCCCCCCTTTCTAAGTGTTTTTCTATCCTTCACAGTTTTCAAAAAAACAGCAAATAAAGAGAAGAAAACTTGTTTAAACATAAAACCAAACACCTTGTGATCTTGGATCAATTTGTGCTCGAAAATGTATCAAGTAAGTAAGAAAATCTCATCAATATAGCACCAAAGGTGCATCAAGCATAAACAACAATGGATCACATCTTGAATTATGGATTGGATCTAGAATTTTACCAAATCTTCACAAACTTTGAATCTTCTTCAAGAACACACAACCACAAGCCTTGATCTCTCACAATTGATGAAGAAAGTAGTGTTTATGTTGAGGTTTAGCTCCAAATTAGTGAGGTTCAAGATGTGACTCACTAATTTGTGTGGAAGAGAAAGAGCTTTGAGTGAGGGGTTTGGAAGAGGTGAGGAGAGAAAGAGCAAGAGTTTTCTTGGCTATCAAAGCTTGAAAAATGAAGAGGGGAGTGCCTCAATTTATAGCACTTAGGCTTGGGAAATTTTGTGGCTTGGAGTTAGGATTGGAAAATAGAATTAGGCTTGGAAAAGTTATTTGGAGCCAAAAATGAAATCCAATGGTCTTGATGCAATCACATGAGGGTACATGATTAGATGATGTAGGAAATCAAATGTAAGAACCAAGTCATGCTTCCCATGCTTGCAAATGATGTCAACACTTCAAAAAGCTGAAATTTGCCTTCATTTTTCCAAATTCGTGCTGGTGCAATCGATTTGCACATTATGCAAATCTATTTACATGGCTGAAAAAGGCAAAATCTGGGGCAAAAACAGTTATGCAAATCGATTGCTGTCTTATGCAAATCGATTTGCACTGATGGCAGAAGCAAATCTGGTGCAGAAACAGTTGTGTAAATTGATTTACACCTTATGCAAATCGATTTGCACAGTGAAAATGTTGAAAAATGCTCCTTTGATGGGTATTTTGACTTGGTACCTACAACCAACCCATACGCGTATCAGCCTTGCCATACGCGTATCACCAGGACCAGTTTCCTCTTTTAAAAATTCTCATACGCGTATGAGCATCCTCATACGCTCCTCATACGTAAATCATTAGTACAGGGTAATTGGGACAGGGCAGCTACGTATCATACGCGTATAGCCCCTTGGGAGTGTCCCTCATACGCGTATGACTTCATCCCATACGCGTATGACACTGTTCCATACGCGAAACACCAGAAAATGTCCAGAACCTGCAATTTCGTAACAGTCCAAAACCCACTCGTTTCTACCCATACCAGTCCACGATTTCGAGCCTAAAACAGTCCCATTTCACGTTTTCATTCACAGGGTTCATTCATACAAACTAATATATCATCATATATCAATCAACACATCCAAATCCCGAAATGTATCCCAATTCTTAGAACCCCAAAACCTAACTCTGACATACAAACAGAATTGACTCAACAACACAACTATTTATACACTATTCATCTATAATCACGATAAGAGATGATAATTGGAAGAGTCCCCCCTTACCTTAGCCAAATTCTTGCTCTTTGATCTCTTCCTCTTTGTTCCTCTTCTACGTTCTTCGTGTTTCAACTTCTCTCTTTTCACGTTCTGTTCTTTCTTTCCCAATTCTAATTATTTTATGAAAAATAATATTAAATTAGTAAGGGCTTTACTACACCACACCCCCTCTTCTTACTAATCTCTCACATGGCCCAAATGCCATTAACCATCAATTTTCCATTATTTTCATAATATCCATAATAATAATAATAATTATTATTATTATTAATTTAATATTCAAATTAAATTAAAATTAAAATTAAAATTATACGGGTGTTACAGAATTATATTCTACCTTATGAAAGTGCCATAAATACAGTATAAGTGATTCTATAGGGAGGGATTCTGAAGTCAGTTATGGAAGCGTGAAGCTTGTTAGGTAGGAACAGTTATTACCGCAATTGTTTGAAACAAATTTAAGTAGAACACGTTGTTGACAAATAAGTTGAGAGGACAAGATGTTCGGTGTTAATGATGATTCGAGTGCTGACGGCTTTTAATGAAAAGTGAAGCAGTAGTAAAGGAGAAATATACTTTAGGATGATTGGAGTCGTATTTGTGATGCCAAAGTGGCGGCGTGCATAAAAGAAGGATTGTAGAGGATTTCTAACACCTATTGATGTGAGGAAGACTTTGTTGAAATTCCGAGTGGAATGATATTTGGACGTGGAAGATGTTATGGGAATTAGAGTAAAACTACGAGCTAGGAATGTTGTTGTGGTCTTTTGCTAAGATAAGGAATTTGGTTGGGACAAGACGAATGGTGATGTACGAGTAGATTAATAATTCTAGAGTTGGAGAACAATTAACAATTGTGTAATGCTAAGTGAGTACGAAGCAGACTGGGTAATATGTTTAGACGTTAGTATCTTATTGACGAGATCAAAGGAGAAGGAAGTTGTGAGAGTTGTAAAACTCAAAGGGAAATTATTGGACTATGACGTTGTTAATGAATTTGAGTGCAAATTCTTAAAGGACGCTATTATGTAGTAACGACGGTTTATGCTTAAATATGATTGTTAACTATCTATTGAAAAATTGAGGACTTGATCACCCTTAATCTCTTGTTGGTAGTAGACGAAATCATATAGATAAGATAAGCGTGTTTTGTTGCCTTAATGGTATAAAAAGGTGATGGATATTAAACCGCGAGAATAATCGCTCAGCGTGTTATGCAAACTTATGAAGGAGTGGATAAGTTGGATAATCAGAGTGCGCGCGCAACGAAAGCGTGATGTGGCGCAGTTGTTATGCGTACTACTCGTGGACAGTGAAGAATTAATGTGTCTATGTAGAGGATATGTCTTGATTTATGGATTGGATTTGGAAGGTTGTGGATGTATGGATGTTGTGCCCGAAAATTAGAATTCTTTTGAGTTATTGCCGAAGTAGTAATTATGTGATTATGGATGTATGAAGTCAACAATTATATATTCGGAGAAGTTAAGACAATGAGTTGGTACCATATGATGTTATAGTAATTTTTGTTATCGTTGTGCTAAGACGTTGTAGGTAATTTCCGTGTATGACGAAGATGTATGATGAAGTTGAATTATGTCGAGTATGAGGCTATGGTAATGTCACTATGAGAATGATACGACGATGTGAATGATTTTCATTGTACTTTGTTGGTAATTAATATAAACAACTTTAGAAACAAAGTTGTGTAGATGATTGGTATTTAAGGATGTCGTTAAGGATGATATGACATTGAATATCCAAGTATGAGTGAGTTATGGTTGTTACTACTTCGTAAGTTGATGTCACAAGCTATTGTTGGAATAGTTAACAAGTTAGTAACGGTTATGTTGAAGAAGTACCGGAATGGTCGACATATGTGTAGTCGATTTGAGATGTGTTAATTGGTTGTATGTTGGAAGGATGGACGTAGAAGTGAAGTTGATGATGGTGGTATCGGATAAATTTTCAAGGACAAAAATCTTCTAAGTGGGGGAGAGTTGTAACACCCGGAAAAACGATTATTTGTTTAATTTAGTCATTTGTGATATTTATTGAAATTTTTGCATTTTGGGAAGATTTAGTCGGTATTAGTTCGGGATAGCGAATCAGTATTTAATTGGGAATTTTAATATTTTTAGTATTAGAAATATTATTAGAGCGACAACTATCGTTTTGGGAATTTTCCGAGTAAATAACATTAGACCGGAAATTATGAGACATAGAGTAAAAGAGGAGTTTATTAACTGAATTAAGTGGGCTTGGTGAGGTATCGTACGATATTATTTAGGCCCAATTGGAATTGAGTAGTGGGGTAGTTGTATCACTTAGGTTTTCAGAAAAGTAAAAACCTAACATTGAGGCATAGCAGTACAAGAAGAAAATTAGGAGATTTCTGTCAAGATCGAAGTAGCAGTTTTAGCCGAAACCGGAAATTGGAGTTTAGACCGGAGAATTCAATCGACCGTAAAACCAAGGTAAAAGGGTGGGGTTCAAATCTTATAAACGAGAATATGATGGTTAATATGTGGGATAAGGGATATAGTTTTCTACTGTTTGCATTGAATTAGTGATTGTTGGGCCATTGTGCTGTTGGTGTGTTGTTGGGCCATTGTGCTGGTTTGATATATAATGAATATGTCGGATTATTTCGTGTTGTGTTTTTTAAATCAAAACTAAAAATTATAATAGGTAGAAACAGGTTAAGAAGAAGCAGTGGAACGGGGGGCCCCAAAGTGTGGGACGGGCACCCTACCTTAAGAATAAAAAAAATATATGTGTGTATGTTTTATGGGTGGGCGCCCCATGGCTAGGGGGTGGGCACCCCACACCCTCTTTTCCTATCACCTTGTGCCTCCCTGTCTCTGTTTTCCTGCACGTGGCCATACTTGAATTTTGTTTTTTCTGGTTTGATAGTTTTGCATTTGGATTAGTTAATTATGATCCTATGCATTAGAACAAAGAAAAAGAAGAGTGATACATACATAATTACTTTATGAAGATATTAAATAATATGGAGTGTGAGGAATAGTATAGGTATGTGATCAGAAACAGTTTAGCATTAAAAGTTATCGGTTAGTAAGAACATGAAATTTAGCAGAAACTGGTCTAGCATGTCGAGGTAATTATCCAATGAATAGAGATCAATTATATCAGTGAAATAAATTAAAAGTAGGTTTGGTTAATTAGCATTAACAGCATAATAATGAAAACAATACCGAAAGTGATAGTTGATTGTTTAAGCGGTAAAATTAGTTGTCCGGAATTAATTGAAATTTGTCGGGATAAGTCGGGTATATTAGTAGGTAATATTGGTTGGTTTGTTTTATTGAAATTATGTCGAATATGTTAATTTGCAGGTACAGTTGAATAAGTTATTTTTGTTCCGGATATCAGACATATTTGAGTTGTAGGTCTTACGACCAATGTCACTTTGTTTTATGTTGATGTTGAATATGTTGTTAATTGAACATGTTGTTATTGAGCAAAGTTGTTGTTAATAGTTGTTGTTGACATGTTGATATCAAGTTATAGGCCTATGGCCAGTGATGAAGTGACGATGAGTACCTCCATTTATTGGTACAATGGTGATATAGGCTTATGCCTTATGATGTTAATTGTTGTTGTATGGGATGTTGCATTCGCTAAGACACATACATTTGCATTATTAAGTTGGCCTGGTATGGCACCATGTTGGCCTGGATTGGCAAATTAGCGAAGAAGGCTTATGCGTTGGCCTTGATGACAACCTGCGATGAAGGCTTATGCCTTGTTGACGCCTCGATAACCTGACAAATTTTTATGTTGGGAGTTCTGCTCCAATGGTACTACATGCTTGTGCATAGTTGAGTCGCACTCGAAGCTGTTGTGATATGTTATCTGTTGAGTGTTATTTTGTTGTTGTTATTACGTTGTTGTTGTTGTTGTTATTATGTTGTTGTTGTTATCAAGTTGTGTTGATTTAGGTTGTTTCTCTTCAGTTGATGTATAATTGTTGTTATGAAGTAGTGATTGTATATTACTTGATCTAACACATTAATTATCATGCACTTGTTTATATTATTTGATATCTCACCCCTTCTGCTGATATTTCCCCTACCATGGTAAATGGGCAGGTACTCAAGAATAGTAGTGGAAGTTCGAAGTAACTTTGTGAAGTCTTTATGTTGCTCTATGATAAGTCAAGAGGGTCGAGCTCTGATACATAGCACTCGGGGGGATTGTTGTTATTATTTAAGTTGTTGTATTCGCAGTTGAAATTTATTTTAGTTGAAGAAAATTATTAAGTGGAATTGTCGTTTTAAAGTTGTTTCAGTTGAATAAAAGATGTTTCTAAGTTTATTCTAAATTATAAGTTGAAGTTGGAATCAACTGAATAAAGTTGTGTTTCCGAATGTTATGTGTCAATGTTAAATGAAATACATGTTGTTTGTTGTTTTAAGTTGAAATCTGACATCCCATGGTATGTTGAAATTTTTTAAAATACTTTGATTTTTGTATAATAAATTACTGGGTAGATATGGGGTGTTATATTTAGACGTGATCCAAAATGGATTTTAACTGTTGAAGAAAGTTGCAAAATATTAGTAATTGGGAAAAGAAAAGGAACAACACATGGTTTAAAATTCCATGTCTTTTGTCCTATGTTAAAGGATAAAAGAGATGCCGTGAGATTGATTGCTGAGAGATGGAAGCTTGCGGTGAAAGCTGCTGGTTGGGAGCCAAAGCGGTTTGTCGTAATTTCTGCTACAAAAAAATTCTAAGGCTCAAGCTCGTGTGCTTGGGGTTAAGGGTACCACAACTTTAAATGCACCTCTTCCTACTTCATTTGATTCGTTGGTTGATATGGACCCAAGACTTGTCGGTTAATATGGACCCAAGACTTGTCGTCTCGTTTCTAAACTTGCCAAGGGATACTGATATTAGTGCCTTGGTACTTCAGTTCGGTGGCGAATGTGAGCTTGTTTGGTTGAATGACAAAAACAGTGTGCATGATGTTGTTCTTGTTGGTGGGTCAACAAGGATTCCTAAAGTTCAGCAGCTTTTGCAAGATTTCTTCAATAGGAAGGAGCTTTGCAAGAGCATTAACCTTAATGAAGTGTTACTACTTTTCGGAAGGTTGATTACACTTTCACTTGCATCAGTGGAGTTTTTCTCTTCATGGGATCTAGGAAAGATTAATGTAGCAATAATAATTTAGCATCATAAGTTTTATTTTAAGAACCTTGAGGACAAAGTTCAAGTGAACCCCGCGACAATGATAGGGAGATTAATAGAATAATATATTATTAGTTAAATGAGTTTTATTAGTATTTTGATGTATTGGGAGTTATTTTATATTATGATGTTTTCTAGAATATTCTTAGGATAGTTTGGACTTTAATTAGTTATTGGGCCTTTAGGTACTATCCACTACTACTATATATGTACACATTGAGAGATGAGAAAATTATCAAAGGAAATGAAATGAAAAAGTCTTTAATTTTCTTAGTTAATTTTATTCGTCTCTTTTATTTTACAACTTTTTCTTAGCTTGTTAGGGTTACAATCTAGCTTCCTAACACCTTGATCCTAGTAGATCTTGAAAAGTCTTCAAAAAATTTCATGACCATGAAGGAGTGAAAAACACTTAGAAAGGGGGGATTGAATAAGGGTTGTTTCTTTTTGGCAGATAAAAATATTGAACACAATTATTTTTATCATAGTTCGTTTGAACTCAAACTACCTCCAGTCCACCCTCACAGGTGATTTACCTCCACTGAGGATTTAATCCACTAATAAAAAATGATTACAATGGTTCTCCACTTAGATCAACCTCTAAGTATTCTTGAGTCTACAAATCACAACTTTATCACTCAAGGAATTTTGGTTTACAATGATATAATTAAATACAAGAGATTAATGTGGCTTCTAATAAAGCTGTAATCAACGAATGATTTTTCTCTTAAGCTTAAGTTCTAAATCTCACTAAGTATACAAAAGTATGTGAGCTTGAAGATGAAGTTTTCTTCTTTGTTCTTTAGCTGTTTGCGTGAGAAAGTTCAGAGTCAGATGATGAGAGTATGTAAAATATGGACGTAAGCTTTCTAACGTTTCTCCTTGTTGACTTCTTCCTTTTATAGGCATAATAATATGACCGTTGAATAGTACTGCAATTAATGTTTTGCGTGTACAGTACAACATTGTATTTAATGTTTCACTCTTTTGTCAACTACCTCGAGCCTTGCAATAACTGCTACTTCTGACTTTGCTTTTTGTAGCCATACTTCCAACGTTCCTTTTGTCAGACACACAGACTAGTCTAGTTAGTCTTTTCATCACTTACTTTCTTCTGGACTCAGACTTTATGTGTTTCTTTAATTATCAGAGTTTCCAGCATCTGGTGCAGATCAGAACTTCAGTGCTTCAGCCTTTGGGAGTTCTTTAGAGCGTGATACCTTAAAAGTTTCAGAACTTGCTTCTGCATTTCATGATCTGAGAACTTCAAGTTCATCTTCTGATGTCTTCAAGACCATGTTCTGATGAGACCATCAAATCATCTAAGACAGAGCATCTGAAAGCTAATGTAGTGCATACTCTTTTATATTTTTCCTGAAATGGAAAACGTAATTTATTAGAGTACCACATTGTCTTATACAAAATTCATATCTAATGTTATCATCAAAACTAGAAAATATGATCACAACATTTCATGTTCTAACAGACCCGTTCCACATATTTGTTATCTCCTCTAAAGAACAACGATAGATCATATACAAACATCATGTTAATGACGTTGAACTTCTCACATTTAGAGTGATACTTAAAATCAGGCACCCCCTTGAGTTTTTGCAGAGATATATGAAGGTACTATATGACAATGACAAAGAGTATGAGATAAGGGACCCTCCTATCTAAGGCCTCTCTTGGCCCTCAGGATCTTGGTATTCTCTCCATTGATGTTAAACTTGTTGGAGAATGTAGTAATTGCTAGAATAATCCACCTTATGAACTTTATAGGGAATCCAATCCCTTTTAGAATTTTATTTAAGGGTTACAGCTATTTTGTTAATTTATCATTATACTATAAGAACAATTTTAGTAAATAGATGCAATGACCTGATAAAACTTCTTATATTAGGTAGTTATGGGTAGTTATTTTTATTAATATCAGACAGTAGCGGAGTTAGAAATTTTAGGGAGTCTAGACAAAAAATTTACATCCTGTTTTTACTAAATTTACATCTTGTTTCTACTAATTTTGTCCTTGATTTTGTCCTAAAATTTCACACCCTATTTTTACTAATTTTGTCTAAAAATTACTAATTTTGCCCCTAATGTTGTCTAAAAATCGACTATTAAATGGAGAGTATACAACGAAAGGAGGGGTTGAACCTGGACGCGTGTCCAGGCTCACTGGACTGTAGCTCCGCCCATGATGTCAGATATATGTTACAATTATGAATTATGTGTGTTAATATTTTAGAATAAAAAGAAAAAAAGAAAGGAAAAACACATTACATTATAGTTTTTAAATGGTTTTTTGGGTGGGAGAGATCAAACTCTCTAATTCTTGAAGGGAGAGACTAAGACTCTCAAATCTTTTGGATTAGTTTATGTGTGAATTATGTATTCTTTATCTCTAGTGTTTGTAAGTCTCTTGGAAATATATTCCACCATATATAAAATTTTGTTTCTACAACTAGCTTGTATTTTGGTATCGGTTACTATTATTACCAGAGTGATAAATAAAGAGTTTGATAAAGGCCCAATCTCACTAACGAAAATATTAGAAATATGTAATATGAGTGCCTCTAGAGATGAATTTTCAAAATTGTATATATGTAACTCTTCACCTTAGTGAACCAATAGCAACAAGCAAGCAGGGGTTGATAAATGCGCATATAAACTTCCCGCAGCGAACCCAACAAATTAGGCCATTAAACAAAAAAGAAATAGTCCATGTGCCAGCCTTCGTTGTCGCAGTTACCCCTTCTAACACGGGCCATACCAATCCTGAACAACACAAACACATACAAAAACATTAAAAAAAACAAGCTTTAACATATCCATACATGTTCCTCAACTTAACTCAACTAACCCTTTAAGCTCCCTTTACTTCACTTTAATTAAAATACAAAAATAAAGGAAACCCAGTTGAAAAACCTAACCTGAGTAACAAACAAAAACATAAAAAAACTAGTAATGATGTTCCACAGAAGAAAAAAGGAACCAAACGCATTACCTCTTTCAAACTCACCCCAACAATCACACTCACCAAGTTCACCAATGCCTTCGAATTTTACTTCAGCTTTTTCCAGATTCAGAATTTCAACACTAACCTCTTTCATATTACTTCTTTCATTACTTCTTAATTTTTATTTCCTTTTAATTCTGTGGGCCCCACACTCCGCCGATTTATCACCTTCCGCCGTCGTATCTCGTTTCTCTCCAACCACGCGCCGCCATGTTCTCTTCTCCATCGCTTCGTCTTCTCTCTCATGGCAACACCGTCAGTCTTACGTTCATCTCTGGTATTCCGCTAAATCCACCCGCGCGCTGGCGTTTCTTGACTCGCCGCCGGTTAATTCATCTCCTCTGTCTCCGCCGGTTGTGATCTCCGGCGACGCGTCTGGATTTCCGTATACTTTGCAGGGAGGGCTTCGGTCGGCGATCCGTGTGGCGAGGGTTGTGAAGGAGGCGGTGGATCGGAACGAAACGGATGTTCGGTGGTTTGTGTTTGGGGATGATGATACGGTTTTCTTTGTGGAGAATGTTGTGAAGACGCTTTCGAAGTATGATCATGATCGGTGGTTTTACGTCGGGAGTAACTCGGAGAGCTATGATCAGAACACTATGTATTCGTTTGAGATGGCGTTTGGTGGAGGTGGTTTTGCGATTAGTCATTCGCTTGCGAAGGTTTTGGCTAGGGTTTTGGATTCTTGTTTGAGGAGGTATGGGTTTTTGTATGGGAGTGATGCTAGGATCTATTCTTGTGTTGCTGAGCTTGGTGTAACTTTGACTCACGAACCTGGATTTCATCAGGTATATAAATTTGGTTTCTTTGGTTCTGTTTTTCAGTTACTTACTTCATTACTTGCATGTTTGTAACAAGTGGTAGAAATCGGGTATCCTCTGTGCACAAGCGCTGGGTTCGAACCCAGTACCTCTGAATTGGAAGAGATTCATTCAAGTGGCTCTTTAGATTAGATCATTAAACTTTCATTAATCTAAATATATACATTTCATTAACCTTTAATTTGGTTAGGGATTGGATTAATTAACAAAGAAGATTTTGATGGGGCTTTTTGAAATATATAGGGAAAGTATTTATGGTGTTGCTTAAGAGTTAAGATCCTCTCTATTTTCTCTTTCAAGCGGCTCTTTCAATTACTATAGTAATTAGATTCTCTTTCAATTACTATAGTAATTAGATTCATTTAATGGAACACTATTGTATTTATATTTTGGAAACTATAGTAATTAAGGATCTTAACCTCATTATTAAGGAATCAAAGTCTTCAAAAATGTTAGCCTCATAACTAAGGAATCAAAGACTTTAAGAATGTTAATGGTAACTTCTGTATTTAATGTGGAAAATTAACGAGCTGTATTTTTAAAACCAGTTAGATATGCGGGGGAATTTGTTTGGGGTGCTGGCGGCACATCCATTATCTCCTTTGTGTTCCCTTCATCACTTGGATGCTGCAGAGCCTATCTTTCCGGACATGAATAGAACACAAGCTTTGGGACATCTTATTGCTGCTACAAATGTCGATCCCGCAAGAATTCTGCAGCAAACTGTCTGCTACGACCGATCGAGTTCTTTGACTTTCTCAGTTTCTTGGGGTTTTGCTATCCAAGTTTATCAAGGAAATGTACTTCTGCCTGATCTCCTTGCAGTAAAAAAAACATTTGCGCCGTGGAGGAAGATTCATTCCAATTTCATGCTTGACACTAAAGACTATCCTAGAGATCCTTGTAAAAGGCCTTCTATATTTTTCTTGAAAAGTGTTGAATCCGATAAAAAGGGCATTTGGAGCAATTACACTAGACATGTAGAAAAAAAGTGCCCTAAATCAAATCCTAACCTGCCGAATAAGATCACAGTTTATTCAAGAAAGTTGGATCGTAGTATTGAAGAGGTATGGTTAAACTATTCTTACATCTTCTTTTTGGTTTCCCACGTCTATCTGCATTCTTGTTCAAGTTATTTAATTGTGTTTTCTTTTTGGGTTGTCATAGATAAAAGCTCTCCGTCGTGAGTGCTGCAGCGTTTTCCCATCTTCGAATGAAACAATCAGTATTCGTATTAGACAGTGCGGAAACAATGAACTGATATCAATGGAATCATAGCATTTCTTCAACAAATTGCTACCTTTGAAAGTGTTGAAACTTTCACACGCTATAATGCTTGATGAAGTTCAGTCCTATGTTGAAGTTGAAGCGGATATACGGTGGATGCTTCTGCATCAAGGCCGATCTTAGAACTATGTCAGCAATATGTCACTAAGTTTACGTCCTCTTTGCGGTGGAGAAAGATTATTGATCTCATTGCAAAAGAAAAATGTGTACTCAGAAGATTGGTCAATCTCTCGCAGTCACAGGTAGGTTTTGGTTCAATTGAAAATTGGTCTACAACCTCTCAAAGCATGCCCAAGTTATGTGGCCTTTCTAATTTTGTGTAGCTGCAGTTTTCAAATGGCTTATTTCCCTGCAGTTGTATATATTATTGAATGCATTTCATATACACTTTTGATGCACAAAATTTTGTGGTTGCTCCCATGTTTGGAGTGTGGCAACTTCTCATCTAAGGGATCAATTTTGTTATAGATTGTGATCCTAAAGAGGGCCATGTCTCATTGTTGGGTATAATCTACCTAATGATTTATCTTAAATGTAACTGTTTTGCTTGCTGCATTGTTAATACTTTTTATACAAGAGTTTTGATTCCGATTTTCATTTTCTTTTATTTAAGAAAATTTAGGTGAGTTGGATCAGAGGGTTAGTTAGAGCAGGTCATAGAGAGCGCTAATAGAGATACGTACCTATAAAAAATAATTTCACATTAAGGTTACAAGATTTGAATTATATAATTTTCAAAATATAATAGATTTAATGTGACAATTCCTTCTTTTTTTTTTCACGGAATGTGACATTTGCTTAAAATTAGATCTAATTCAATATATTGCAATCATACAATATTTCACAAAAGTTATATACTCTTGGCAATTAAATTGACCCCGCATGATATCTAAAACATTTATTTTTTGGGATTGTTTTTTCCATCCTATAATTTGCTCATCCACCATGGTAAATATTAAATAATATCCATATATTTTGGATTTTATTCTTTGGACTCACCCAAAATCATAAATTCTCATATTTTTGTCAAATCAAAGTAAAAAAAAAAAAAAGAATTAGGATTTTAAAATTCAGATTCATTCAAACCAAACTCATCGTCAAACTCAATTTCATAATTCTTAAAGGTTAGTGTGGGTATCACATCCTCAAACTGTGTTTCATAATTCTTAAAGGTTAGTGTGGGTATCACAATCCGAAATGTTTTGTGTCATGACAAACTTAAATACAGATGAAATGAGAAATAATGTTCATGGGGTTTTCTGGATATTAAAATCCAGAATCTTCCCTACTATCACAAATTAAAAGCAAATTGTAAAAATGAGAAGAAAAACATGAATTAACATAAATATTTCATTTGACATGCATAAAATACATAACATTGCATATATTTTTGTTAACCTAAAACTAACATTACATGTCATCATCAAAAGATGGTTGAGGATGTTTTAACATCTTTAGAATATTGTTGGTCGATCTCACAACCTTCATATTCATCTCGATCGGATTATTTGTTTCGTAACAATGAAATGTACTCCACAAATCCATTAAATCTTCATTTATTTTCAACTCAAATTTGATGAACTGAATCTTCCATTTGTTATTAATTGAGGGTGAACAATAATAGAGCTTCACAACCTTTTAATAATATGCGTATCGCAAGATATGCTCTAGTGTACAGACTTCAAATCGACAAGACGAGTGATCTCTGTGAACCTAAACTCAAGAGGGACCAATCGCCGTTAAATTTTTGAATATGCTTCAAGTCAATTTTTTTTTTTTTAAATCAAGAACATTTGAAAATGGTTCAAGTCATGACAATATTAGAACTAAAAAACACTTTACATTTTGAAAAAAAAAAAAAAGACATTGGAAGTGTGATTTGAATCACACTATTGTTTGACTCGAATAAGAATTATAGAATGTCCAAGAATTGTTTTCATGTTGACATTATTCAAATTACAACATCTATGATTGAATCACAATTGCTTGATTCATCACAAACTGCCTGATTTGAGACAAGACTGCATTTTCATGGGTTTTTATTCATCAAATTATTTAGTGTTTTATTTGATTTAATTGGTGTTTTTGAAAATTATTGGAGTGTTGGTAGATTTATCAAATTATTTTAATATTTATAATATTATTTTTTATACAATTATTTGAGATTTGATATGCTTTTATTTAATTAAATAAGTATTATTTAATTATTGGGTGGTTGAGTTATTATTAAAAATTAGTTTAATATTTAAATTAATTAAGAATAATAGAAAAAAATAGAGAATTTGTGATTTTGGGGAGAAAATTAAAAATTAAAAATTAATTAAAAATATAATAATGAGGTGGAATTAGAGAGAAATAGGAGGGAGGTATTGGAATTAATTTCATTAAAATAAAATTAGGTTAATTTAAGTAAAAAAAGAGTGTGACAAGAAAAAGAGTTGTCAATATGTGAAAAATTGGAGAAAAGAGGCAAAGAGTGGAAAGAGACAAAAACCTTAAGAGAGCTCTTGGAAGGGAAGACTTCATAGCCAAACTTTGATTTTTGTTGCACTTTTGAGGGGAGGGGGCATGTGGATGTTTAGGCAGTCGGATAGTGAGAGATCCTTATCCTCTTATTTTCTTCTTGATTTTTCTGTGTTTATGTTTGCGGCCAAGGAAGGTTTGGGCAAAACATTCTGTGGAAATTGTTGTGATAATATTATAATCAATTTGAGTTTGGTCATCATTGACCTTGTTATGGTAACCCTGTTAATGCCTTTTGGTTAAGGCGAGCATACATGAATCTGTATGCTTTTCTTTTGATTTCTATTAACCTTGGTTAACTTGTGTTGGTGCCTTTTAAGAATGCGAGATTGAACGGATGAATGATGGGTACACCTTTTGATAAGACGAGAGTTGATTGATATGTATGTTGGTGCCTTTTGATAAGGAGAGAGCAATTGATATTATCCATTGATGCTTTTTGATAAGGCGGGTGGATTTAATAAATAATGGGTGTGCCTTATGATAAGTCGAGCATATATGAATATGTAATTTTTGATTTCTATTACCCATGGTTAAATTGTGTGTATTGAGGCAGTTCAGATTTGAATAGGCAAGTTTTAGAACTGTTCCATATGGCGGAATATGTTGACGCCTTTTAATAAGGAGATAATATATTATGTTGTTGCCTTATTATAAGGTGAAGGTTAGAATGTTTAATCATTAATAAAATATGTCGTTGTTAATCATACTTTTTGTGCCCTTTCAATTTCTATGTTTAACTGCATATTTTTGGAACAATGAGAACTCAAATAAACTAAATAGGTGAGTTTTGAATCTGTTCAATAGAGAGAAAAATGCATAAAATCACAGGTAGACATAGAAGGGGATTGACCATCTTGTTTCAAGAATAACTTGAGTTTGGTAAGTCTGCTTCAGGTCCCGTCAATTGCATTAAAAATATAAGGCAATAATATTTCTATTGAAGAGGGGATTGGGTTTAGGAGCGCTACAATAGTAGCAGTTCTCTAGTTTTTATACCAGAGGTGTAGTCAATTTCAGCCCTGCATTGGTCCTTTTATTTCACGCGTAACTTGAGTTTAATAAGTGTGTTTGAGGTGCAGTCAGTTGCGTTAAAAAGAGGGTTTAGTGATATTTTAAACATGAGAGTTTCATAATTTTGTCATAATTATATAATTTTTGGTGCTATTTTGAAGTCAGACATTCTATTTTAGAGTTTATGCCGAAATATTGTGAAGTCTAGAGTTTAAAGAAACCCTTAAGCAATTTAAGGAATTAAATATATTTATAAATAACTTTAATTTGAGTTAGTTGATACTTTTTAGAGTTGATTTAAATCAACAGAGTTGAGTTTGATATATTTTAGAGTTGATTTAAATTAAGAGGGTTGAGTGTTGATGAGTTAAGGTTGAGATGTGGTACAAACCAGTGTTTAGTGAAAATGGAAAGTGACTAATGTGTTAATGAGTTGAGTTTGTGGTATTTGATATGTTTAGAGTTTAGTTTGACTTGTTTGATATTTTTAGAGTTGATTTTGAGGTATTTGATATTTCTAGAGTTGAGTCTGAAATGTTTAGAGTTGAGTTTGCGTCATTTGACATGTTAGAGTTAAGTTTGATGTGCTTAGAGTTATGAGTAAGTTATTGAGTTACGTTGATGTGTTTGGAGTGTTATGTGTGTCAGGAGGGTTGAGTTTTGAGTCATCTAACATGTTCAAAGTCGAGTTGATGAGTAGTTGAGTTAAGGTTAGAGTACGCCTTGTGACTCGTAATCCTTGAATAAAAAGTGGAAGAATTAGTTATGAACTCTAGTGAGTTATGAGTTGAACTTGTTGAAAATTTGATGGTTGCATATAGATGTTGTTATCTTATTGATTAGTATTGTGGATTAATTATATAATTATATATTTATGTTGAGTTGTAATTATATATTATGATGAGTTGAGTAGTTTAGAGAGGAACTACAATGATAGCCTTATATTGGCGGTATATTTTATGTTGAATTAGGTTGAGGTGAGTAGTTCAAAGAGGAACTATGTAACGCCCCGAATTTAATTAATTATTTAATTAAATTAAATCAAGGATTTATTCGTTGGAATTAGTTGAAGTCGGAATTTATCGGTATTATTCTAAAGGCATACTTGGATTAATATGTTGATTTGAGCAGTTAAGTTTATGGTTGGATTAATTAGTTGGATTAGTCGGAGAAATACAATCGCGAGTCGGTATTAATTCAGTTATGGAACAATTGTAGTTGTGGAATATTATTGGGAATAATATTCGTTATGTTATATGATTATTTATTTATGTGTGTTATTTGGCTTAATTGAGTAATTAGATGAATGTTAAAATTGGGCCTATATAGAATATGAGAATTGGATTGTGGGTTAAGCCCAATTAAGAAAAGAAGGATTGTAAGAGAGTTAGGGTTTTAGAGACATAACTCTCATTTGGAGAAAGAAGAGAAAGAAGAGAGGAATCTATGGCATGAAGAGGAAGAACTCCATTGAAGAAAGTGAAGCTTTTGATAAGGTAAGGGTGGAGTTCTTACTCTCTAAGGGTTGGCATGATGATGTTTATGGTGGGTTAGATTGTATGTTATTCTCCATGGATGTGTGAGTTTGAAATTGTTAGGTTTTGAGTGAAATCAATTGGGTAATGTTGTATGTATTGATGGAAATGATATGTTATAATGCTTCTTACCATGATTCTATGTGTGGGTTTTGAATTATAGCATGTTTGGTGGAAAGAATGTGAAAACTTAACTTTTTGGGATTTGGGTGAAATTCATAGATTTGTATGATTAATGAGGTTTTGATGAATTTAGTGGTCCATATGAGTTGTATATATGATATGTATGTGAATTTAGTGTGCAATTTTGAGCTGGAACATGGATTTGGGTGTTGGGATGAGAAGGGGTTATGCTGAACTCGTGCAGAAAAATGCTTCTGACCTGTGTTCGCGGCGCGAACATGTGGTGGCGGCGCGAACTGAGTCAGTTTGGAAAGGTTGGCTACTGACTTGTGTTTCGCGGCGCGACTGTAGGGTGGCGGCGCAAACTGAAGGCAAATTTTGGGAAAATTCAGATATGTATAACTTTTGATCCGTAACTCCGTTTTATGCGTCGTTCGAAGCATTGGAAATCTAACTCAATAAACTATACCATGATGCAATAAAATGATTCATAGGATATAGTCTCCTATTATGTTTATTAGGATTAAGTGATGAACTATGTTGTGTTAACATATGAAGTATGCTCTTTGCTATGAATTGATGTAACCATGTTGCGGTATAACTTGATGTATGTTTTCGTTATGACGATACAATGCGATTGAGATGATGATATGTACCTTCCTTATGATGAGATAATGATGTATGTGATGATATGCATAATTAATAATGATGGTGTATGCTATATGTGATTAATTGTACGTCTTGAGAGGTATGAGCAAATAGTGATGCCATGTGATGAATTAACAATGAATATGTCTTTATTAGGAAGTTGAATATAACATGTTATGATGATTTCTTGAATTGTGGAATATGATGAATGTGTTAATGTTGTTGTAAATTAATATGAAATGTTGTTGTTGTTGCTAATATGATGATTTTGTTGTTGTTGTCGCTAATATGATGAATTTGTTGTTGTTGTCATAGAACCTATGGTCAATGTTGATAAGTTGTGTTGCATTGATAAGTTGTATTGCGTTGATAAGAAAGAAGTTGATTAAGTTGTGCAAGTTGGCTATGTTGTGCAAGTTGGTTATGTTGGTTATGTTGTTTATGTGGATTTATGTGTTTAAGTTGGCCTTAAATGGCAATTGGTTAAGTTGGCCTAAATGGCAATCGTTTAATTTGGCTAAGTTGTTTATGTTGTTTACGTTGTTTATGTTGGTTAAGTTGTGAGTGTGGATGTGCATCATTAAGTCACATTCATTGCATTGTTTAAGTTGGCCCAAGTGGCAAATGTTCAAGTTGGCCCAAGTGGCAAATGTTTAAGTTGGCCTATATGGCAAATGTATAAGTTGGCCCAATAGCAAATGTTTAAGTTGGGAGTTTACTCCAAATGGCACCACATGCATACGCATAACATGAAGTCGCATATTGAGTTGCATTTTGAATGTTTGTAATTATGATGATGAGATGTTTGTTGTGATGTGTTGGAATCTTACTTGTGGATTGCATATATTGTCATGGTTGATTGTTGACATTGTTTCCGTTTCATATGTTGATTATGTGATTTGAATTGTTGAGACGATGATATGTTTGTTGTGACATGATGATAGTATAATTGTGAATTTGAATATGTTGCCTTAATTGATTAATGACATTGTTGCCGTTTTTGAAAGTTGTATTATCTTGATAATTTGTTTTGCGATGAAAGTTGTTGTGAGATGTTATGTGGTGAGAAGTGGTGAAATTATGTATGATCTATACCTCCTATATTATTTATCATGCATTCCTTTATATTGTAAGATATCTCACCCCTTTGCTGATATTTCCCCTACCATGAGAAATGGGCAGGTACTCAAGATTAGCCGTGGATGTTCGATGTCATTTATGTGAAGTCTTTAGGTTGCTCTATGGCAAGTTGAGTTGGTGTCCATTGCTCTGATACGTAGCACTCGGGGGGATTATTCATTATTGTTTAGTTGTTGTATTCTATGTTGACATTTATTTTGAGTTGAATTGAAAGATGTTTATTGTTTAAGTTGGAAGTTGTAGATGAAGTTATGTTTTCGAATTCTATGTATCTTTGTTAAATGAAATACAAGTTGTTTATGGTTTTAAGTTGAAATGTGACATCCCATCGTTTGTTGATTATTTTTAAATGCACTCTGATTTTCGCTTATATTTGCGGGGTAGAGAAGGGGTGTTACAAACTATAGTCATGGTATTATATTGGCGAAGCTGTGGGTTCAGAGAGGAACCAATGATGAATATCATATTGATACTATTTATGGCAGTTCGGACATTCATGTATATTGGAGATAGGTAGGACTTCAGTCCAATGAGGAGGGTCTCAGATTCATAAATAAATCGTTGGTTCAAAGAGGAACCAGAGACGAGTCTCATATTTCTCAAAGGAATAGCTGGTTTAGAGAGAAATCAGAGATGTTGGATCAATCAATAACATAACTCTGAAACCCAAAACTTGGTACCATATGCACATGGAGTAGAAGAAGAGAATTACATTGCGTTATATTTCTGCATTTAGGATTGTTTATTGTTGTGAGTTAATATATGCGATTGAAGAATAATGTTATTGAACTATCCTTATTGTTTTATCCACCAATAACATTTATGAATGTATTCTCACCCTTATTTGTTTTTTTTTTGTTATTCTTATGTCAGTTTTGCAGATACTCGGGTGGAGGAGCATTAATTGCTAATGTATTGAGGAATGTCGTAGATTCCTTCTTCTTTATTTTATCACTTTGAGTTATTTTTAGTATACTAGCGTGTTGTAGATACCTTAGCCCTCGTGTAAACAAATCTCAAAAGACTTACAATAGAAAGTGTTTACAATAGTGCTTCTAGATAAGAAAATGAAACAAATTTAAGAACAAATGTTTACACACAAATAATGAGCAACAAATCTTTGTGTTTTGAGTTTCTCTTGGATGAATATTTTTCTACTTGAATATTTTTGAACAGTTAGCGTTGCATGTTATTACAGAAAGTTCATATAGGGATTTTCAAAGTTAGCGTTGCCGTTAACTAAGTTGACTAGAAAGGGCCAAGCGTTCATTTGGGATTCGAAATGCGAAGAGGGATTCCAAGAGGTAAAGAAAAGATTGACTAGTGCTCTCATCCTGATTTTTCCAAATCCAGCGGAATCTTTTGTAGTATATTGTGATGCTTCACTGATGGGATTAGGTGGTGTATTGATACAGAATCACCAGGTATTGGCTTATGCCTCGAGACATCTTAAAGTTCATGAAAGGAATTATCCGACTCATGATTTGGAGTTGGCAGTTGTGGTCTTTATGTTGAAATTATGAAGACATTATTTGTATGGTTCAAGATTTGAGGTATTTAGTGATGACAAGAGTCTGAAGTACCTCTTTGATCAGAAAGAGCTTAACATGAGACAAAGGCAGTGGTTAGAATTCCTTAAAGATTATGATTTTGGGTTGAACTACCATCCCAGTAAGGCTAACATCATTGTTGATGCTTTGAGTAGGAAGTCCCTACATATGTCTATGTTAATGGTGTGAGAATTGGGTTTGATTGAACAATTCAGAGACTTGAGTTTGGTATATGAAGACACTCCTAACAATGTTAAATTGGGTATGCTGAAATTGACAAGTGGTATCCTTGATGAGATTGGAATGGGTCAAAAATCTGATATTTGTTTAGTTGATCGGTTGACTTTAATAAACCAAGGTAAGGGAGGTGATTTCTGAATTGATGAGAATGGTATAATGAAGTATGGGGATCGAATTTGTGTTCCTAATATTGCTGAGCTTAGGAAGAGTATTCTTGAGGAAGGACACCGTAGTGGATTGAGTATTCATCCCAGCGCTACCAAGATGTATCACGATTTGATAAATTTGTTTTGGTGGCCTGGAATGAAGAAGGAAATTGCTGAGTTTGTTTATTCCTGTTTGACTTGTTAGAAGTCGAAGGTCGAGCATCAAAATCCGTTTGGGTTTATGCAACCGTTGTATATTCCATAATGGAAATGGGACAACATATCTATGGATTTTGTTTCTGGTTTATCGAAGACGGTTAAAAACTGTGAAGCTATTTAGGTTATTGTATACAGGTTGACAAAGTCTGCTCACTTTATACCAATGAGGATGGATTATCTAATGGAGAAGTTAGCTTAGTTGTATATTAAGAAGATAGTTAGTCCACATGGTATTCCTTCGAGTATTGTGTCTGATAGAGATCCAAGATTTACATCTAAATTTTGGGAAGGTTTAAGAAGTCTTTGGGTACTAAGTTGAGATTGAGTTTTGCTTACCATCCGCAGACTGATGGTCAGAGTGAGAGGACGATTCAGTCGTTAAAAGATCTATTGCATGCTTGTGCGTTATAGAAAGGTGGTGCTTGGGATAGTTATCTACCTTTGATTGAGTTTACTTACAATAATAGTTTTCATTCGAGTATTGGTATGGCTCCGTTTGAGGCTTTTTATGGTAGGAGGTGTAGGACGCCATTGTGCTGGTATGAATTTGGTGAGAGTGTTGTGATTGGGCCGGATATTGTTCAACAAACTACAAAAAAGATTAAGATGACTAAGGAGAAGATGAAAGCTTCTCAAAGTCGTCAGAAGAGCTACCATGATAAGAGGCGGAGAACACTTGAGTTTCGAGATGGAGAACATGTGTTTTTGAGAGTTACTCCTATGACTGGTGTTGGTCGAGCTCTGAAGTCAAAGAAGTTGACGCCGCGTTTTACTGGTCTGTTTCAGATTACGGAGAGGGTGGGAGAAGTAGCTTATCGCCGACGCTTGCGAATTTGTACGATGTGTTCCATGTGTCTCAGATGAGGAGATACATTGTGGATCCTTCTCATGTGATCCAAGTGGATGATGTATAAGTGAGAGACAAAATGACGGTTGAGGCATTGCCTATGAGGATTGAAGACCGAGACTTGAAGAAATTATGGGGTAAAGAGATAGCACTTATCAAAGTAGCTTGGGGAGGACCAGCAGGAGGTAATTTTACCTGGGAGCTGGAGAGACAGATGAAGGACTCTTATCCTAAGCTCTTTACTTGAGGTATGTTTTCAAGGACGAAAACTCTTTTAGTTGGGAAGAGTTGTAACACCCCATAATTTCCATTATTTAATTTAATTTGAATTTAAATTATTAATTGAATTATTTGGAGTTTTGGTGATTTATTGGAAAATTAGGAAAAATAAAATAATTGGGCTTGAAACCCAAGCATGTTAGATAAAGTAATAGGGATTACACTTGATGTTAGATAAAACCCAAGCATGTTAGGAATGTGTTAGAATATTGAATTTGGCACTGTTTTGATGTTGCAAACGTTTTGGGTTTAAATTGGAGAAGAGGAAATGTTGTCAAAAAGGGGATTTTTGGGTTCTGATTCAAGGGAACTCGGGTTCCCAAATTGGCGAACCGGTTCCCACTGAGTTGGACTGAATTTTCTGAAACTTCAAAATGTCATAACTTTTGATTCGTAAGTCCGTTTTAGCCGTCGTTTTGAACATTAGAAAGGTAATTGAGTATTCTATCTATTAAAATGGTTTACAGGCAATTTCCCGAATTTATTTTGAAAATATCGATTTAATCCGTTTATGGTGTGTTTGTATATTATGTGCATAATTTGATGAATGTGACAATGTGGTGATTTTGTGGCAACATAATCGTAATATTAATGTTGCGTTCGATGTGAAATTTTGTATGATGTGATTGTTTTATTTGTGTTGAAACATGACTACATTATACTCGGCGTGGCTTTCAGTGAGTATGTTGTGATGATATTGTTCATCTTTTTTGGTGTTGATGAATAATATGCTAGTTGTGATGCATTCATTCATAATCATATTGTGGTTGTATCCCAGTGGTGTTTGGATTAGTGGAAGCTAATTCCTATTGTGTGGAATTACTGATTTGGCGGTGGTCGTATCCCAGCCGTGTTTGGTTCGGTGAGATGGGTTAATCCCATAATTTGGTACCACATGCATAATGTCTCATTGCATTAGTATGTATGTTCATTATAACATGAGTGGAAGAATTCCAAATTTATTATGTGGTTATGTGACTTGTGTTTGATTGTAATTGTGAATTGTTGGATGAAAATTCTAAAATCTAGAATATGTTGCTATATGGTGAACAATTATTTATGATGTTTTGTTGTTTATGAACTCATAATATATGTTAATTGTGAATATGTCTCCCCCTTACTGTTGATCATTTTCAGATTAAGGAGTAGCAGCTTTTGTGCTTGGTGAGGATAGCTCGTAAAGCTAATCCGTTTAGTTTCAGTCCTGTCGGGTGTCACACTCTGGTCTTGTAACACTGGGAAACGTTTTTTGTTTTAGAGTTATTTAATAAACTCTTATTTTTGGTTGTTTGAATAAATTTGGTTGAGTTACGAGTCGATGAATCTTTGGTGTTGGTAACCAATGTTAACATTATTCAATTTTGTTGAAATTCTATTCCGTTGCGTTAAACATGTTT
The DNA here is from genome assembly GCF_029867415.1 of Vicia villosa. Classification (NCBI taxonomy): domain Eukaryota; kingdom Viridiplantae; phylum Streptophyta; class Magnoliopsida; order Fabales; family Fabaceae; genus Vicia; species Vicia villosa. The sequence continues at coordinate 68,523,089 of NC_081184.1, read as the reverse complement.
TTGGTGAATAATGTTGAATTATGTTCCTCGGAAAAGCATGACAAATGGTTTTAAAGTTTTATTAAGGAGTTGTAGCATCCTTTTTGCATGTTTTACTCTGAAATTATTTTGTATTCTGCGGGGGATTAGAAGGGTCTTACTTCTTCCGTCTTCACACGAATCTGATGATACCCATATCTCAAATTTATCTTACTGAACACACTGCACCCACCAATTGATCCATTAAATCATCAATCCTCGGAAGTGGATACTTTTTCTTAATCGTCACCTTGTTCGGTTATCTATAATCAACACAAAGTCTCATAGAACCTTCTTTCTTCTTAACCAACAAAACAGGCGCACCCCATGGCGACACACTTGGAAGAATAAACTTATTCTCAAGTAAATCCTCAAGTTGACTCTTCAACTCTTTCAAATCAGAAGCTGACATCCAATATGGAGCCATCGATACAAGACTAATTCCAGGAACTAAATTAATCGAAAGCTCCACTTCACGTTCTGGCGGTAAATCACATACATCTTCAGGAAATACCTCCGCAAAATCATGAACTATTAGAAATTCTTCAATTGTTCTCTTCTCATGAACATCCAAGGTTGGCAACTACATAAACAACATCGATCCTTGCACCGATTCATCCACTTGCTTAGCAGACAAAAACACATATTCCTTAACACCAGTGTTAGGAAAGATAATCTTCTTCTGAAAACAGTTGATATACACACGATTGAACTCTAACCAGTTCATACCCAAAATCACATCAAGTTTCTCTAATAGAAGACAAACTAAATCAATTCTAAAATCTCTACCAAAGATACTCAACGGGCAATTCAAACACACAAAAGAAGTAGACACAGAACCCATAACAGGTGTATCAATAACCATACTTCTACGTATATCAGACAACACAAGATTCAATATCATAGCACAATCCAAAGAAATGAAAGAATGTGTTGAACCAGTATCAATAATAGTAATCAAAGGTGTACCATTAATAAAGCACGTATCTTGGATTAGCCTATCATCAGCAGTGGTCTCAAAACCAGACAATGAAAACACCTTCCCTTTCGCTTGCTCCTTCTTTGGTTTGTTACACTTGGTACTAATGTGCCCTTTCTCACCAAAATTGTAGCAAGTCACACCCGAACCACTCCTACAATCCACATCTTTGTGACCCATCTTGTCACACTTGAAATACTTTATATAATTTTTGTTGCATTCATTAGTACGATGTCTTTCGTCACCACACTTGTAGCAATTAACCAGAGTAATAACTCCTCCCCCACTTGGCTTTCTGACTTAACCAAATTTATGCTTCTTCTTAACATCATACGTTTTCCCACGTTATTGTCCTTTTCCTTTCCCATCATTCGAAGATTTGTAGTGAGAAGCACTTTCCCTACTATCCTCATCATAAATCCGACTCTTGTTAACCAACTCTGCAAAACGAGTAATCTGTTGGTAACTAATTGCCTTCTTGATGTCATGCCTCAGACCATTCACAAACTTCAAACACTAAGACCTCTCAGTATTCATAGTATTGTAATGAAGGTAATACTTGATCAACTCTTAGAATCTTGCAGCATACTCCACTATGGTACCATTACCTTGCTTCAAATCAAGGAATTCTACCTCTTTCTTCCCACAGACATCTTCCGGAAAATAGTTCTCCAGAAAAGCATCACGAAAAAGAGCCCAAGTAAATTCCATGTGTTCCTCATCAAATATTTGCACAGTGTTACTCCACCAATCTTCAGCTTCTTTCTCTACCATGTGAGTGCCAAACTGCACCTTCTGCAAATCGGTATAATTCATGACTCGAAAGATTTTCTCAATTGCTTTCGACCATGTTTGTGCCTTATCAGGTTCATGCTCTCCTTCAAAGATTGACAGGTTGTTTCTTTGGAAGTCTCTCAAAGTATAGAACTCATCCTCTTCTCTATTACCAGCATTCGCTTGTGGTACTTGTCCAATAGCACCAGCTAACATCGTCAATGCCTCGAAAATAGTGTCATCATTCCTTCCTGGAATCATTGTCCTAAGAACACCACCAAACAAACAGACAAACAATATTGATAGTGTCAGATACACAAATCTAATACAACGGGGATAAAAGACATTTATAACCTTGACCAACTGGTCAACCAGACTCTGATACCACTAATGTAACACCCATTTTCTAAACCCAAATATTCAATATATATAATCACAGAGTAAATAAAATGCATAAACAAAAGGGCGTCACATGTTCTTTCCATAGTAATGAAAACCCAAATCAAATCATACAAACATGCACTGATCACCTTATAACACAATTTGAAACTTCATACTTTCATACATTATACATATCGCACGCGGAATAATAAATATCAAGTAATTTCAATGAATATATCCCTTACTATATCCATCTACCAAATCATATAACATAATCAACATATATATATATATATATATATATATATATATATATATATATATATATATACATGTCATATGAATTCAACATTCGCCAACATAGCCATCAACACATTATATCCAAAATATCATGTCAAATACCATAAAAACAACAATATCCAAACATTAAAACATGAGTTCAAAACCCCCAGTGTTACATGATCAGAGCATTTGACTCATTACCTAGTCAAAATGATAAAACCGAAAGACTCCTCGGCTAAATCCTCGTGCAAGCACGTTACTCGTCGGAACCTGCACAATGTCACAATGAACACCATTCAAACAGAAGAGTGAGAATTCACATCATAATAAATACATAATATATGTACAATGAATATAGCATATCATAGTATAATCATTCATCACACTTCATAATTTGAACAAGTTTCACAAATATTGCACATCATACCAATACAATTACCACACAAGCAAACACATCAATTCAAACAATCACATAACAACAATGTGACTCGAAATGCAACTAATGTGACTCATGAATGTGGTACCATGTGATTATCAAGCTCACCTCTCCCAATCTAAAAACTAGAGCCACGCTTCAGATCTGGACAAGATCAAAGCCTTTAAAATATGAACATATAGTTCACCGCTTCCAAATCCATAAAAGGAATAAAGCCGCTTATTTTTCCATACAAGGATCAAAGCCAACCAGAGTACAATCTCCCCATGAATGCATGTACAACAATGTCCACAACATATGCAATTAAGATTATCACACACCTTAATCATCCAAGAATATCTCAATAATTCGCACAATTCGAATCATCCACCAAAACATTGTACAACATGCATCAAGTAAATATTCACAACAAAGTGCATTCAAATAGCATATATTCATTCACATAAACCATGAATCTCATATCATATAACATATCAACAAATGTTATTTACAATTCATCAAAATCATGACGCACATAAAGATAATCATATGTTATTCACACAACCACATCATAATTAATTCATCAATGCTAACCATTCCAATCCTATCATATAGATAATCACATTAGCTTCCTAATGCTTCGAAATGCACATAACATGGAGTTACGGATCAAAATTTATGCATCTTATAATTTTTGCAAACCAGGACATATTCGCTCGGCGGAACGAATGGCTCACCCGACGCTCTAAGGCAGAAACTTGGCCACATTTTTACCCCTCTCGCTCGATGTCTCGCCCGGAGGACGCTCGCCTAGGGGCACAAGTCCTTCGGCTGGCGGAGCACTCCAGAAACAGAAAAATCTGTGCATTTTCAGCACCTTCAATACCAACCCAAATGTGATTTCAACCAACCAAAACTCATTCAAATAGAAATTTAACACACATATAAGGTTACTAATCATGTTTATAACCATGGGTTAACATATAAACATCATTAAACATGATTAATTCACAAAATCTCATGGATTCAGTATAAACCCTAACATGTAAAATCTATGAAATAGAGAGATGAATACCTAGCATACAACTACTCATTGCATACATACATATATATACACACATATATATATATATATATATATATATATATATATATATATATATATATATATTCAAGATAATGAAGATTCTCCCCCTTACCTTAGATTAAAATCCCTCTTCTTCTGGATTCCTCTAATTTCTTCTCTTTCCCTTGAGCTCGCCTTTCTATTCCTTTTTTCTTTCCCCCCAATTCCTTCTCTTACTACTCTAAAACTTATCATTTAGTGTTCTCTCATATTGGGCTTACCCACCTAATGTTCTATTTCTACCATTTAGACCCAACTAATTATATCTCATAATTTAACCCAAATAGCACAATATACACATAATCAAATAATTAAAAAATTATTATATCACATAATAATTTAACAAATAAATCATTAATAAAAATACTAAATAAATTAATGGGTTAAATATACAAAACCCCATGTAATATAGGCAAAATTCACTTTTCCCCCGTGTAAAATTTTTTTCGAAAATCCCCTTGAAATATAAAAATACTATGTCTTTTGCCCCCTAACTGTAAAGTTTACCCCCCTGTAATATTTTTTTGTTTGATTTCCCCCATACAGATTTGGTGTTTAAATTGCACGTTTAGGGGGGTAATCCAAACAAAAAAATATTACAAAGGGCAAACTAAAAAAAAAATTGCCAGGGGGTAAAGCGAATTTCACATATATTACAGGGGTGAAAAGTGGTATAAACCCTAAAATAACTAAATAAATAACTAATAAAAATCGAGATGTTACACAGAGTTTGTAAGCACAATGTCACGGGTTTGAATCCCACCATCGCACATTTTAACTTTTTAGTTTTTTGTTATTAATTTTGTTTCCTTTTTCAAAATATCAAAATTTGGGATTTTTTCTATTGGGTAATTTCCTTTTTGGTGTTCTCTAACCTAATTTTAAATCTTTACATAGGGCTCTCTTCACCTTATTTTGGACCAACAATTTTTTCTACGAATTACGCATTATCAATTTTTTTACAAAATTTTGTTTTCAAACCCTTTTTCAACCTTAAAAACTTTCTACTCCTTTTGGAGGCCAATGATTTTTATATGAGGTCCCCCCTTAAAAAATATTTGTTTTGGCCAATGATGGTACTAGAGGCTTTTGTTGCTACACTTTGGTTTAAATTCTCACGATTGTAATATAATTTTCCAAACCCTTGGGTTTGACCCTTTTGGACAATGATTACATATGAGGCCCCTCTCCCTTTTAATTATCAAAACCTATATTTCAAAAATCCTTGGGTTTTACCTTTATTTTTGGCCAATGATTGAACCTTTCATATGCGGCCTATTTCTTTATTTTTATTTTTATCTATTACTCAATAATTTCCAATTCACCTTCCTGAGGTAGTTGTTCTTACGAACAACGCCAAAATTGAAATTATTAATCTTACGAACAACAGCGATAAAAAACCTAAAACCTCTTTTTAAAAAACCTAAAGGATAAATATGCCCCCTTGAGTACAAGGGAGGCAAAGGGTGCCAAACACCTTCCCTTTGCCTAAATTACCTACTTACCCATGAATCTCAAATTTTAAGGTTTTTCTCTTTTTTCTTCCTTTAAAATAAATTAAGGGTGGCGGCTTTGTTTTTCATTAAAATTTTAATGCCGGTTTCTTAATAAACCCTCGATATAAAGTACATTAGATATTTAAGGAAGAGATCCATTACCAACTGTTCTAGATCCTTTTATTCTTCCTTTCTGGTTTCCTCCGAAACCTACGTACCCAACATCTTTAAGTTTGAAGTTTTGAAACATACGCTTTCTTCCTGTCATGTGAAGCGAGCATATAGAATCTAGGTACCATGACTGGTGTTTTAACTCTGCTACATAAGATATATACAACATACACTATTTTATCTTTTGGGTCCTTTAAAATTATTTTTCCAAGAGTTTCTAACAACTTTGGGTTTTCATGCAACATTAAATTTTTATGTCTGTACTGGTGTGTAATGATAAGATAAGGGAGATATAGGTTGGCTTTCTTGAAGTGGAATTTGATTATCTAAAGGTGGAGAAAAACACAAGAAAGGGGGATTGAATTGTGTTCTTTATCAATTAAAATTCCCTTTCTTTTTCTTTAACGTCTTTTCTTTCTTTCATCTAATCATCTATTTTATTATGCTTTGATGTTGCGGAAGCATGAGGATGTAGAACTACATAACCAATAAGATGTTCATTTTAACTTCTGTGTGCCATTAGAACTTCTGACTTTCTTAGTACAGTTTTGAGGAACTTTCGCTTGAATGTTCTAAGTTAAAACGAATTGAGCAGAAAGTAAAGGACACATTCATTTTTATCTTGGTTCACCTTCTAACTAAGGCTACCTCCAGTCCACCTTCTTTAGGTGATTTGCCTCTAAACAGAGATCTTAATCTACTATAACCAAATCATGATTACAATTGCACGATCCTCCGTCGTGACTAACAACCTGCACAACCAACTGTTGTGACTAACCATCTGGACAATGACCCGTTCAGTGATCTCCACGAGATATAACGTCCATTGACTCATGAACCCTGCACAACAACACGTTGTGACTAACACCCTGTACAACCAACCTATTGTGACTCACCCTGCACAGCCAACCACTGTGACTAACCTTAGATGATGAACCGTTCAGGGATCCCAGCAGGATATAACGTTCATCAGTCTACTGGATATTATAAGAGTGCTTCTTATTCAAGCAGATTCTCTCCTACCTTAAGCACATATGTTTACGACACTCTGACTTGAAGTCACTTTTGGTGCCTAAACAATCAATCAGAAGTTTCCTAAGATATAACACATTACGAGCAACAACTCTATGTGTTTTACATTTAAATACAAGAATCAAATATCTTGTAGTCTTCTATTCTTGAACTTCTAGATGAGATCTTCTTCTTCTGAAAGCAGATAAAGAGCAGCAGCTCTTATGTAGGTTGTTTTTGTCTTGATCTTCATCTTCTTCTTCAATACCGATCATTAAGCTGATAACAGCTGATGACACATTGATCAACATCAGTAAACATGAAAACACTCTACGAGCAACAACTCAGTGTATTCAGTTCCCTTTGTCTTTCAACATGATCAATTAATGCTTGATTAGGTATTCTTGGATGTCTTCATATCTCCTAAATGGAGCATTCTGCATAGCATGCAGGTTTAGCTTATTCATCCTTTGAGAGTTTCTTCATGGTAGGCATATGATGTATATTTTAATCAGCATACACATAGTGTACGTTGCCTATAATGGAGCAATTTGCTTAGCTTGACAGCTTTCACTTTCGTGCTCTCCATTCCCATTTTTTTCACACAGGCTTGTGTTTAGTGTATATCACTCTGTGGATTGATCACATACATAGTATGTGTTGCCTCTTGTGTAACTTCTGATGTGTGTTTTCTTTCTCACACATTTTCTCTTTCTTGTGTTATACAAGAATATGATCAGTGTATGTCAGCATTATTGCTTACCACATCCAGAGTAAGTGTTGCCTCTTGTATCTTCTGATGCATGTCTTCAATATTTCTTCAATTAAGTGTTCATGCTCAGCTACTTCATCTACAGATTCACAGATACATCCTGCCGATTCATTATCTTCTCTTGTGCAGAATATTTCTTTGGTTGCACTCTTGATCCTTTCTCCATGGATGATCCTTATTGAATATTCTCTTTTTCTCCTGGGATCCATACGAGGGATGAATGATTACTCAATCTCCATTTTGGATAGGTGGATGAATAGATGGATACCACACCACATCTTCAAGTTTGAAGTTTGATTCTATTTATAGTTTGATGAGTGGTTACCGTTGGAATGTAGTCGTTGCAATCTGGTTGAGTATGGATTTGAATGCTTTGTATTGATTGGCTGCTTGTGTCCATGACAGAACCTTATCCTGATGTCAGTAGGCGTGCTACTCTGGTTTTTCTTTCTTTAATGTGTTGCATGTAGCTTGCTTCTTCTTTCAACCTTGGGAGTTGTTCCTTTTAAATGTTGTAACCGTTTTGTACGTGATGATGTTTCTAACGACTCTCCCTTTGATTCTAGGATTTTTGTATTTTATTTGATTATGTATGATGAGCTGTAGAATCTTCACTGGCTTGTACGTGACTTTTACTCATGTTTGTATTTTATATGTCACTGTATCATAGTCTTCAGAACTTGTAACTTCAGAACTTCTGATCTTTATACTTGTGTGATCTTCTGATAACTTTCTTTGAGGCTTCTGATGTACTTTCTGATTATGTGCCTGTTGTATGTAGGCATTGATATTGCATGTTCTTCTGAGTAGTATTGTCTCTGACTGTTGCTTCTTTTGCTTCTGATCTACGGTCTTTGGTTTGTTTAACGTGTTCTTGATCAGAACATCTGATAATGATGTTTAGCTTCGTCAATCTTCCGGATGTAGTTGTTGTACTCTTTTTCTGATGAATCCTGTATAAGATTTATGACATAATATCTGCACATTAAATGAAATCATTAGTAATAAAATTGTTACTCACAAAATATATGCTTGTTATCATTAAAACTAGATTCTGAACATAGATTCTCAATCTTGTTCTACAATTATCATCATCAGAAACATAACCAATTCCTCTCTTTCCATTGTGGCTGACACCATAGATAATGGAAGCCGTTTTGCTTCTGTCTATGATGTTGATTGAGAATTTCTAAAATGCCTTATCATATTTGTATAAGATAGTTTCAGAAGATGGAGGAGCTTTAGAAAGAGTTTCTTCAAGTTTAAAACATTTTTTGTTTTGAAAAACATTCTCTTTTCCTAAAATAAAATTGTTTCCTTTTTGTTCAGAAACTTCTTTCTTTAGATTACCATACTCTTCAATTTCATATTCATGAACCTTCTGTAGGTTCTTGAATTTTTGTTGAATTTTCTGATACCTATTCAGAGATTCAGACATACATAATTCTAAATCAGCACGAGAAAGTTTAGAGAATACCTCTTCTGAGCTAGACTCAATTTCTGTTGTGTTTCCTTCTGATGTGGTAGCCATGAATTCTACGTTGGCATGCTTCTCTTCAGAATCAGATTTTGATACTTCAGAGTCAGAGTCATCCCATGTTTCCGTGAGACCTTTCTTCTTTCCATTAAAACCACTTTTCTGAAGCTTTCTTTTCTGGTGCTTTCTTTAGCTCTGGACATTCATTTATGTAGTATCCAGGCTCCTTGCACTCGTCGCATATCACTACCTTGCTTGATTTTCCTTTTGCATATGTTTCTAGATGATCTCCTCTACTTCTAAATCCTCAAAAGTTGTTTTGTATTTTCTTTTAGAGTTGCTTGACTCTTCTGGACAGAAGGGACAATTCATCCTTGTTATCTGAAACTTCATTGTTAGAATCTTCTACTTCTTCAGCTTGGAAGACTTTATTTTTTTCTCACTTCATTCTTTCTGATCTGGATCTTAGAGCATCAGATTTTCCTCTTTTTTGGGGCTTATCTTGCTCTAACTCTATTTTATGACTTCTGAGAGAGTGAACAAACTCTTCAAGATTTATGTTGTTCAGTTCCTTATATAACTTTAACGCGGTAACCATAGGTCTCCATCTTTTGGGAAGAATTCTGATGATCTTTTTAACATGATCCGCTGTGGAGTAAAATTTGTCTAGAACCTTAAGTCCTGCTACCAAGGTTTGAAACATTGAGAACATTGTTTCAATAGTTTATTCTTCTTCCATCTTTAAAGCCTCATATTTATGGATTAAGGACAGAGCCTTAGTTTCCTTGACCTGAGCATTGCCTTCATGTGTAATTTTTAACGAATCAAGAATATTCTTTGATGTATCTCTGTTAGTAATTTTTTTTCATATTCACTGTAAGAGATAGCATTGAGAATAATAGTTCAGGCTTTGTGGTGATTCTTGAAATCACGCTTCTATTCATCATTCAATTTGTTTATGGGAATGGGAATACCAATCACAGTAATAGTGCCTCATAACCATTTTTGACAATATTCTAAAGATCTATATCATAGCCTAGAAAGAAACTTTCTTGTCCATCTTTCCATTAGTCAAATTTTTCTCCATCAAAGACATGAGGTTTAGCATTGTAACTATCTCTTTTGTTTGTGTTAGCAGCAACCATAGAAGTTTTTCTCATATTGGATCTGTAACACCCCATTTCTATCCGACGAATATTATAAAAATCAAAGTTATAAAATTTTAACAAACATATGAAATGCCACAATTCCAACTTATCTCAACAACGATTAATCTCAAGTAAAACAGATACATAACACATAACTTTGGATGAACCGACACCAACCTATTTAGTCTTTAAAAATAAAATAACTTTCATTACTACGCAGCGGATTCATAAGTTTAACTGAAAATACCATAACATCTTGTCCAACTCAAAACAACTTTAAGACATCAAGTCTTTAATAAAAACAACTTAAAAATTCTACAACATAATAAAACCAACAATAAAGAAAACACGCATTCACCCCCCTGAGTGTTACGTATCAGAGCGACCAACACCTGACTCAAACTATTGAAAGTAAGCAGCCTTCACTCTAGATTACTTGCACATTACCAACATAGGGGTAACATTCAAACAGAAGGGGCGAGATATCGAACCATATAATTGAGTGTATGATAAACAATATATTAGAATTAGATTATATAAAATCACCACTTCAACAAATTTCAAACAACATCCGTAATCACAATTCAACAACACAAACATCCTTATATTATAATAACAACAAATCAAATACGCGACATGAAATGCAACTTGTACATTGCACATGCATGTGGTATCAATGGAGAAAAACTCCCAACTTAGAATCCGCCAGTTAATAGATGCGTCAACAAGGCATAAGCCTTCAACTTAATATTTTTTAATTCATGCCAACTTACCGAGCATCAGCTCCCAACTTGATATGCTATGTATGTGATAACAATGAATGCGACAACAACAACACACCAACAAGGTTAAACAACAACATAACAACAACATCAACATTCATAATAAGCCTACAACTTGAATTTTCCAATTAATAGAGGCATCGCAACAAAATCCAGTGCCACTTCAAATTTCACATTTTTCAGCAAATAGGCAACAAATCGAATCAACAAAAATATCCTACAAGCGTTCCATAATTACTCATACAATTCAACTATACTGGCCAATTAAATATGGGTTACAAGTTCTACTATTTTTACTTAGTACTAATATGTCTTATTAAGTTTCTGTTAAATTAAATAAGTCTACTACTTATACTGTTACCAAAATTAATCTCCAAACCTGCTAATTAATATCTTGTTACTGTCCTACTGATATCTTGTGCTCTGCTACTCCTATTAGTACTGCCATTTACTTCTCCTACTAGTTGGTCTTTTCAGCATGCTTTGACCTCACTCGCACGCTTTCCAGGAAACTTCCCAGAAGGTCACCCATCCCAGAATTGCTCCAAGCCAAGCACGCTTAACTGTGAAGCTCTTATGGAACGGGCTACTAAAAAGAAGTTGCATCTTGTTGGTATAGGTAGTACCCATCAATCCTTATAAGCTTTCCTTCAACCATGCAGTCTCATACCTGCACAACATCAGGATCCCTCTCATTCTGATGTGGCGACCACGCGGTGCAACCACCCCCTGTCTTCTTCAGCCTCGGGTGTTATAGCCAGCGCCATTCCCCCTTCTCTTTACATGGGGCGTGTGCCCCTCCTTGTTATGGGCTAGGGAGTAGTCACTCCCCTCCTCTTCTCTCTCATGGGGTGATCGCCCCCTTCTTTTACTACACATAGGGAGCAGTTGCTCCTTTATTTATTTATTTTTTTCTTCTACTTACAGAACTTTACCTATTCTCAGTTTCTTCTTTGATTAACCATGAGAGATCAACACAACTCATTATCACAGAGACATAACAACTACACCAACTTCAACATGGAACAATTTTTCGACAACGAATTAATCAACAATAACTAATTTTCAGGATCAACCACAACAATCAAACACAAACAGAAGCAATTTTACAATCCTAATCCCACATACTATCCATCATATACCCTATTATAGAGTTAGAACCTCATCCTTACCTTGGATTGAAGGTTTCTCTAAGATTCTCCGCTCGAATTCTAGGTTTTGCCCCTTTTTGTTTCTCCTTTTCTCTGCACTCTCATGTTCCAATTTTTGTTCTGATAAAACCTAATCTCCTACTGCCACTTTTAAATTTTCTTTTTATTCTAATTAACCAATATAATATTAGTTTTACTCTATTATTTCTATTGGGCCTAATTTCTACACCCCCAATTTGCTACACACAATTATGAACTAAGCCTAACACAAATAATCTCATACAAGACTAATACTTATATTAATATCATTTCTAATATTAATAATACTAAATAATACTATTAGTAATCGACCGACTAATCAACTAAATAATCAACTTAGCAACATAACACAATTAAATAACAACTTATCAACAAATAATCCGAAATTAATTTAATTAAATTACGGGTGTTACAACTCTCCCCCAGTTAGAATATTTTCGTCCTCGAAAATTTACATGAACCAAACAACTCGGGATAGGATTCCCGCATGTTGCTTTCCAACTCCCACATTATTATTTCTCCGGCAGCTCCTGACCAGATTACTTTCACCAACGCAATCCCTTTGCCTCTTAGAGTCTTTATTTCATGATCCGCAATCCGTATAGGCATCGTCTCCACCGTAAGATTATCCCGTACTTGCACATCATCCATATGAATCACATGAGATGGATCAAAAATGTACTTCTGGATTTGCGACACACGAAACATATCATGCAAATTTGAAAGATTAGGTGGTAAAGTCACTCTATAAGCAACATTTCCAACTCTGTCCAAAATCTGATACAAACAAATTAAACGAGGAGTGAGCTACTTAGACTTCAATGCTCGCCCAACACCGGTCACCGGTGTGACTCTCAAAAACACATGGCCACCCGCCTAAAATTCCAAATCTTTCCTTCGCTTGTCATGATAACTCTTATGTCTACTTTGAGAAGTTTTCATCTTTTCTCGAATTAACTTCACTTTCTTAGTAGTGTCTCGAACAATCTCAGGTCTAAGAACTACATTTTCTCCAGATTCATGCCAACATAAAGGAGTTCTACATATTCGACCATACAACGCTTCAAAAGGTGCCATTCCAATACCGGAATGGTAACTGTTATTATAAGTGAACTCTATCAATGGAAGATAGGTATCCCCCGAACCTCCCTGCTCAAGAACACATTCTCTCAATAAATCCTCCAACGAATGAATAGTCCTCTCCGTCTAACCATCCGTATGAGGGTGAAACGCCGAACTCAACCTCAACTTAGAACTCAATGCCTCTTGCAAAATCTTCCAAAAATTAGAAGTAAACCTCGGATCTCTATCCGAAACAATACACATAGGAACACCATGCAGCTTTACAATTACACTAGTATAAATCTCCTCCAACTTTGATACTGGATAAGTCATGTTAATAGGAATAAAATGAACCGACTTCGTAAGCCTATCAACAATCACCCAAATTGTATCATGTCCTCTTGAAGTATTAGGAAATCCCATCACAAAGTCCATTTAAATGCTATCTCATTTCCATTTTGGAACTTCTAACGGTTGCATCAACCCTGCAGGCTTCTGATATTCAACTTTCGACTTCTGACAAGTTAAACATGTATACACAAACTGCGCTACATCACGCTTCATCCTAGGCCACCAAAATAAATTCTTCAAATCTTGATACATTTTAGTAGCTCCTGGATGAATACTCAAATTACTTCTGTTACTTTCCTCAAGAATCATTCTTTTCATCTCTACATCATCAGGAATACAAATTCGATCACGGAATCTCAACACACCTTGCGCATCCAACTTGAAATCATTATTCTCAGACTGATCGATCCCAACTATCGAATCCACCAATTTCACATCTAACTTCTGAGCTTCTTTGATATTTTCCAGAAAATCATTATTAATCTTCAACATACCCAACATAACACTCTGGGGTGTCACCTCACAAACCAAACTCATATCTCTGAACTGCTCAATTAGTTCCAACTCCTTAACCATCATTGTCGACATATGCAAAGTCTTTTATGCTTAACGTATTCGCCACAACATTAGATTTACCCGGACGATAATTCAAACCAAAATCATAATCTTTTAACGAATCCAACTATCTTCGTTGTCTCATATTCAATTCCTTCTGATCAAATAAATACTTTATTATGGTTACTAAATACTTCAAATCTAGAACCATAAAGATAATGCCTCCAAATCTTCAGTACAAAAACAACTGCAGCAAGCTCTAAATCATGCGTATGATAGTTCTTTTCATGAGTTCTCAACTCCCTTGACGCATAAGCAACCACCTTATCATTATGCATAAGCATACCTCCTAAACCCATTTTAGAAGCATCACAATACACCACAATAGATTCTCATGAATTCGACAATGTCAAAATCGGGGCCGACGTCAACCTTTTCTTCCATTCGATAAAACTTTCTTCACATTGAATGTCCCACACAAAATCCTTACCCTTACAAGTTAACTTAGTCAACGAAAGTGCAAACTTAGAAAAACCTTCAATAAACCTTCAATAATAACCAGCTAATCCCAAGAAGCTTATAATCTCGGTAGCCGACTTTAGAGTTTACCATTGCAACATAGCATCTACTTTAGATGGATCTATAGCTGCCTGAAATAACATGACCAAGAAAACTCACCTCCTTTAGCCAAAATTCACATTTGGACAGCTTTGCATACAACTTCTTCTCTTTCAAAACCTGCAATACTAATCTCAAATGTTCAACATACTCTTCTTCTGGTTTAGAGTAAATCAAGATGTCATCAATAAATACCACTACAAACCGATCCAAATAATCATGAAAGATACGGTTCATGTATTCCATGAACACTCTCGGCGCATTAGTAACACCTAAAGGCATCACCGAATACTTATAATGTCCATATCACATTCTGAAAGCTGTCTTCTGGATATCTTCATCCTTCACTTTAATTTGATGATAACCTTACCTCAAATCAATCTTACTAAATACACGAGCACCCACCAATTGATCCATCAAGTCATCTATTCTTGGAAGTGGATACTTTTTCTTAATTGTTACTTTATTTAATTATCTATAATCAATACAAAGTCTCATGCTTGCGTTCTTCTTCTTTACTAGCAACACTGGAGCTCCCCATGACGACACACTTGGTGTTACAAAATTCTTTTCAAGTAGATCCTCCAGATGCTTCTTTAATTCTAACAATTCAGATGCAGATTTCCTGTACGGTGCCATAGACACATGTCTGGTACAAGGTACAAGATCAATAGTAAATTCAACTTCTCTCTCTTGCGGTACATTAGGAATCTCATCAGGGAATTCTCGCACCACCTGCAACTCATCAATTATAGCTTGATTCTCCATAGACAACAATGCCATCAACGAGAACACCTGAACTTCTTCTTTCATTAACAGTCATAACTATTTAGCAGACACAACTCAACTCCCTCCTCTTCAGGAGTGGAAAACCTCACCGACTTATCATAACAATTAATATGAACATGGTTATACTTTAACCAGTTCATACTTAAGATCACATCCATCCCACTTAACGGTAAACAAACTAAATCAACAACAAAGTCTATGTCGAAGATCGACAAAGCACACTTTAAGCACAAAAGAAAAGTAGTCGCCGATCCCTTAGCTAGAGTATCAACGACAATTTCTCCATTAATAGAAGACAACATAAGACCCAATCATTCAACACAATCAGCAGCAATAAAGCAGTGAGTAGCACCAGTATCAATAATAGTGATTAAATGAGTACTATTAATGAAACATGTACCTCTGATAAGTCTGTCCTTATTAGCTGTTTGAGTTCCAACCAAAGCGAACACCTTTCCACTAGCTTGTGCCTGCTTCGGTTTCTGACACTGACTACCAATGTGTCACTCTTCACCATAATTGAAACAAACCATCTCCTTATGCTTGCACTCAGATATTGCAAGTCCGGTCTTACCACAACAGAAACACCTCTTCACCTCAGTAGTACACACCGTACTTGTAACACCCCAAATCTACCCAACGGTTTTTAAAGGAAATTAGAGTGCAAAAATCTCAAAAAACCATACTTCAGGAGTCACATTATCAACTTAAAAATAATTCATATAAAATCTCATTAAACAGATACATAGCTTATGTCAATAGGGAGAATTCATAACCAATGAATCTTCAAAACCAAATCAACTTTAAAAGGGAGAATTCATAACCAATGATTCTTCAAAACCAAATCAACTTTAAAACAATGCAACGGAATTTATTAACTCATAAACTTCAAACAATAGCATCTTGGTACAACATTAAAATACAAGCCACAACTTCTTCATAAGACAACATCCAAATCCAACATAAACATAATATAAGGAAACAAGCGTCAATCCCTCCGAGTGCTACGTATCAGAGCAACAAACACCAACTCGAACTACTAACTGTATCAGCTACTCCACATCGTTACCTATACGTTACCAACAAAGGGTAACATTCAAACAGAAGGGGTGAGATATCAAACAGTATAAAGGAATGTATGATAATACTTATAGAAAAGATAAGATTATACATTATTCACCACTTCTCATCTCAAAGCAACTTGCATCACAACAACAATGTTAATAATCAATCATAATAACATATTCAAATTCACAACTAAGTCATCCACAATTACAACACTCACTTCATAATCACAACGACAATCAAATGCAACTCAATATGAGACTCAACATTATGCATATGTATGTGGCACCAATTGGAGTAAAACTCCCGTCTCAAACATTTTCCATTTGGGCCATCGTCACTTTGCCATTTTCAGGCCATCGTCGTGGTTGCCATTTTCAGGCCGTCTCAAACTATGCAATGGATGCGACTTAATGTTGCACATCCACAAAACACAACATTCATAATACACAACAACATCGTCTCAACAACATTGACTCAATGCCAAGATTTCAATGGCAACAATAATATCATTACTATTAGATTAATTCATCACTTCTCAATCACGACTTTATTATGACATACAAACATACATAATCATTCAACTTCACAATACATCACCAAATGAGGAAAATACAATTCAAAAAAAGTTTTCAAAAGTCATTCCAATCATTCTCATTAGATAGACATTGATTTTAGCTTTACGGAGGTTCAAACGGTGAGTAAAAAGGAGTTAGGGATCAAAAGATACAACAACTAGAAGTTTCAAAAAGTTTTTGACAACAAAGTTCGCTTAGCAGGCTTCAAGCGCGCTAACTGGAACTCAAGACAGAAGCGAACCATCTTCGCAGCTCCTCTTAGCGGGCCAATCTCGCTTAGCGGACTCACAAATTTTAAAATTTATTCCCAGACTTCGTTTAGCGGACCAGGGGTTGCTTAACGGACGTGCGATTTTGTAGAAAAAAGACAGCAAACTCAGTTCTGCGAAAAAGCTAACCCACAACTCAAAACCACTTTCAAACATCAATTAAAAGCATATATAACCAATATTGGACATCCATTAACAACAATCATTATCAAAAACATGTTTAGAATACAAATTCATAGAAATCTAGTATGAACCCTAACAATTTCAATTTCACAAACATGGTTACTAAGCATATAATCAAAACCCCACCATAATCTATCATCATACAATCCCTTATCATGAAAGAATCTCACCCTTACATTGGGTTTTGGATTGAAGACAACTCTAGCTTCAATTTTGGGATTTGACCTAGCTTTCTCTCCTCTTCCCTTCTTTCTCTTCTTTTCTCTTCTTTCACCAAATGATTTTCTAATTTTCTATTTTCTCAATTTCCCTTGTTTTGTTAAACTTATTAATTTATTATTACTAATGGGCTCTAATTAGCACCTCTCACTTACTAACACT
Organism: Vicia villosa; assembly: GCF_029867415.1. Classification (NCBI taxonomy): domain Eukaryota; kingdom Viridiplantae; phylum Streptophyta; class Magnoliopsida; order Fabales; family Fabaceae; genus Vicia; species Vicia villosa. The sequence continues at coordinate 68,505,216 of NC_081184.1, read as the reverse complement.
AACACTAAGTTAGGCCCGATAGCTAATAGTCTAACCATACCATTACTACTAATTCCCTGATAAAATAACATAATACCAATTAATCATATAATTAACACATAAATCACACAACACACAATAAAATATATAATTGAAATAAAAACGGGCGTTACAGTACTCTTATGATCAGGTTTCCCATATTTGAAACAAACCACGCCAGCATGAACATCTCCCCCACTAGTTCTCTTAACATCAGCAACTTTCTGTTTACCTTTCCTAGCGGGAGCATCATAAGGCTTGCCATGGTTCTGTTGGTGCTTACCTATCCTCTCATTGACAATCTTATAATGAGTATTATTATCCTCCTCATAGATTCGGCAACTATCAACCAAATCAGCAAAGACACGAATCTTCTGGTATCCGACTGCTTTCTTGATCTCTGAGCGCAACCCCTTCTCAAACTTGATGCACTTTGAAAATTCAGCCGTCGCCTCGCTATAGTGGGATAAAACTTGGCCAGCTTAACAAACTTTGCAGCATACTCAATAACCAACTTATTTCCCTACTTCAGTTAGAGAAACTCAATTTCCTTATTTCCCCGAACATCTTCAAGATAATATTTCCTCATGAATTCCCTACGAAACACGACCCAAGTGATCTCCTCATCTGCAGTCTCAAATCTCTAACGAGTCTCTAGCTGCCATTCATCAGCCTCGACTGCTAGCATATGGGTACCATATCAAACCTTATGTACTGGAGTGCAATCCATCACACGGAAGATTCTCTCAATCTCCTTCAACCAAGTCAACGCGCCATCATGATCATATGTGCCCTTGAAGGTAGGCAGATTATCCCTCTAGAAAGTCGCTAAACTATGAGATCCACCATTATCGTCAGTGTTCGGCTGATTCTCCATAGCATGAGCCATAGCCTCCAAAGCAGCAGCAATTGCAGCATCATTCCTTCCAGCCATTTCAATTTATCGCTACAGCATAAACAATGGTTAGAACTAAGTAACAATACTCGATTGTTAAACAACACTACGACTCGACGACTTGGTCGAACGGACCGACCTTTTTTGATACCACTAATGTAACACCCCATTTCTACCCGGAGAATATTATAAAAATCAGAGTTATAAAATTTCAACAAACATATGGGATGCCACAATTCCAACTTATCTCAACAACACGTAATCGCAAGTAAAACAGATACATAACACATAATTTCGGGAAAACCGACAACAACCTGTTTAGTCTTTAAAAATAAAACAACTCTCATTACTACGCAGCAGAATCATAAATTCAACTAAAAATACCATAACATCTTGTCCAACTCAAAACAACTTTAAGACATCAAGTCTTTAATGAAAACAACTTAAAAATTCAGCAACATAATAAAACCAATAATAAAGAAAACACACGTTCATCCCCCCGATTGTTATGTATCAGAGCGACCAACACTAGACTCGAACTATTGAAGGTAAGCATCCTTCACTCTGGATTACCTGCACGTTACCAACATAGGGGTAACATTCAAACAGAAGGGTTGAGATATTGAACCGTATATTTGAGTGTATGATAAATAATATATTAGAATTAGATTATATAAAATCACCACTTCAAAAACTTTCAAACAACATCCGTCATCACAACTCAACAATACAAACATCCTTATATTATAATAACAATAATTCAAATATGCGACATGAAATGCAAATTGTACAATGCACATGCATGTGGTACCAATGGAGAAAAACTCCCAACTTAGAATCCTCCCGTTAATAGAGGCGTCAACAAGATATATAAGACTTTAACTTAATATTTGCCAATTCAGGCTAACTTACCTAGCATCAGCTCCCAACTTGATATACTATGTATACGACAACAAAGAATGCGACAACAACAACACAACAACAAGGTTAAAGAATCTTATAACAACAACATCAACATTGGTCATAAGCCTACAACTTGAATTTTCCAATTAATAGAGGCATCACAACAAAATCCAATGCCACTTGAAATTTCACGTTTTTCAGCAAATAGGCAACACACGGAATCAACCAAAATATGCTACAAACGTTCCGTAATTACTCGGACAATTCAACTATACCGTCCATTTAATTATCGGTTACGAGTTCTACTATTTCTACTTAGTACTAATATGCCTTATTAAGTTTCTATTAAATTAAATAAGTCTACTACTTATATTGTTACCAAAATTAATCTCCAAACCTGCTAATAAATTTCCTGTTACCGTCCTACTGATATCTTATGCTCTGCTACTCCTATTAGTACTGCCATTAACTTCTCCTACTAGTTTTGGCTTCCAGTTACTGTATCTATTTCCTGTGACATTTTCTACTAATTATCGCATGCTACTGTTACTAACATATTCCACTACATAACTTATACCACTAGTACATACATTGGAACAGGACCTAAATATAATAATCATAAAGTAATTGAACTGGGGGCACCACTTGCAGGGGGCGGTCACCACACCCTTAGTGGCTAGCGCCACCCCCTTCTCTTTACATGGAACGTGCGCCCCTCCTTGTTATGGGCTAGGGAGCAGTCGTTCCCCTCCTTATCTCTCATGGGGTGATCGCCCCCTTCTTCTACCATACATAGGGTGCGGTTGATCCCTTATTTATTTATCTTTTTGTTTTCTTCTACTTACAGAACTCCACCTATTCTCAGTTTTTTCTTCGATTAACCATGACAAACCTGAAGGATAGAAAAACACTTATAAATGGGGGGTTTGAATAAGTGTAGCTTTAAAACATGTAAGATAAAAACTATTTGCACAATGATTTTTATCCTGGTTCGTTGTTAACTAAACTACTCCAGTCCACCCCCTTAGAGTGATTTACCTCACCTGAGGATTTAATCCACTAATCACACGAGATTACAATGGTTTTCCACTTAGACAACTGCTAAGTCTTCTAGAGTATACTGATCACAACCTAATCTCTCTAGGAACAATCTTCTTAGACACCCTCTAAGACTTTCTAGAGTATACTGATCAACAACCTGATCACTCTAGTTCTTACAACTTAATGTAAACAAATTCTTTTAAGAGTTACAATGCTTCTTATAAAGCTATTATCACAACTGTGATTTTCTCTTAAGTTTAAGCTTAATCTCACTAAGATATTACAACAGCAATGTAGTGAGTTTGATGATGAAGTTTGAGAGCTTTTGAATTTGACAGCGTTTCTGTATAATGCGCAAGTGTTGTATTCAGAATTCGTAACATAGCTTCTCATCAAAACTTCATATTTATAGGCGCTTGAGAAGATGACCATTGGGAGCATTTAATGCTTTGCATAATCCGTACAGCATTGCATTTAATGTTTCACTCTTTTGTCAACTACCTCGAGCCTTGTTTTCGCTGTGTCTACTGACGTTGCCTTTAATAGCTTCTAACATTCCTTTTGTCAGTCAGCGTAGCCTGCCAGTCTAGTACTTGCTTCTGATCTGATGTTTGTGTGAACAACGTTTGAATATCATCAGAGTCAAACAGCTTGGTGCAGAGCATCTTCTTGTCTTCTGACCTTGAAGTGCTTCTGAGCGTGATACCATGAGAACTTCAGTGCTTCTGCTTCTGATCTAAAGTTCTTCTGATGCTTCCATAGACCCATGTTCTGATTCTGCTTGACCATCTTCTGATGTCTTGCCAGACCATGTTATGATGTTGCATGTTGAACCTTCTGAGTCAGTGCTTCTTGCGCAGATTTTGTGCATACTCTTTATATAATTCCTGAAATGGAAATTGCATAGTATTAGAGTACCACATTATCTCATACAAAATTCATATACATTGTTATCATAAAAACTAAGAATATTGATCAGAACAAATCTTGTTCTAACAATCTCCCCCTTTTTGATGATGACAAAAACATACATAAATGATATGAATTTGCAATCAGAATAACAGACGGCTAAAGACAATTACACAACTATAGCATAAGCATATAGACATTATGTGTGAATATGTCTCCCCCTGAGATTAATAATCTCCCCCTGAGATAAATAATCTCCCCCTGAAATAAATACTGGAAGAAATTTATAGATAAAGGACTTCCCTGAGTATTTTCCATTTCAGTTGAGACGTTCACATATGCTTAGATCTTCAGAACATTCATAGCTTCTGATTCTTGCTTCCATAGGACAGCTTCAGAACTTGAATTTCTTCTTGAATCATTGCATGCTAGATTGTATCAGAACATTGTTGAATGTACCAGAGCATCATCAGAGCATCTCTACATCCTGAAATGTTACAGAACAAGCTAAACGACAAAAGTCAGCATGAATGAATAAGAACATAAAATATGTATCAGATCATATAATATGTATCAGAGCAAACAATAGTAATGTTACAGAGCATATTTTATAACTAAAAACATGCATTATAACATATAAGGAATAAGAATGTGTTAGAGCATATTCTATCATCAGAATATCAGAACATTCTTCCTTCTTGCTTCTGATCTTGAAGCTTTACAGCGCTCAGCTTGCTTCAATTTCCATGATCTTGATTCTATACAAAATTGCTTTTCCCCATGTCTTTGCTTCTCATGTTGAGCCTTTTAAGAAGATCTTCACTTCCTGCAAAACACTCAAAGACATAGAACTTGCAAGTTCTGTTAGAAATGTGGAGACTTTCTCCCAGCAACTGATAAAATAAATCAGATCATTTATCACATTTTCTCCCCCTTTTTGTCATAACATCAAAAACATAAAAAATTCAGATGAAAAACAAGACAAACAATATGAGAGAAGAAAGGATAAATTTCATTGATAGCAAGGAGAAATTATCAGAGGTACAAGAGGGATGCTAAGAAAACAGATGCATCAAACAAAGAAAACAACTAAGACTCAAAGACTAAGATGACCCTAGCTTGGACATGATCTTGGCCAGCATGTCATGAATCCCATTGTTGCTCTCAGTCTGCCTCTCCATGAAAGTGCGGAACTCAGCATTGATCGTGTGTTGTTCATCCATGCGAGAAGATAGCTCAGCCTGGTTCTTCTGAATAACTTCCAGAGTCTTCGCGAGACGAGAAGGTTCATCAAAAGAAGCTTCACAACTTCTGTCCAGAGGGATAGCATTCTGAACCGCAGCTTCCATTGTCAGATCATCACCTTGATTTTCCTCAACAGGAATAGTTTCAGCAGGATGATCTTCAGCATCTGCTTCTTCCATAGAAGCATCTCCATATTCTGCAGCAGGCAGCTCAGAATCTCCATTCTCAAGAGCCTGAAGAATGGCAGCTAGATTCCTTGGGACAGAAGGACCTTCAACTTCTGGTGGGTCAACAACTTCTGGAATGACCAAGTTTGGGTCATCCTCAGAAGGATTTTCCCTCAGAAAGTCGAACAGAGATTTGAAGTCTCCAGTCAGAACTGGATACTGAGGTCTCCAGACCATAATCTCTCTGCAAGGATTGGCTTCCAATGCTGCAGTGTAATACGGTGAACTGACTTTTATATCGAAATGTTGCGGATAGCAAGAGTCGCCACCGACTTTTATTTTATCCAAATATCGGAAAGGCTAAAAGAACAGGAAAAACCTTTTAAATAAAATAGGGTTCGGGGGGTAATTATGCAAAGGGAAGGTGTAAGGCACCCTTTGCATCCATGGTTTTCCATAGGCTCTTAATTGCTTTGCTCTTTAGTTTTGAAGCCAAAAGTTTCAGAAAATGTAGAAAAAAAGTAATAAGGACTTTAGCTCGTAAAATGAGCGTAGCCTTATTGAAGGTTTATGAGAAAGAATATGAAAAAGTTTTAGAGCAAGGCAAAGCAATTAAGGGCAATTACCTTATAGTTTGAGAAAAGAAGTTCTTTTAGCCTTTCAGGGTGAAAGGGTCTATCCTTGCCATAAGAAAGCATGAAGCCTTTCATTTGGAGGTTGAAGGCTCATCGAGAGTTTGTTCGCCATAAGACTATCCCATGCCATAGGAGGGCAGGTAATCTAAGGGAAGAACCAGCCTTTTCGTAGGCAGCCAGAGGATACCTCAGCACTTCGTAGGCAACTTCCGAGGGACGAGATCATATTTAGTGTATCGAAGGCAGCATCATTAGGGACTTATGATCTTTGCATTAATCGAGGCAACATGGCTGAGGTATCCTTGTATTCGAGGGACATGGCTATTCTGCAAAAAAACACAAGGCAACAAGGCAACAGGCAACAAGAGGGGTTACCAAAAAGTGTGCGTGGGTGCAACAATCATGTGATTCAATTCGAAATATATTATCTTGTAATTAAATGGCTCTAATTCAGTTCAAGGTTGCACTCCCTAAATTACTAACCATGGCAGAAAATATAAAACAGTCTTAAGTGCCTTTAAGGCCAAACAATACAAACCAGGAACAGATACATAAGAATATGGGGAAGGGGAAAAAGAAACCAGCGGGTTTGACATAAGTAATAATTAAGCACAAAAATAAAAGAGATTAGAGTTTTAGGGTTACCGACTATTTGAGCTTTGGCGGTTGGCAAACGCTGAAAATGTGGGAAAAATAGAAACCAAAAAGGAGTGAGAGCATTATCAATTCAATGGCAGGTACGGCTAACCCTAATCAAAATAAAAAGGATAAAAGAAAAAAAAAAGAAAAAAAATATAGAAACTTAGCTTTGATTGATAAGGTTGATAGTCGGAGGTAGCTTCGAGGTTAAACTTGAAAATTGGGCAAAAATAGATAAAAGACGTGAGTGCAAAAGAGTCCATTGACTTTCGAGGTTTTAGCCCTATTATCAATTTTGTAATGCAAATAAATATTTAAAGGAAAATAAAATCAGAACTTAGCTTCGTAAAAGGCGTGGCGCATAGTCGGAGTAAACCCATTGCTAACCCTGAAAAATAATAGAGGCAAGGAAAAAAGAGGGTGAGTGTAGGAGGAAATTCATTGATATTGAAAATGAAACCATAATTTTAAATCAGAAAGGCAAAAATGCATAATTAAATTAAAAGGCAAAATAAAATATTTAAATGAATAAGAATAAAATAAATATTTAAATTAGAAGAATAGAATCAGGGACTTAGCTTTGATCTGATATGGCGCGCAGTCGGAAGAACCTTGATTAATCCATGTATGCATGCGTAAGCTATGAATGTTTGAACTCACGATAGTAGTACCTCGCAAAAACACAAAAGAATATTAGTAAAAAAAAAAGAATCATGAAAAAATGATAAAATATATATAATTATTGATCTAATAATTAACTAGTTAATTAAAATAAATAAGTGACAACAAATTAAATATAATAAAATAGAATAAAGAGGGTCTAAATTAGTAAAAGTGGGAAATATTGAGTTAAAATAAGTATAGAAGCAAACCAGACCCATTACACTAAATTCTTAATGTCCTAATTAACAATTAATTTAGATATATAATAAAACAATAAAAATAGAAATTATAAAACAAAGAGCAATATGTATACTCACAGTCACAGGGTGTACCGCCCCTATCCTTCAAAATTGAAAAAAGTTACCAATAAAACATCAATAAAAACATATAGATGTTGATTATTTCAAATACTTTAATTTAACCACTCATTGAGAGACACATGGCAGGTAGATGAGATATAAAAAAAAATAAAAAGAAAAAAGGATTAAAAGTGTAGTTAGGAGTATCAGTAACATGAAGAATTAACCACTCATTGAGAGACACATGGCAGGTAGATGAGATATAAAAAAAAAATAAAAAGAAAAAAGGATTAAAAGTGTAGTTAGGAGTATCAGTAACATGAAGAAAACAACTTTATCCTTTTCTTCTTACAAAAACCCATTTTCTCTTTTCAACTTACAACAAACATGGCTAGAGATTGAATCTACACAAAGGATGATGAAACAAGGAAACGGAAAGAACCTTACCTGAGGTGGATTTCGTCAAGAGGTGACGTCGCTTCGTCGGAAAGAAGGGGAGGTGACTGGAGCGATGGAGCCTGAGGATTCATGGCGTACATTTCGCCGGTATCGGAGGCGTGTGGATCCGTGGTGGCGCGTGGTTCATCCGGCAAAGGGCGGTGGACGCGTCTGTGTGCGCATAGCGATTAACTCGTCGGAGTCGCAGCTAGCAGCTTTTGGATCTTGTGTTGATTCGCAGTGATGAACGGGTGACGTTTTGGTGGTGGTTCTCTGTTCCGATTTGTTTTTCGGCGAGTTTGGTGTTGACGTGGTGCGGAATCTTGCGTTGGAATTCTTTGTGAACAAAGCTGAAAAAACAACAAGAGTGAGAGAGACAATAACTACATAATCAAAATATTTTGAGTTTAGTTTTTTCTTATGTTTTGATCTAATTGTTGTTAATGTTAGTTGTTGTTATGTATTAATGCCATGGATGAAGATGTTTCATGGGGAGGTTAGATTGATTATGATATTGGTTAGACTTATGGTAACATATTGGTATGGTGAAAGGTTTTGTTGATAAGTGGAAGATTTTGAAGGTTGTACAGATGATCTATGAAGAAGTTATACATGAGAAGGTTAGAGGAATAGAATGGACCATTGTTGGAAAAAGGTGAACAAGAAAGGTTTTGTCAGAAAAATATGTACGTGTATTGTGAGAGGTTCGGTTAGGATTGTTGGTGTGAATAAAAAAGGGTTTAGGTTAAAAATTGTTAGAAAAAGGTGGAAGGCTGTGTCCTTTTTTTTATAGGGTTCATTGTTAATCCTATTTATAAGATTAGTAAACTAGGTTAAAAGATCAAAGAGAAATAAAATCAATAATCAATTAAAATAATTAGAAATTCAAAATTTATGATTATTTTAACCAATTATATAGATTCTTTCTTAAAATAGAGATTACCATCTAGAAAAAGAAAAAGAGAACAAAATCTTCTAAAATTTTTATTTTATGATTTTTTTTTGGTGTTTTTATGAATAAAAATTTAAAAATTGAAAAAATAATATTTTTAAAAAAATACTTAAATAATAAATACGAAATTTAAAATTTAAATAATAAAAAGGTCTTTTTTGTGATTTTTGAATATAAAATAAAAATAAAACTAAAATAAAGTTAAAAACAAATAAAAGAAAAATGTTAGTAAGTGGGATTCGAACCCGAGACCTTTCGGTCGTACATCTTTTGCCCTCAAATTCATACCGATCGCGCTACGTCAATTATTTGAAATAAAATGACATAGACAATTATAAGAGGGCAAATTTTGGGGTATGACAGCTGCCCCTGTTCAATTTTCTTATATCTGAAGATGTAGACTGGCATGTGTGCCTGTCGGAATTTGAAAATAGAAGAGGATTGAACAATAGAATACCCAGGAATTTGCCCTAGCTGAAGTAGGGACTTTTGTTGGAGATGGGTTTGAAGATGCCATCTAGGAAGAGTGTTGTCGGAGATGGGCTCGAAGATGCCATCCAGGCCTTGAGAGAAGGTTTATTGGAGATGGGCTTAAAGATGCCATCCAGCTTGATAGACTTGAGAGTCAGAATACGTCGTACGTTAGATCGTATCTGAAGGATATACTTAAGATGAGTTGTACGTTAGACTAGAGGATGGGTCGTGCGTTAGACCGAATCCAATTTGCATCCGTAGATGTCTGGAAGGTCGTGTGTTAGGCTGAAGGATGAGTCGTGCGTTAGACTGAATCCAATTTGCATCCGTAGATGTCTGGAAGACCGTGCGTTAGGCTGAAGGATGAGTCGTGCGTTAGACTGAATCCAATTTGCATCCGTAGATGTCTGGAAGGCCGTGCGTTAGGCTGAAGGATGGGTCGTGCGTTAGACTGGATCCAATTGCATCCGTAGATGTCTGGAAGGCCGTACGTTAGGCTGAAGGATGAGTCGTGCGTTAGACTGAATCCAATTTGCATCCGTAGATGTCTGGAAGGCCGTGCGTTAGGCTGAAGGATGAGTCGTGCGTTAGACCGAATCCAATTTGCATCCGTAGATGTCTGGAAGGCCGTGCGTTAGGCTGAAGGATGAGTCGTGCGTTAGACTGAATCCAATTTTCATCCGTAGATGTCTGGAAGGCCGTGCGTTAGGCTTTTCTTTGAATAAGATTCGAATCTTTGTAATGTACCTGTCAGATATTGTCAATTTTATGTAATGTCATGGTGCATGTGTTATGTGACGAGTTCCTCAAAATAAATGAGGAACGGACATATGAGGTAATGTATGCAATGTATGAATATGTTTATGATATATGATGCATGACAATGATTTATGTTATTCGGAGCATCTTGATTGAGAAGATAGATCTCCATGTCATTGTGATTTTGATGTTTGATCTTATATTGGAGATGCTCAGCTGGGGATTTATGATTTCTGCTTGGGGATGAATAGTAATTTGATGTACCCTGACTGGGGATAAAAGATATTAGTAAACCATGTTGGAGAAGAGCAAAGTGTTGGAGAACTGGTAGTGTTGAAGATGTAAACTCTGTTGGGGAGCCATGTCTTTGTCGGGACGAGAGCATTTGAAGATATCTTCTTAATGATTACTCTGTGGGGATATGATCTTGTGAACCCGGCTCTGTGGGGAGACATAGGTGTCTTGAAAGTTGCCCCCAGTACTATAGTAACTACCATTCCTGGATTTGATTAGGACACACCACTGAGTATTGATCAAGATGTCAAACTAGACTTGCATAGATTTGCCCCTTCTAGTAGGAACTTTGGAAAGATTCTCCTTGCGAGGACTTTATGAGATATGTACTATGGGCGACATACCTTTAGTAATCATAGGCCCAGGACAACGTCCCATGTTGATTGGGAAGTAGCTTCAGATCTACTTGGATGTATGCCCCTGGTTGTTTTGGCACCCTTGAGAGATTCTCAGAATCTTGACTTGATTACCCCAGATTGACCGGGAAATAGTTTGAAATCCACTTGAGATGTATGCCTTTGACTGTTTGGCATTTGAGTGATTCTTCGAATCTTTACTTGATTGCCCCAGATTGATTGGGCAAAGCGTGCCATGCCCCTTGTATACATAGGAGACATTGCTTCTCGGAGTAATCTTGTCTGTCGGGATAACTTTCAATCATTAGTTGTACCCTGTGCAAATTCTTTCTGTTGCTAACATTTGAAATTATGTAGCAGAATATGTTTAATAATGAATTCATGAGATGCAATGCATACGTCTGTCTTGAGTTTTTTTGAAAAACATTAAAACATGAGATGTAAAAGCGTGATATTTGTAAAAACATGGTGTTTGTAAGAAATGAAATACCAACTCAGCATTTGTGGTGAACCTTAAGGAGTCGGGATACCTTTGTTGTGACAGTATGCTTTCGAACTAACCATGCTTCAGTTAGGACTTTCAAGGGTTGTAGCGTGGCTTGGTTCACGGTTTAAGAAACAAAGGATAATGGCTCAAAAATTTATTTATACCCATTCCAATCTTCGTGATGTTCTTCGATCTTATGCTCAGTTAACTCTGTGTTTAAGACTTAGCAAAGCTTGAAGTTGTAACATTGATATTTGATGATGGTTAAAGCACCGACAGTTTATTTGGACAGACAATCCTCCTTTTTTTGTAATTTTCTTTTCGTCGAGGATTTGCAGTGACCTCTTTCGGAATGTTTTCTTTTGTCGAGGATTTTATCAACCTCCTTTTTGACTTTGTTATCCCTAACTTTTGTCTGAATTGTTTATTTTGAGGTTTACAGTCAGCGGGATGTTTCAATTTTTGATAAGTCTCCTTCATAGGTTTTGACTTAACAACTTTTTCTTTTTGGTAGATGTTGACTGCCTGTCTTAATGATTATGGGAAACCATCATTATTTGTGTAAAAGCGTACTAGCATGACTGAGTTAACTGAGTAACTACCCTGCCCCAGGTTATGATCAAATGTTTTAAATTGTTTAAGGAAGAAAACTTCTACTCCTTAGGCTCAAAGGGGTTGACGAGGGATTATCATCCTTATATCTCCACTGTTTAGGAATTGAAACAATGCCTGTACATCGTCAGCATAGTCCGTTCAAAAGCATACTGTATGAGGTTGTGGTATCATTTTCGTCATCCTCCCTCAAAAGGCTTACAGCTTAGCAGGAGTTGAATATCACAAAACATATGCAAAGTAAAGACGCAATTTAAAATGAGTGATAGCGAAATAATTTGTTCAAGACAGACATATGCAATGCACTGATGAAGATTATTAAAACAGATAATGTCTATCATGAGTCAAATTTTAAACAAATAGAAAAGAAACTTGCAAATGAAGGTAGATCTAATGATCCAAAAGTTCATCCGTCTAGACGTCAGTTAGTCTTGTCATGACTAGGCATAGGAGCGGTGATCACCACAGGAGTTTCAGGAGGGTTGAATTTGGTTTCTCTGTCATTGATCAGATCTTGAATCTTATTCTTCAATGTCCAGCAATTGTTTGTGTAACGTCCAAGATTGTTGGAATGGTGTGCGCACCTTGCATTGGGTTTATAGCCAGGAGTGGAGGTGTTAGAATTCTTAGGAGCGTCCCTCAGAGTAATCAATCTGATCTTCAACAGATGTTGTAACGCTTGATCTAATGACATATTAATTTTGGTCAATTGATGCTTAGGTGCATCTGACATGCGTCGTTGTTGTGGAACTGGTGTAGAGATTCAGAGCATCCGGGGTTCGAGCTTCTGGAATGTATATCTGATAAGAATGTTTCAGAAGTTTGGAGTTCGAGCTTCCGGAATGTATATCTGATTAGAATGTTTTAGAAGTCTGGGGGTCAAGCTTCCAGAATGTTCATTTGATTGGAACTTTCAGAATGTCCGGGGTTCGAGCTTTCGGAATGTATATCTGATTGGAATGTTTCAGAAGTCTGGGGGTCAAGCTTCCAGAATGTTCATCTGATTGGAACTTTCAGAATGTCTGGGGTTCGAGCTTCCGAAATGTATATCTGATTGGAATGTTTCAGAAGTCTGGGGTCAAGCTTCCAGAATGTTCATCTGATTGGAACTTTCAGAATGTCCGGGGTTCGAGCTTCCGGAATGTATATCTGATTGGAATGTTTCAGAAGTCTGGGGGTCAAGCTTCCAGAATGTTCATCTGATAGAGATTGATTTGTTGATGGTATTTGTCTGACCAGTTGGTCAACCTGAAAGGCAAAGTTAGTTCTATGTGATGTTGTGAATGCAAATGCAATCTTTTCAAGGAACTTTAGGAATTTAGTTAGCAACATTAGAAAATGATTAGGTCGCGTCTTTGTCTGAAGAATTCTGACTTTGTCTTTGAATGTCCTTCTTTGAGAATCAAGCTCACCATATAGAGTGGGTCATCGCCTCTGATTCGGGATACTCTTGAATTTGAAGGTACATGGCTGGAGGAAAATAAATCCTCTTGCCCCTTGGTAGGTACTGAGCCTCTGAATTGGAAGGTATGTGGCCATAAGAAAATAAATCCTCTTGCCCCTTGATAGGTATGATGTCTCTGAACTGGGAGGTATACGGTAAGAGGAAAATAAATCCTCTTGCCCCTTGATAGGTACAGAGTCTCTGAATTGGAAGGTATGTGGCCAGAGGAAAATAAATCCACTTGCCCCTTGATAGGTACGGTGTCTTTGATTTGGCAGACAAATGGCCAGAGGAAAGTAAATCCTCTTGCCCCTGGATAGGAATTCCGTCCCTGATAAGAGCACCTGAAATTGTGCGACCTAGATTTCTAAGATCCTTGAAAGGGTTAGTTAACATGCTATGTTATGATGTCATGATGTCATTCACATGTAATGCATTAAGTAAAGCATAAGGTAATAAGGACGAAATGTCCTACAAGCAAAACCTGCAAGGAAATCGGAGGGTTAGATAACAAACACAAGCAAGTCACACAAGTGTCCTTAGGTCGAAAGGCTTGCATGGAGTTTAGATCATGTGAGATACCCTTCCCCAAAGGTATTTCTAAGGATAAAGATGATATCAGCAACGGGTTCTACCGAGTTACCCAGAATTGTCAGCCCTCCTAAAGCACCCTCGAACATGATACATACATACCACGCAATGATACCTTGAGAAAGAACCTACCTGAGTTGTAGTATCGGGTAGCGACTATGCTCTCAACATACATCAAGAGTAGTCCCCCCACTACGTTCCTAAAAGTCAAGATGGGTTAAAGGTAGCTAAAGGTCCTTAAGCTCCGACTCACCCACAGACATCCGCACGAACCTCCCTCATACAAGAGAAGCATGCAAACACCCATAGAGGCCTAACTTAAGCGTGAACTCTCATATTGACCAATCCTCCACATACATGAAGGAGGTCGCCACGACTATGCCACTTCCTATCTTAGATGTACTTGAATCCGGGAGTAGGATTCGTCCTTCATTTAATTCCCAAAACAACCCTGAAAAATAAAGCAAGCAAAGCAAACATTAAGTGATCCTAAACTTTAAGGTAACCCCTCTTTTAATCGAATATATCCCCAGCAGAGTCGCCAGTTCTGTAATACGGTGAACTGACTTTTATATCGAAATGTTGCGGATAGCAAGAGTCGCCACCGACTTTTATTTTATCCAAATATCGGAAAGGCTAAAAGAACAGGAAAAACCTTTTAAATAAGTAATTATGCAAAGGGAAGGTGTAAGGCACCCTTTGCATCCATGGTTTTCCATGGGCTCTTAATTGCTTTGCTCTTTAGTTTTGAAGCCAAAAGTTTCAGAAAATGTAGAAAAAGAGTAATAAGGACTTTAGCTCGTAAAATGAGCGTAGCCTTATTGAAGGTTTATGAGAAAGAATATGAAAAAGTTTTAGAGCAAGGCAAAGCAATTAAGGGCAATTACCTTATAGTTTGAGAAAAGAAGTTCTTTTAGCCTTTCAGGGTGAAAGGGTCTATCCTTGCCATAAGAAAGCAGGAAGCCTTTCATTTGGAGGTTGAAGGGTCATCGAGAGTTTGTTCGCCATAAGACTATCCCATGCCATAGGAGGGCAGGTAATCTAAGGGAAGAACCAGCCTTTTCGTAGGAAGCCAGAGGATACCTCAGCACTTCGTAGGCAACTTCCGAGGGACGAGATCATATTTAGTGTATCGAAGGCAGCATCATTAGGGACTTATGATCTTTGCATTAATCGAGGCAACATGGCTGAGGTATCCTTGTATTCGAGGGACATGGCTATTCTGCAAAAAAACACAAGGCAACAAGGCAACATGCAACAAGAGGGGTTACCAAAAAGTGTGCGTGGGTGCAACAATCATGTGATTCAATTCGAAATATATTATCTTGTAATTAAATGGCTCTAATTCAGTTCAAGGTTGCACTCCCTAAATTACTAACCATGGCAGAAAATATAAAACAGTCTTAAGTGCCTTTAAGGCCAAACAATACAAACCAGGAACAGATACATAAGAATATGGGGAAGGGGAAAAAGAAACCAGCGGGTTTGACATAAGTAATAATTAAGCACAAAAATAAAAGAGATTAGAGTTTTAGGGTTACCGACTATTTGAGCTTTGGCGGTTGGCAAACGCTGAAAAGGTGGGAAAAATAGAAACCAAAAAGGAGTGAGAGCATTATCAATTCAATGGCAGGTACGGCTAACCCTAATCAAAATAAAAAGGATAAAAGAAAAAAAAAGAAAAAAATATAGAAACTTAGCTTTGATTGATAAGGTTGATAGTCGGAGGTAGCTTCGAGGTTAAACCTGAAAAATGGGCAAAAATAGATAAAAGACGTGAGTGCAAAAGAGTCCATTGACTTTCGAGGTTTTAGCCCTATTATCAATTTTGTAATGCAAATAAATATTTAAAGGAAAATAAAATCAGAACTTAGCTTCGTAAAAGGCGTGGCGCATAGTCGGAGTAAACCCCATTGCTAACCCTGAAAAATAATAGAGGCAAGGAAAAAAGAGGGTGAGTGTAGGAGGAAATTCATTGATATTGAAAATGAAACCATAATTTTAAATCAGAAAGGAAAAAATGCATAATTAAATTAAAAGGCAAAATAAAATATTTAAATGAATAAGAATAAAATAAATATTTAAATTAGAAGAATAGAATCAGGGACTTAGCTTTGATCTGATATGGCGCGCAGTCGGAAGAACCTTGATTAATCCATGGTGCATGCGTAAGCTATGAATGTTTGAACTCACGATAGTAGTACCTCGCAAAAACACAAAAGAATATTAGTAAAAAAAAAGGATCATGAAAAAATGATAAAATATAAATAATTATTGATCTAATAATTAACTAGTTAATTAAAATAAATAAGTGACAACAAATTAAATATAATAAAATAGAATAAAGAGGGTCTAAATTAGTAAAAGTGGGAAATATTGAGTTAAAATAAGTATAGAAGCAAACCAGACCCATTACACTAAATTCTTAATGTCCTAATTAACAATTAATTTAGATATATAATAAAACAATAAAAATAGAAATTATAAAACAAAGAGCAATATGTATACTCACAGTCACAGGGTGTACCGCCCCTATCCTTCAAAATTGAAAAAAGTTACCAATAAAACATCAATAAAAACATATAGATGTTGATTATTTCAAATACTTTAATTTAACCACTCATTGAGAGACACATGGCAGGTAGATGAGATATTAAAAAAATAAAAAGAAAAAAGGATTAAAAGTGTAGTTAGGAGTATCAGTAACATGAAGAATTAACCACTCATTGAGAGACACATGGCAGGTAGATGAGATATAAAAAAAATAAAAAGAAAAAAGGATTAAAAGTGTAGTTAGGAGTATCAGTAACATGAAGAAAACAACTTTATCCTTTTCTTCTTACAAAAACCCATTTTCTCTTTTCAACTTACAACAAACATGGCTAGAGATTGAATCTACACAAAGGATGTGTTGGATAAATTTAAATGCAGTCTTGGAAAGCCAAAAGACAGATTCTCTAGGGCAGACAAACTTTCATAGGAAATAGTTAATCATTAAATGTTATGTCTATTTATGTTTCCCTGGTCTCTATATAAAGACCCTCTCTTTGTAACCTAATTTTCACTTTTGCAACAAATCCTTTGCAAGTCAATATATATCTGAAGAGAGTAGTTTGATCTGTTACCTTCAAATTGGTATCAGAGCGCTTGGCAAACATGATGAACCAGATGCCATTGCCGCAACTGTCAAAATCAAACTATGAGAACTGGAGCATCCAGATGAAGGCGCTGCTTGGATCGTTAGATGTGTGGGAGGTTGTAGAAGAAGGGTTTGAAGAACCAGAAACCACGACGGGAAATACAGCAGCCCAGAACAAAGCGTTGAAAGAGACGCGGTCGAAAGACAAAACGACATTATACATGTTGTTCAGAGCAGTAGACGAATCTGGTTTTGAGAAGATTGCTGGTTCAACTACCTCGAAGCAAGCGTGGGATACACTAGAGACGGTGTTCAGAGGAGCAAATAGAGTCAAGCAAGTTCGTTTGCAAACTCTTCGAGAGAATTAGAAAGGATGAAGATGAAGGAGACGGAGCCCGTGTCAGACTACATCACGCGTGTGCAAACAGTTGTAAATCAACTGAAACGAAATGGAGAAGCAATGACTGATGCTCGAGTTGTCGAAAAGATTTTAAGATCATTGACTGAAAAATTCGAAAATATAGTATGTGCAATAGAGGAGTCGAAGGACCTTGCGACAATCACTGTCGAAGAAGTAGCTGGTTCACTTGAGGCACACGAACAACGCAAAATACAAAAGAAGGAGGAGACACTTGATAATGCAGAACAGACAAAGGAATCCACTAGAGATGAAAGGGCACTTTTATCTCAAAACTAGTGTGGTCGAGGACGTGGTCATAGAGGTCGAGATGGTGGTCGAAGCTATCAGAACAACAATTTCGAAAGAGGACAGGCAAGTCAACAAAATTGGCGTGGTCGAGGACGTGGTCATAGAGGTGGCAGGTCGAACTCCAACATCGAATGCTACAAATGCAATAAACATGGACATTTTGCGATGGATTGCAACTCATACAGTTGCTACAATTGTGGAAAAGGGGGACACCTTGCAAAAGACTGTCGATTCAGGAGGAAAGTCGAAGAGACAACAAATTTCGCACTAGAAACAGAATCAAACAAAGGATTCCTATTAATGACCCAAAAGGAGACAAACACAGAAGATGACACTATATGGTACCTTGACTCAGGAGCACGTAATCATATGTGTGGTCACAAACATCTATTCAAAGAAATAAAGAAAATTAAAGATGGTCATGTATCTTTTGGAGATGCGTCGAAGGTAAAGGTCGAAGGCAAAGGAACAATTTGTTATTTGCAGAAAGAAGACGTACCTGGAAAAATACAAGATGTTTATTATGTACCAAATTTAAAGGCAAATATTCTAAGTCTGGGGCAACTTACAGAGAAGGGATATTCGATATTTATGAAGGATCGAATACTGCATTTGAAGGATAAATCAGGGCACCAAATTGCTCAAGTTGAGATGGGAAGGAATCGAATGTACAAGCTGAATCTGAGAAGCGTTCGAGAAAAATGTTTGAAAATCGACACTTAAGACCAAGCAACTCTGTGGCATCTACGCTTTGGTCACTTACATCATGCTGGGTTAAAGAGATTAGCGGGAAGAAACATGGTACATGGATTGCCTAACATGGAGTTTGAAGGAAAATTTTGTGAAAATTGTATTTTTGGCAAGCAGACGAGAACTTTTTTTCAAAAGAAGGCAGAATATCATGCTAAGCACATCCTTGAATTAATTCACACTGATATCTGTGGACCAATCACTCCAGAATCCTTTAGTGGCAAGAAATATTTCATTTCCTTCATCGATGATTTCTCAAGAAAGACTTGGGTCTACTTCCTGAGAGAAAAATCTGAAGCATTCGAAGCATTCAAAAGGTTCAAGGTAATGGTTGAAAAATCGACTGATCGACACATCAAAGCACTTCGTTCTGACAGAGGAGGAGAATATACTTCGACAGCTTTCATGAAGTATTGCGAGGAGCAGGGTATAAGGAGATTTCTAACTGCAGCATACTCACCTCAACAAAATGGGGTTGCTGAAAGGAAAAATCGAACAGTCCTTGACATGGTTCGTTCAATGCTCAAAAGTAAGAACATGTCGAAGGAATTTTGGGCAGAAGCTGTGCAATGTTCAATCTATGTTCAAAATAGATGTCCGCATTCAAAGTTGGGAGATCGAACACCGCAAGAAGCGTGGAGTGGACAGAAACCGACTGTATCTCATTTTAAAGTATTTGGTAGTGTTGCTTATGCACATGTACCAGATCAACGAAGAACGAAGCTTGAAGACAAGAGTCAGAAATATATATTAATTGGGTATGATGAGAAAACAAAAGGATACAGGTTATTCGACCCCATAAACAAAAAGGTGGTAGTAAGTAAAGATGTTCGAGTGAATGAAGCAAGTAGGTGGGACTGGAACAATTCGACAGAAGACATAGTCGAAACTGAAGAACCCTCAGTCGGTATACCAACAACCCAAAATCAATTACCAAGGTTTGAATACTCTGACAGTGAAGACGAATCCTCACAGCCCAGAATGAGAAGCTTGCAAGAGTTGTATGATAATACAGAAGAAGTACATCTTGTGTGTCTACTGGCAGATTCTGAAAACATTAGTTTCGAAGAAGCATGGAGAGATGAGAAGTGGAAGAATGCCATGGACGAAGAAATTAAAGCTATCGAACACAACAAAACTTGGGAACTAGCAGAGTTACCAAAAGGAAGTCAAACCATTAGTGTGAAGTGGGTGTTTAAGAAAAAGATGAATGCTCAAGGAAAAGTCGAAAGGTACAAGGCGCGACTTGTGGAAAAAGGATACAGGCAGAAGGAAGGAATAGATTATGACGAAGTATTCGCACCAGTTGCAAGAATGGAGACAATTCGACTGCTGATTTCTCAAGCTGCTCAGCTCAAATGGCCAATATTTCAAATGGATGTCAAATCAGCATTTTTGAATGGTGTGCTCGAAGAAGAAGTCTATGTCGAACAACCACCAGGATACATGAAAGACGGAAGCGAAGGAAAAGTGCTAAGACTCAAGAAAGCACTTTATGGATTAAAGCAGGCACCTCGTGCATGGAATACACGTATTGATACTTACTTCAAAAAGAATGGTTTCCAACAATGTCCTTATGAACATGCCCTATATGTAAAGAAGTATAAAGGAGATATACTGCTCGTTGCACTCTATGTCGACGACTTGATTTTCCTGGGCAACAGTGATCAAATGATCGAAGAATTCAAAGGTCGAATGACACGAGAATTTGAAATGACGGACTTAGGTCGAATGAGCTTCTTTCTTGGTCTGGAAGTTCGACAAGAAGAAACTGGAATTTTTGTCTCACAAGAAAAATATGCAAAGGACATTCTGAAGAGGTTCAAAATGGAAGTTTGCAATCCAATCTCGACACCAATGGAGCCAGGAGCCAAGCTTTCATAATTTGATGGGGGGGAACGTGTCGAAGCAAACAAATTTCGAAGCTTGGTCGGAAGTCTTCGATTTCTCACATGTACTAGACCAGATCTTTCTCTAAGTGTCGGAATCTTGAGTCGATTTATGGAAGAACCAGTTCACTCACACTGGAAAGCTTTGAAGAGAATTCTTCGTTATATCCAAGGAACTGTGTCACTTGGAATGTTTTACTCAAAAGCAGAAGATTACAAGCTAACAGGTTACTCCGACAGCGATTGGTGTGGAGATATAGACGATCGAAAAAGTACATCAGGATATGTATTCTTTATGGGAAACACTGCTTTCACATGGCTCTCAAGGAAGCAACCAATTGTAACACTGTCAACATGCGAAGCAGAATACGTGGCTGCATCATGGTGTGTATGCCATGCTATATGGCTTAGAAGATTGTTATGTGAGTTAGAGCAGAAGCAGGAAAATGCAACCATAGTACAAGTCGACAACAAATCAGCAATCGAACTGGCGAAGAATCCAGTGAATCATGAAAGAAGTAAACACATCGACGTACGTTTTCATTTCATTCGAGAACATGTGAAAAATGGAAGCGTCGAACTGAAGCATGTGGCAAGCAAGGATCAAGCTGCAGATATTTTCACAAAACCATTGTCGAAGGAGATATTCGACAGAGGCAAGATAATGCTGGGATTAATTGACCGAAGGAGCATTTAATTTATGGGGGAGTTTTGTTGGATAAATTTAAATGCAGTCTTGGAAAGCCAAAAGACAGATTCTCTAGGGCAGACAAACTTTCATAGGAAATAGTTAATCATTAAATGTTATGTCTATTTATGTTTCCCTGGTCTCTATATAAAGACCCTCTCTTTGTAACCTAATTTTCACTTTTGCAACAAATCCTTTGCAAGTCAATATATATCTGAAGAGAGTAGTTTGATCTGTTACCTTCAGGATGATGAAACAAGGAAACGGAAAGAACCTTACCTGAGGTGGATTTCGTCAAGAGGTGACGTCGCTTCGTCGGAAAGAAGAGGAGGTGACTGGAGCGATGGAGCCTGAGGATTCATGGCGTAGATTTCGCCGGTATCGGAGGCGTGTGGATCCGTGGTGGCGCGTGGTTCATCCGGCAAAGGGCAGTGGACGCGTCTGTGTGCGCATAGCGATTAACTCGTCGGAGTCGCAGCTAGCGGCTTTTGGATCTTGTGTGTTGATTCGCAGTGATGAACGGGTGACGTTTTGGTGGTGGTTCTCTGTTCCGATTTGTTTTTCGGCGAGTTTGGTGTTGACGTGGTGCGGAATCTTGCGTTGGAATTCTTTGTGAACAAAGCTGAAAAAACAACAAGAGTGAGAGAGACAATAACTACATAATCAAAATATTTTGAGTTTAGTTTTTTCTTATGTTTTGATCTAATTGTTGTTAATGTTAGTTGTTGTTATGTATTAATGCCATGGATGAAGATGTTTCATGGGGAGGTTAGATTGATGATGATATTGGTTAGACTTATGGTAACATATTGGTATGGTGAAAGGTTTTGTTGATAAGTGGAAGATTTTGAAGGTTGTACAGATGATCTATGAAGAAGTTGTACATGAGAAGGTTAGAGGAATAGAATGGACCATTGTTGGAAAAAGGTGAACAAGAAAGGTTTTGTCAGAAAAATATGTACGTGTATTGTGAGAGGTTCGGTTAGGATTGTTGGTGTGAATAAAAAAGGGTTTAGGTTAAAAATTGTTAGAAAAAGGTGGAAGGCTGTGTCCTTTTTTTATATAGGGTTCATTGTTAATCCTATTTATAAGATTAGTAAACTAGGTTAAAAGATTAAAGAGAAATAAAATCAATAATCAATTAAAATAATTAGAAATTCAAAATTTATGATTATTTTAACCAATTATATAGATTCTTTCTTAAAATAGAGACTACCATCTAGAAAAAGAAAAAGAGAACAAAATCTTCTAAAATTTTTATTTTATGATTTTTTTTGGTGTTTTTATGAATAAAAATTTAAAAATTGAAAAAAATAATATTTTTAAAAAAATACTTAAATAATAAATATGTAATTTAAAATTTAAATAATAAAAAGGTCTTTTTTGTGATTTTTGAATATAAAATAAAAATAAAACTAAAATAAAGTTAAAAACAAATAAAAGAAAAATGTTAGTAAGTGGGATTCGAACCCGGGACCTTTCGGTCGTGCATCTTTTGCCCTCAAATTCTTACTGATCGCGCTACGTCAATTATTTTAAATAAAATGACATAGACAATTATAAGAGGGCAAATTTTGGGGTATGACATGCAGCAATTCTTGCTTCCTCAAGTTCATCAGTGAACAACTTCTCTTCAAAGATATATATCCCTCTGAGACGACTGAACCAGAAGTCTTCATAACTCCTCAGAATTCCACAAGGGCGTGGAGCAGTTTTTACACAAATTTCCTGAAGTTCTTCAAAACAAGCATCTGCTTTTCTTCGGAAGATTCTCCAGAACTTTCGCATAGCAACATCATTCAGGCCAGAAATTTCAACAATTCTGAGAGTATCAAAGACTCTTCTGAGATTCCTCTTTACCATTTCAAAAATTACACCAATAGGGTATTCTCGGCGAGATTTTATTTTGGTTATTGGAGAATTAGGGTTAGGGACAGAATAGGGTTGAGGCTCTCTATCCAATCGATAAGAAGATTCTGCTTCATTCTCAGAGTCTAACACTACCATTTCAGCTTCAGGACGAGGCTTGGGAGTGTAATTGCAGTCACGGAGCAATTGCTCATGTGATGCAGAATCTGGAAGACCAGAACCAGAGGGATTGTTTTGAGAGGTGGAAGGAATGGGTTCAAAGTTTGCATGAGGAGGTGGTTGAGAAGTGGATATATTTGTGTGAGGTGGAAAGAGAGTTTGTAGGGGTGGTATATCAAGAACAGGGTTTTCAAGAGCTTGGTCAGAAGCAAGGTTGGTTGTGGGTGGAGAAGAAGGAATGGGAACATCTGTGATGGGTGAGTGAGGAGGAGTAAGATTTTTGGTTACAGGAGAAGAGGGAGGTGTGAGAACATGGACTTTTATGGGTGATTCTGATGGGACTTTTTCTGGTTGATTTACTGGTTCAGGGATTTGAGCAACAGCTATTGGTGCAACTTCTGAACGTAAAGCAGGAGCAAAATCAGGTTTAGAGAGATGTATACCTTTGGACACCTTCTGAACTGCTTCAAACACAGCCTCAAGATTCCTCTGCTTCTTACTCTTCTGTTCTTCCACAATCTTAGCCTTCCCAAGAGAGATTTCTCTTCTTCTGGAAGATTCCAGTGTCTCCTTCTCACTAGCAACAACCTTCTAACCTTCAACTGCTTGAGTTGTTGGTCCTTGAGAGATTTTAACTTGCTGATTCACAGCTTCTTGAACATCCTCATCTTCATCAGAGGCATTTATTATTAATTTTCTTTTTCTTGTCTTCTTCTTCTCAACAGCTTTGACAGTTTTCTCATTGATATTGGAAGGCTTTCTCTTCTTCTTCTTCTTCTTCTCAGCGTTCTCCTTCTTACTCTTTTCATTTGCAACTGAAGTAACCTGAACTTCTTCAGCAGCAACTTCTTCTGGAATGGCTTTCTCAACAGTAGTAGCAGCAGCTACACTCTGGACTACCTTCTCCTGATTATCAGAAGGATGATCAAATTTTCTTTTAGTCCTTCTTTCCTTTTTCACAGCAGCTTCAGGAGCAGCTTCAGAAACAACTTCCGACACAGCAGGCCTGGAAGTAGAAGTTTTCTTGCGACCTTCTTTAGCAGGAGCACCTTTTTCTTGATCTTTTACTCCTTCATCTTCCTTGAGTGACTTCAGATATCTGGTTCTGACTCCTGGCACCTCACTTCTGAAGAAGGGTTCAAAGTCAGCAAGAATAGGATCTCTTCTGCTTCTTGCTCCAGGAAGAGGTTGAGGGGCTTTGATGATAGTATCAATAACACTCATCTTTCTCAAGGTGAGAGCATTCAAGCAACTTCCAGAATTGACAGCCAGATCTTTGATGGTACCTTCAGCTTCCAAGTTCTCAACTATCTTGGAATGAACCAGAAGGTTTGTAATGATTCTTCCAAAAGGAATAATAGTACACTTCTTTACTCTGAAGGCATTTCTGGAATCCCTCACAACATTCCACATGTGATTGAAGATTATGTAGATAACATCAACCTTCTTCTTAGTGGCAATGCAATACAGAATGTATTTCTGCTCATTGTTGACGAAATCTGCAGCATGTGTTCCTTTCCTGTGATAGAAACACCCCAGAAGAATCTTGGTCCAGATTTTATAAATATCCCTCATGTCCTTGACACGCTTTGTCTCCTTTACGTCTGTGTAAAGGGTAGACAACACTTCTTCCCAATCAGCCCTTTGATCAATTTCGTGAGCACCCTCAGGGTTTCTTAGATCGAACATCATTCTCAGGATGTTCTCAGTAATGACCACAAACTTCCCGTGGACAAAAGACAGAATAGATTTAGGAGCAACAACCGCATGCACCCAAAATTCCTTTACAAGATCTGGGTAAACTGGTCCACAGAACTCAGTAAACAATGAAGTCCACCCTTGAAAAATGATATCTTCTTTAAGATGATATCCATGTTCTTCGACACTATCAAAATCTACCATGAGTTCATAGATAACTTCCAACTCCTTTTTGGGAATAGAACAGGCAATAACCGGAGTAATTTGATGATCTTCTTCTCGCAGATGGAGAGGGACAGATGAGCCAACATTGTGAGATGATGAAGCGGCCATTGAAACAGTACTGAGATTTGAAGAACAATTTTTTGGTTTGCGCTTAGGGTTAGAGAAAAGACCGAAAAGGTTGCAAAAATGCATGCAAGAAGAAAGAGAGAATGGGAGCGAAAAAGATAAACGTTATGATTTGAATTGTATTTATAGAGACAAATTTGAAAATGAATGCAATAAAGTTATGAGAATGAACAGTTACAGAATCAAATGAAATCAATTGCATTAAATGATGAGTGACGTTAGATGAGAGATCGTGGTAAATGAAATGATTTAACATAGTTACCTAGGGCGGCGTCCCATCAGATTAACTCACGCTTTTACCAACCGTACATACACGTGTTCACCATTAGCATACTCTTGATGACAGTTGTGTTGCACTGAATAGAACTTTTCATCTTCTGATTCTGATCACTGCTGCTGACTGTTATTCTTTAGAAATGATCTAGTTTTGATAGGATCATCTTTCTTTCCAAGAATCACATCTTCTGAATGAGCTGAGGTGAGTCTAGAAGATCTTCTGATTGTTGGTTCTTCAGAAATTCTGAGATTCTCTAAAGATGCAGCAACTTGATCTTCTGATTCTTTGCTTCTGAGACTTTCAGCTTCTGGAGCTTTGCTTCTTGGTTCTACAGCTTCTGATATGTCAATATCTATATCTGCAAAATTCTCAAACTGCTTTGGCTTTTCAAGACCAAGCTTATCATCAAATCTGATATTGATTGATTCTTCTACAACCAATGTTTCAGTATTGTATACTCTGTAGCCTTTAGAGCGTTCAGAATATCCAAGAAGAAAACATTTTTGTGCCTTAGAATCAAACTTACCAAGATGATCTTTAGTATTCAGAATAAAACACACACATCCAAAAGGATGAAAATATGAAATGTTGGGCTTTCTGTTCTTCCACAATTCATAAGGAGTCTTATTTAGAATAGGTCTTATAGAGATTCTATTCTGAATATAACATGCAGTGTTTATTGCTTCTGCCCAGAAGTGCTTAGCCATATTGGTCTCATTGATCATGGTTCTGGCCATTTCTTGTAGAGTCCTATTCTTTCGCTCTACAACTCCATTTTGCTGTGGAGTTCTAGGGAAAGAGAAATCATGGGCAATACCATTTTCTTTGAAGAACTCCTCAAAGAATTTGTTCTCAAATTTGCACTCCTTCTCAGATTGGATTTGAGTGCAGAATTCAAAGAACACTGAATGAGACTCATCCTTGTGTTTTAAGAACTTTACCCATGTCCAGCGGCTATAATCATCTACGATGACTAATCCATATTTCTTCCCTCTGACAGATGCTGTTTTGACTGGTCCAAACAGACCAATGTGCAGAAGTTCTAACGGCCTTGAGGAAGAGACAACATTCTTAGATTTGAATGCAGGTCTGGAGAACTTGCCCTTCTGACATGCTTCACAAAGAGCATCTGATTTGTATTTCAGATTTGGGAGTCCTCTGACCAGATTTAGTTTGTTAATATGAGAAATCTTTCTCAAACTAGCATGTCCTAATCTTCTGTGTCAGACCCATTGCTCTTCAGAAACATACATAAGACAAGTCACCTTCTGCTTCTCAAGATCAGAAAGATCAATCTTATAAATGTTGTTCTTTCTCTTGCCTGTAAATAGGATTGAGCCATCCTTCTGACTTACAGCCTTGCAAGACTTTTGATTGAAGATTATGTCATAACCATTGTCACTTAATTGACTTATGGACAATAAGTTATGCGCTAATCCTTCTACAAGAAGTACATTAGTTATGGAAGGACAGTTACCAATACTTATGGTTCCAGAGCCAATAATCTTGCCCTTCTGATCTCCTCCAAACTTGACTTCTCCACCAGACTTAAGCACCAGGTCTTGGAACATAGACCTTCTTCCCGTCATGTGTCGCGAGCACCCAGAGTCCAGGTACCATGACATTTTGTGCTTTGTCTTCTTTGCTGCCAAGGATATCTCTTCAGAATCTGATTCTGATGTAGATTGTGATCCATCATCCACTGTGGCCATCAGTGCAAGATTTGCTTGCTCTTCTTCAGAGTCTGATTCTGATTCTGAATCATCCCATGTTGCCATAAGACCTTTCTTCTTATGAAACTTCTTCTTGGGATTCTCCTTCTGAAGTTTTGGACATTCATTCTTGAAGTGTCCAGGCTCGTTGCACTCATAGCAGATGACCTTCTTCTTGTCAGATCTTCTGCCACCAGAAGATTCTCCTCGTTCAAACTTCTTTGAACTTCTGAAGCTCTTAAACTTCCTTTGCTTGCTCTTCCAGAGTTGGTTTACCCTTCTGGAGATCATGGACAGTTCATCTTCTTCTTCTGATTCTGATTCTTCAGAATCTACTTCTTCAGCCTGAAAAGCGTTAGTGCATTTTTTAACATTAGATTTTAATGCAATAGACTTACCTTTCTTTTGAGGCTCATTTACATCCAGCTCTATCTCATGGCTTCTTAAGGCACTGATTAGCTCTTCCAAAGAGACTTCATTAAGATTCTTTGCTATCTTGAATGCAGTCACCATTGGACCCCATCTTTTGGGCAAGCTTCTGATGATCTTCTTTACATGATCAGCCTTGGTGTAGCCTTTGTTCAGAACTCTTAATCCAGCAGTTAGCGTTTGAAATCTTGAAAACATCTTCTCAATATTTTCATCGTCCTCCATCTTGAAGGCTTCATATTTCTGGATTAGAGCAAGAGCTTTGGTCTCCTTGACTTGATCATTTCCTTCATGGGTCATTTTCAATGACTCATATATATCATAGGCAGTTTCTCTGTTAGATATCTTCTCATATGAGAGATAGCATTCAGCAAAACAGTCCTACATTTATGATGATTTTTGAAAAGCTTCTTTTGATCATCATTCATTTCTTGTCTTGTAAGCCTTACGCCAGTAGCTTTCACTGGATGTTTGTAACCATCCATCAGAAGATCCCATAAGTCACCATCTAGACCAAGGAAGTAACTTTCAAGTTTATCTTTCCAGTATTCAAAGTTTTCACCGTCAAATACTGGTGGTCTAGTATAACCATTGTTACCATTTCCATTGTATTGCTCAGCTGAGCCAGATGTAGATGTATTTGTTGGAATTTCACCAGACATCTTTTACTGAAGCGTTTTTCTCTTCCTGAATCTTTTCTAAACACGGTTAAGTGCTTGCACCTTAGAACCGGTGCTCTGATGTCAATTGAAGGATAGAAAAACACTTAGAAAGGGGGGGTTTGAATAAGTGTAGCTTTAAAACTTGTAAGATAAAAACTATTTGCACAATGATTTTTATCCTGGTTCGTTGTTAACTAAACTACTCCAGTCCACCCCCTTGGAGTGATTTACCTCACCTGAGGATTTAATCCACTAATCACACGAGATTACAATGGTTTTCCACTTAGACAACTGCTAAGTCTTCTAGAGTATACTGATCACAACCTGATCACTCTAGGAACAATCTGCTTAGACATCCTCTAAGACTTTCTAAAGTATACTGATCAACAACCTGATCACTCTAGTTCTTACAACTTAATGTAAACAAATTCTTTTAAGAGTTACAATGCTTCTTATAAAGCTATTATCACAACTGTGATTTTCTCTTAAGTTTAAGCTTAATCTCACTAAGATATTACAACAGCAATGTAGTGAGTTTGATGATGAAGTTTGAGAGCTTTTGAATTTGACAGCGTTTCTGTATAATGCGCAAGTGTTGTATTCAGAATTCGTAATTCGTAACATAGCTTCTCATCAGAACTTCATATTTATAGGCGCTTGAGAAGATGACCGTTGGGAGCATTTAATGCTTTGCGTAATTCATACAGCATTGCATTTAATGTTTCACTCTTTTGTCAACTACCTCGAGCCTTGTTTTCGCTGTGTCTACTGACGTTGCCTTTAATAGCTTCTAACGTTCCTTTTATCAGTCAGCGTAGCCTGCCAGTCTAGTACTTGCTTCTGATCCGATGTTTGTGTGAACAACGTTTGAATATCATCAGAGTCAAACAGCTTGGTGCAGATTATCTTCTTGTCTTCTGACCTTGAAGTGCTTCTGAGCGTGATACCATGAGAACTTCAGTGCTTCTGCTTCTGATCTCAAGTTCTTCTGATGCTTCCATAGACCCATGTTCTAATTCTGCTTGACCATATTCTGATGTCTCTCCAGACCATGTTCTGATGTTGCATGCTGAACCTTCTAAGTCAGTGCTTCTTGCGCTGATTTTGTGCATACTCTTTATATAATTCCTGAAATGGAAATTGCATAGTATTAGAGTACCACATTATCTCATACAAAATTCATATACATTGTTATCATCAAAACTAAAAATATTGATCAGAACAAATCTTGTTCTAACAAAACCAACACAACTCATTATCACAGAAACATAACAACTACACCAACTTCAACATGGAACAATTTTTCGACAATGAATTCATCAACAATAACTAATTTTCAGGATAAACCACAACAATCAAACACAAATAGAAGCAATTTTACAAATCCAATCCCACATAGTATCCATCATATACCCAATTATAGAGTTAGAACTCCACCCTTACCTCGGATTGAAGGTTGCTCTAAGACTCTCCGCTCGAAATCTAGGTTTTGCCCCTTTTTGGTTCTCCTCTTCTTTGCACTCTCACGTTACAATTTTTGTTATGATAAAACCTAATCTCCTACTGCCACTTTTAAATTTTCTTTTTATTCTTATTAACCAATATAATATTACTTTTACTCTATTATTCATATTGGGCCTAATTTCTACACCCCCAATTTGCTACACACAATTATGAACTAAGCCCAACACAAATAATGTCATACATGACTTATATTTATATTAATATCATTTCTAATATTAATAATACAAAATAATATTATTAGTAATCAAGCGACTAATCAACTAAATAATCAACTTAGCAACGCAACGCAACGCAATCAAATAACAACTTATCAACAAATCATCCAAAATTAATTTAATTAAATATTTAATTAAATTACGGGTGTTACAAGATCTCTCTACACAGGTAAGTGTTTGATTGAAAAATAAATAACAAAGTCGGAGCTCTGATACCAATTGACGGTTTAGAAAAATACAAGAAAAGGGGGTTTGAATTGGGTTTCCAAAATTTTTTACTTAGAAATGCTATTCACACAAATCAATCAAGATAGGCAAGCCACGAAAGAAAAGTGATACAATCGGTTTATACAAGTTCACCTTAAACAAGGCTAATATTCTCCACTCGCCAAGGTGATTTTGCCTTAAAAGTGTCTTAATCCACTAATCTTGAAAGATTATAAACAAACGTCTAAGAGTTTAGAAAAAAAACTCAAACCTCTTAAGTATACAAAGTATCACCTAGTCACTTGAGAAAAAACAAATCTCAAATTTATAATAGAAAGTGTTTATAATAGTGTTTCCAGATAAGCAAATGAAACAAAGTTAAGAACAAATGTTTACACACAAATAATGAGCAACAACACTTTGTGTTTTGAGTTTCTGTTGGATGAATATTTTTGCATAGTATTTCTCAATTTGTTTCTTTCTCGTTCTCTTCCAATTATACTTTTTTAAAATAAAATAGTGACCCTTTATATAGGCCCAAAAAGTAGATCGTTGTGAAGGACAAAATGTCACTATCATTTCCAATTGACATAACAGTAGCATGAGATCGTGGGAGACAAGAGCACAACAATTCGTACATACGTTCTCACCATAGTGGGATGGGTATTTTACTGTTGTACTATTTTATTCTTGTGCAAGTTTCTAGTCTAATCTTCTAATGAAATACTTCTGATCTAAAGTAATGATGAGTACATAAGAGGTCACGTCAGACGAGTGTTCCAAGAGTATCAGAGTCTTTAGAGTTAGAATCATGCCTTCAGTGCTGGAAGCAAAAGCTTATCTAAGAAACAATTCTTGATTTTTGAGCTGGAAGCAAAAGCTTTATCTGAGCTGGAAATCTTAACTTCTGATCTGGAAGCAACAACTTATCTGAGAAACACATGGAGATCCTTTACTAGATATCATTCAATATTCATCAGAACTGTTGATGTTTCTTTAAAAGCAGATGCAATAGTTCTTCTAGTGTGTGCCAATAATGATAATGATTATCTTTCCAGATAACTTTCCAGAATCAAATAAAACATTATATCTACACACTTAAGAAACTATTAGAGTACAAAATTATTACATATAAAATATATGTATCATTATCACCAAAATTAGAAATTATATGCATAACCAAATCTTGTTCTAACACTTCTTCACCATATTTTGGTAGCTGGTTATAGAGAGTCGTTGGAGGCCTATAAACCATCTCACTCTTGCATCTCTAACGGTGGCCGACAAGAGCTAATACTTTAGGGGAATCATGTACCCCAATGAGGGGCATCAGAGTGTTAATGGAGGTTACATGTTCATACGAGTCGCTGCGTCTGTCAAACTTAGCCAATGATGTGGACTTCAAGTTTTCTAGGATAAAAGCCTCTCATATCTCATCTGATAAAGGTTGAGGATCCAACATCTCAAATTCATCCATCATGTATGTCTTCTTTTGGTGTTGCTGGATATAGAGTACGTTATCCTATAGGGTTTGTTCCTAACGACGAAGTTTGTCCATAGTACCACACGCTTCTGTTCTGACACTTTCTTCTCCGTGTGATTTTTCGCTGAGAGGAGTTGTTGTCATTCCGTTCACCATAATGGAAAAAGATGATGATCGTGAAGATAATAGTTCGGCTGAATACTGCAATGGTGGCCTGGATCAGTTTTACTAGAGCTCCTTGATGGAGAGCTAGCTCACGTGAGGTGAAAAACTAATGTATGTGTGTATTTCTGTGTTGTAGTTAGGTTAGATTTTCCTTAATCATGATGATGGAAAATTTATATCTGTCTCCAGCGCGAATCCTAGGCCTCATTAGAAATAGCAACCACTCAAGGGTGAGCCTCATTTAAAATATGTCTTTATATAAATATTTAAATTTAAATTTCAATAAAAATTTATGAAAAACGTATATTGAGAAACGGTCTAAATTTAGATTGTTTATGATCCTCGGACTCTTATTTTCTATATTTATATTTTTTTAGTTAAATTTAATTTCCTCAAAAAACGCATAAAAATTTATTAACATAATTTTTTTCTTTTAGTTTTCTAAACATGCAAATGATGCATTGCATGTGAAATTGTGAATAGAAATCCGATGTTGTTAAAGAAAAAAACAGAAAAAAGAAATCTTGAACCCGTTTCAACACGTTTCGTGACTAGGCTTCCAAAGTTCTACATACGCATCTTACTATCTTACAAATTCAAGCAGACTCGAGGGTGTTTTTTTCCTAGTTTTATGTAATATATATTCTTGATTTTTTTAGATAATGGTACGAGTTAAAGATCTATTTGGGTCTCTAATAATAAGTTAAATTAATCTCATAAAAAGATAGACCCGATTTAATTCTTACAAAATTTAATCTGATAATATTAGTACTTCTACTAATATCATTTACAATTAGACAAATCAATTTTTATGATTAATAAAGTAATTATCTTTTAGCACTACACAAAATAATTTTGTTGGTTAGGAAAGTGGTTATCCATAACAAGTAAATAAATCAATTTCTATTGTAATAAATTGACTATCATTTAATCTGAAATGATCGGATTCGAGACCCTATTTACATTAATTTTGTATTTTTTATTTTAAATTCAGAATTGTTCGGTACAATAAAGCTTTTGTGTTTGTTTTTGAGGACTTAATTCATAATAGGCTTGATTTACCTTGAGGTGCCGGTCTCATGCCCCCTCCTTTTGTATTTTTTTCTTTTTAATATATTTTTTTCTTCTTTTAAAAAAAAAATCTTCAACTTATAAGAAACAATTTTATTTTATTTTTATATTAGTTGGATACGTCACTATAATTATATGTTTTGATTTAATTTTTGATTTGACCCAGGCAAGAGTATCGTGATAGTTAGAAGAAAACAAATAAATCAGTGTTATTTCTATGAGAAGTTGCTTTTAATAAAAAGGAATATATTAAGAGATGAGAAAAAGGAAACGGAGAGGTAATAATTTAATAATTAATTTAAAGTAAAAGCATTAAAAAAGCCGTTACAAAGGTTTAAAAACGTTGATACTATAAATTATGATATCATGCCTTAATTAGTGTATAAAGCCAACACAAGTTATCTATTTCTTGTCGCTGTTAAATGCATTGCCCAAACTTTAGAGTTGGTGTGTAGCACTTAATTGTGTAAATTCTCATTCACACATTTATTCACACATTCAATGTGTGAAGTAATAAATAATCTCCACCGTTCAATCTTAAACAAATGACAAAATAAAAATTCTCATTTAAAATATTTTAAAATTTAACAAATATATAGAATAAAAAAATCTTAAACAAATGACAAAATAAAAATTCTAATTTAAAATATTTTAAAATTTAACAAGTATATAGAATAAAAACAAGGGTCCCCTACTGATCGTAGCTGCGGAGACTCAAACAATGGTTCTCCTTACCAAGTTCAGCGCCAATCACCACTAAAACAACTAACGATTGGTTAAATCAAAATAATTTTTATTAACAAACTATTCAAACAAATTCTTCATTCAAGATTCTTAAATATCCTTTTTTTAATAAATTCTTTATTAAAATATATTATTTTTACTGTTTCTGATCCTATTTAAAATAGGAAATATTTTTTTAAAATTTATTAAATAATTAATATATTTTATTTAGATTAAATATAATGATTATTCAATGAATTAAAAAAGAATTTTTCTTCTAAAATTAAGATAAGATAAAGTATAATTTTATAATAAAATTATATAGAATACTTTAAATAAATTTTAATAAAAATATATTAAAAAAGTTTTCCATTTTAGGCTCTTAAATATTTTTAATAAAAATATAATTAGAATAGATTATTGTTAAATTTTTAACATTTTAAATAATTTTTAGAATTTTATTATTCCAAACAATTCATAAAAATATATAAAATACTAAAATAATTTTTAATGAACAACTATTCAAACAAATTCTTCATTTACGTCTCAAACAATGATTCTCATTTAAACATTTTTTAACAAAAATATATAATTCTTGAAAAATTATATTTAAAAAAAAAAAGCTAACAAATGGCTATTATTCTCAAACTTTTCCCTATAGTCGATGAATATTTTGTAGTATTTGACTAAAATCTTACCAGAATGTACTATTTTCTTCATACCCACCTACCTTACCTTAATTTTACACATCAAAATTTTGTTTGAGTACTCAAAACGTCAAAGCTATGCATGTTTGTTGTGTCTCTCACCGTTAATCACGGCGTCAATCTTTGTTTAATTATATAGAACTTTGCACCATCATCAACAGAACTAGTACATTCCCAAAAAAATTCCCAAGTTTTTTCTTTGTGAATTAACATGCAGTTATTTCAGAAACACACAAAAGCACAATTTTTGATTAATTTTATATTAGTAGCATCTTCATTTTGTGGCTTTTATGTCATTGTATCAGTCCTAATATTAGGTACTTCACATCAAAATCTATTAGTACATTTGCAACATTCTTCATCAAACGATGGGTCAGAGACCGCAACCGCAGCTGCAACCGCAATCACTAACACAAGTCTAGATCATATAGTATTTGGAATTGCTGCAAGCAAAAGTTCGTGGACAAAGAGAAAAGAGTATGTCAAACTATGGTGGAAAAACAACAATACAATGAAGGGCTGTGTTTTCTTGGATAGTCTACCTAAAAATAATGAAGACCCTTCTCTTCCTCCTTTATGTCTCTCTCAAGACACGTCGCGGTTTCGATACACTTGCAGCGGGGGGCTTCGATCAGCAATTCGAGTTGCGCGCGTGGTTGTGGAAACGGTGGCCTTGAATCATACAGGTGTGAAGTGGTATGTGTTTGGAGACGACGACACAGTATTCTTCCCGGAGAATTTGGTGAAGACTTTATCTAAATATGATCATGAGCTGTGGTATTATATTGGTGCGAATTCGGAGATTTATGAGCAGAATCGTTTGTTTGGGTTTGGAATGGCTTTTGGTGGTGCTGGTTTTGCTATTAGTTCTTCTCTGGCTAAGGTTTTGGTTAAGGTTTTTGATTCTTGTTTGGAAAGGTATCCTCATCTTTATGGAAGTGATGGCAGGATTCACTCTTGTTTAGCAGAACTTGGTGTTGGATTGACACATGAACCAGGTTTTCATCAGGTAACATAATAGTTTATTGAAATTATGGTTAGTTTGAAAGGCTGAAAATTATGACTAATTTGTTTTTGGGTTATTTGTCAATAGTATGTGAAATTGTAGACCATGAATTTAAATTGCGATTTGTCAATTAGTATGCGAAATTGTAGACCATGATCCTAAATGATTTTAAATTGTGGTTGCGAGTGCGGACTCAGTTGTTGTTGCAGCTGCTATGGTTGCAGCTAATGCGGCTGTTGCTGCTATGCTTATTGAATTTATTTTTTACTAATATATATTACACTTTATTATTAATTATACATCTCACATATCTTTTATTTTTTTCTCTAAAGTCTAATATTTATCTCATTATCAACTCTCAATCACTTAAAATTTTTCTAATCTTTAATCTATGATATAAATAAGAAGAAGAAAGGTAGAGAAACATAAGTTTTGTGAGCAAACATAATCTGTTGTAGCCTAATGTGATCTGATACAGGCTGACGCCAGCCGTTGTAATTTTATGATGCAATTCTAATGTGATTTACAGTCACATTTCATTTGCAGCCTAATGCGGTTTGCAAGCAACCACAATATTATGCCACATCACGTGAAATGTTCCGCAATTTGAAACCAAATTTTAGATGTTGGGCAATTTGATCATAAATTTAACAAAATTTTAAAATGATCTATGAAATTAAAGATTTTAGATCGCATTAGTCTGTTATTTTTGTTACGTAAATGACTCTCATGATTAAGATTTTCAATTTCACAGGTTATTTTTTAAAAGTTTTCATAAATTTCATGAATCAAATTTTTTAGATTTCTAATATTCTACTATACCTCTTGGTTTTCTCGTCCAGGTGATGAATTTGATGTATTATTTTTGTGATTATGAAACTTTATAGGTTGATTTAACTGGAAACACCTTTGGCCTATTAGCAGCACATCCGGTAACTCCTTTAGTATCTCTACACCACTCAGATTACACAGATCCAATCTTTCCAAAAATGTCAAGAACACAAGCTCTCCAACATTTATTCAAAGCAGTAAATGTTGATTCTCAAAGAATCCTGCAACAAACAGTTTGCTATAACAAAAAGTTTTCATGGACAGTTTCAGTATCATGGGGTTATGCCGTTCAAATATTCACAGACCATATGTTTTTACCAGAAGCTGTCAACGTGCAAGAAACATTCAAACAATGGAAAAATGGAAATGTGTTAGCAAAAACTTATATGTTCAATACAAAACCATTTGACTCTAATCCTTGTGAAAGACCCACCATTTTTTATCTTGATAGTGTCTCTTCTGGCAAGAATGGTGTCATAACCAGTTATTATAAGAGATTTTTACGAGATTGCCGAAAGGAACGGGGCTCGCCGAACAAACTAGAAGTTATCAAAGTGGTCTCTAATAAGCTAGACCTTAACATCAAACAGGTAATCAAGAATTGTTATTGTTTATCTCTTGAGGCAGGGAGTCTTTAAATTTTCGAGATACTGAGGATTTTATTTTATTATGGTTTATTTGTGACAAATATTTTATGAGGTTTTTTTAATCATAATTTAACTGTGTAAAATTTTGAAAAAATCCTATCTCTTCAGAGATTTTAGGAGAACGGCTTTACTTTAGAAATGATGTAAATTTTTGTTTTGATTTCAGTTGCAGGCTCCAAGAAGGCAATGTTGTGACATATTGCCATCAAGTGCTGGTGACAAACTGGACATTGCTGTTAGAGAATGCAAAGATGATGAATTGATTTATATGCACTGAAGTGTTGCCTATGATGTGACCTAAGTGTTGTTTCTTTCAATACATTTTATAGTTTACTAAGATTTATATTTAGTTGATATTTTTTAAATCAGCGAGAAGTAATAGAAATAGATAAACTGGTATAGCTTTTAGCACTCTCTTGGAATGAGATAAAAGAATTTGATTGCAAAGTAGATTCATCTTTTCCAAAGTATATCACCACCACAGGAATTTGAGTCATATACTTTAGTGATCATTTGGCCTCTTATGAGAATTACCTTGATCAAGAGTTCATGAAAATAATGAAGTCCATGATAATTCAAATGTGTCGTAGAAGTTTTTGAGACCGTTTCGTAGAAAATAATTTATGGAAAAAGTATTTTTGAAAATCTGGAAATTTAAAGTTGCGATGGGGAAATTGATTACCCCTATTTGGGAAATCGATTTCTTGAGACTTGAAATGTTTTATTTTTAGATTTTCAGATGTGGAAGTTGATTATCCAGTTTGGAGAAATCGATTTTCTGCATGATATTTTGAAATTTTAGTTGTTTTATGGGCCTGTTTTGGTTCCAAGTTGTATTGTTTTAGTATCTTATAATTATCCTCATGTAATATGGTTAAAGTAAATGCCATTTGACATAATTTTCCTAAATTGCTCTCTCTCTCATTAAATATCTCATATTTCTCCATATTCTCAAATTCTCCACTTTTCTCCAATGATTCACCTACAAGCTTTGTGCTTGTTCCAACATTTGGCATCAAGAGAGCCATGATTCTGATCCTTAATTTGCTGCAAAGAAGACTACCGTATCCAATGTTCGTGTTCCCTCCAATCTTCCAACCCTTGATTCGAAGAACTATGACAAATGGTGCAAACAAATGAAGGTGTTGTTTGGCTATCAAGATGTTCTTGAAGAGGTTAACAATGGTGTTGCACCATTTGGGGCAGCAGTTGCTGATGCAGAGAAGGCTTCACACGAGGAAGAAAAGAAGAAAGATTACAAGGCATTCTTCATGATTCACTCTTGTGTTGATGGTGACAATTTTAAAAAAGTTGGCGATTATGATTTGGCAAAGCAAGCTTGGGAGATCTTGAAGAAAGCTTATGAAGGGGCTGATAAGGTAAAGGTGGTGAGGTTACAAACTCACAAGCGTCAATTCGAGTTGGTTCAAATGGAAGAGAAAGAGACTATCAACGAATACGTAACGCGTTTCACATGTTTGGTGAATCAAATCAAATCTTGAAGAGAAACCATTGTGGAGCAGAATGTTATGTCGAAGATCTTGTGTTCTTTAACGCCAAGATTCAACAATATCATAGTGGCTATCAAAGAATCGAAGGATCTTTTATCATTAAGCAAGGAGAAGCTTCCAAGCTCGCTTAAGGCTCATGAATAAAGGATGGATGAAAGAGGAAACAATTAGGCCAAAGTTGAAGTTGCATTGCAAGCACGATCCAATAAGAAGAATAAGCGATCGAAAGGAAAATGGACTTCCAAAGGGAAATCAAATTTCCAGAATTTTGGTGGAAAAGATTTCGCAAACTTCAAAGCTTTCGATTGGGGAAAAAGTCGGAGAAGCTCCAAAGATAGTGATCAAGGAAACAAAGCCAAGAGAAGGGGCAAGAGTAACTTGAAATGTCACAATTGCCAAAGATACGGTCATTTCGCAAGAGATTGTAACGCAAAATGGAAGGAAAGTCAAAGCGATGAGGCCAAGGTTTCTCGACAAGAAATGGATGATGATTGTAACACCCCATTCTACCCGGCGAATTTATTAAAATCAGAGTTACAAAATTTCAACATGTAAATAAGATGCTACATTTACTTCTCAAAAACACCGACATTTAATCGCATGTAAAACATATACACAACACTTAAACTCGGATGAACCGATAACCACGTAATTTAATCTTCAAAGATAAAACAACTTTCAAAAGTAAGCAGCGGAATCACAAATTTCAACTTCATGACATAACATCTTTATCCAACTAAAACAAATTCAAAACAACAAAGTAGTTAATAAAATCAACTTAAAATTTATCAACTGAAGAAATAACAATAACAAGGCAACAAGTGGTAATGAAGGTAGACAGTCTTCATTCTGGATTACCTACATGTTACCAACATAGAGGTAACATTAAAAAAAGGGGTGAGATATCTTACTATATAAAGGAACGTATGATAACAAATTTAGGAACATGTTTCAAGCATAATTCACTACTTTGTTACACATTAGCATTGTTAATAACCAAATCATCATCACACCATTGTTATGAAAATGCAATGCAACTGACCCTGTGCAAATGCATGTGGCACCATCAGGGCATAAGCCCCCAACTTAAAATTTCCAATTAATAGAGGCATCAACAAGGCATAAGCCTTCAACTTTAAACTTTTGCCAATCCAGGCCAACTTGCAGAGCATAAGCCCCAAACTTTCATGTTATGTATGCGACAACACAATGCAACATAATAAAATGCAACGACAACAACCACACATCAACGAGGCATAACCTCCATCTCAATCGCCAAAACTTAGTGGCAGCAACATCAACTTCATCATTGTATTCATTTACAATTTATAACCACGCCATTTTGGTGACAACATCACATAACAACATCCATACTTCGCATCTTCACAAAATACTGGAAAAATACAATTTGAGAAATATTTTCAAAAGGTTCTCAAATTAATTTTTTTTGGGTAGAAAATAGTTTTAGCTTTTAGGAAGTTAAAATGGCGCGTCAAACGGACACCCCAGTCAAAAGTTATGGCTGTTTGAAGTTTTTCAAAAAAAAAAACATTTCAACACAGTGGAACCCAGTTCCTCTATTTGGGAAACCGGTTCCTTCAACCCTATGTTTCTAGGAACCCTTATTAGGGGAACCGGCTCCCCCTGTTCAAAATCCAATTTTTACGCTCCAGAAACACTGGGAACTCGGTTCCCTTATTAGGGAAACCGGTTCCCCTAGTAGAAAAATCAAAAATCTGCTATTTTTCCTGCTAAGAACCTTTACCCCACTAAACCCCAAAAACCACTTTTTCCCATGTCCGAAAATCACAAAAAAAAACACAGTTTTTCAATTCAAATACTAACATCATACCATTGTTCACATACAAACATCTATTACATCAATTGCACAAACATTACAGATCATTCATAACAATCATAGACACATCAAAATTCAACCTCTCACACAAATATGAATACAAAATTAAGAATGCATAACCTCTACCACACCCATCATCATACAAACCCTTATAGAGTAAGAACCCCACCCTTACCTTGGATTGAAGGTTGCTCTATAACTCTTCTATGAAACCTAGCTTTTTTCCTCTTCTCCTCTTCTCTGCAACTTCTCATGTTCACTGTTTTTCTAATTCTTTATCTTCCTCTTTCTAATTAACCTAATTTTTATTTAACCTAAACTTCACCATTTTTATTATTCTTAGTGGCCTTAACAACACATCCCCCATATTTCTACTTCTAACTATTAAAATAGGCCCAATCACAATTATTCTATTATTCTACTATTTCTAATATTATTACCACTATTAATCAACTAATTTATTAACTAGTAATAATATAGCACTTATACAAATATATCACAACATTTCAACAATTAATTCGAAAATAATTTAATTAAATAATCAATTAAATTAACGGGCGTTACAACTCTCCCCCACTTAGAATATTTTCGTCCTCAAAAGTTACCTCATGTAAACAACTCGGGATAAGACTCACGCATCTTGCTCTTTAATTCCCACGTCATACTTTCTCCGACAGCTCCTTCCCAAACTACTTTCACTAAAGCAATCTCTTTGCCTCTTAGTCTTTTCATCTCACGATCTTCTATTCGTATAGGCATTGTCTCCACAGTCAAATTATCACGTATTTACACATCGTCCATATGAATCACATGAGATGGATCAAAAATATACTTCAGGAGTTGTGAAACATGAAACACATCATGCAAATTCACAAGATTAGGTGGTAAGGCCACCCCATAAGCAACTTTCCCAACTCTGTATAAAATTTGATATGGACCAATAATTCGAGGAGTGAGCTTGTTAGAATACAATGCATGTCCAACACCGGTCATCGGTGTGACTCTAAAAAACACATGATCTCCTGGTTGAAATCTCCTCTTGTCATGGTAACTCTTCTGCCTTCTCTAAGAAGTTTTCATATTTTCTCAAATTAACTTCACCTTTTCAATAGTTTCTCTTTTTTGTTCCCTTCCTCAATCGATAGATCTGTTGATTCCACTTTTAGTTCCCACTTATTTATCACTTCTTTTGCATCTTTAACTTTTCCTTCTAGATTTTGGGTGTGAGAGTTGTGTCATTCCTTTAGTTTGCCCTTTATCATTTTTAATTTCTCCTTTAACACAAACATGACCCAACCTTCTACGTTCATACCCTGCCATTTCTCCTTAACAAAATCATGATACCCCTCAACATTCTTCCAACAATTTAACATACAGAACGGTTTCGGCCCCCACTTTTGAGTTGCGTCACACAATAAAAATTGGCGATGATCTGAGAGTTCTTTGTCTAATGCCCATTGAGAACTTGTAGGCCATGATATACACCACTCTATCGAAATTAGAAATCTATCTATACGACTCATTGTCGAGCCCCCAGTTTTGGACCAAGCGAACTTACAGTTTCAAAATCCGATTTCGACCATTTTAACTCATTAAAAACCGAAAAAAGATGACTCGTAGACCCGAAAAGCCGCTTGAATCCACCTGTTTTCCTTATTCTTTTATCAGTTAAATTGGATTGGGTCGGTTGTCGGTTTTTTGTCCATCCCTAGTGGCCACAATGAATAGGAAAAAAAATTATTTGTAATGATTTGACAATGATGATGATTATTTTTTAATTAATTAATAGTTTTAATTAAAAAATTTATTAATTTATTTGAAAATTATTTATTAATTCAAATTTTAACATTTAAAAGAATATTTTTGGACTTTAAGTCCAAATCTTTGTAAAAACTCTTCATCCCATAAATGCAAATTATAACATGTTTGTTTCACATATATGTGAAACAAATAATAGGTTGAAGTCCCATAATGTTGAAAGATGTTAGACGATGACAACTTATTTAGAGGGGGTGAATAGATCTCCAAGGTAAAATTTCCCTTTTTAAAAACAAATATATGTTTTTGAAACACACAAAAACTAGGGTAAACGGAAGATTTAGCCTAGATTGAACAAGTCGTCTAAACCAAACCTGATTATTGAACAATATCGAATGTAATGTATAATAATGATAAGAAATTAATACATCAATTTCAAACGATCGTTTTAATAGAATCACTACAGTTGCCCATTTTTAATGAAATTAGTGAGAAAAACGTAAACTAGCAAATTGTCGAACACTTGGCGTGTGATCGATTTTTTAGATTTTCCTTTTGAGTTTTTTTATATCAATTACTTCTTACATTCTAATGGATTATAATGTAATCAACAAACCAATTTAACATTTAACAATCAAAGGAGAAATCTCTATGAATCGATTACTCAATCAATGAATTGAATAATTTGCTTATGAAAAGTAAATGAAATAGAGAGAGATACAAGACACAATGATTTGTTTAGGCAGTTCACCATTTGTCTCATTATGGCTACGTCTGCCCCGAATTCCAATAGGAATTGAGATATCAATCTTACTTTTGCTGCAAATGTGATGGCACATCATACTTATGCTAGATCGGATCTCATGCATGTTTTCCTTGTTAAGCATATCTATTAAGGTCTTGTTGTCGGAGACCACGGTGGTTCTAGAAATGCCTTGCTCCGCCGCATGATTAATGAAAAGTTTCATCACCATTGCTTCAGCTTTTAAAGGACCGTAGTACCCGTTTTGGCTCCATCCTATCTCCTCAATAATGTCTCCCTCTTTGTTCCATATGACGGCTTCCATCCCCTATCTACCTTTGATACGAAGACTGGCATCTGTGTGGATCCGGATCTCGTTGTTACGGTAATTGTAAACCCTTCTCTTTCCTTTTCTACTTTGATCACCTTTACTGTTTATGTTGTTGGATTTACTCTTATTCTCTTTCCTTTGATTTCTGTGAGTGTTGTTTGGATCTTTGCTCGTGCTAGTTGAGCCAAGCGTTTGCAAGATGCGACAATTAGGAATGTCATTTTCCTTGTTGGTCTTGGGACGTAAATAGATTTGTCTGTCGATGTTGCTTGTTTTATCTTTGGTATGAGAATATTTTGTGTTGGTCCGAGTGCTTTGGTTTCTTTCATGTTTGGAATTGTTGCCTCCGCTAGGGTTATGCTTGATGAGCTAAAGTTTTTGTTGATTGTAGAGAGTCTTTTATGAGTTGTTGATGTTAGAAAAAGAAATGTTCTGATCAATATTCTTAGTTTTGATGATAACATTAAGTATGAATTTTGTATAAGACAATGTGGTACTCTAATCCTTTACGTTTTCCATTTCAGGAAAAGTATAAAAGAGTATGCACAAATCAGCATTCAGAAGCACTGACTCAGAAGTTCTGGATGGCTTCATCAGAACATGGTCTGACAAGACATCAGAAGATGGTCCTGCAGAATCAGAACATGATCTGGAAAGCATCAGAAGATGGCAGTCAGAAGTAAAAGCTCTGAAGCTCTGATGGTATCACGCTCAAAGCACTTCAAAGTCTAAAGACATAAGCTGCATCTGCACCAAAGTTGGAGACTCTAAAATTCAAACGTCTATTCAACACATTCTGAGTCTAGAAGAAAGTACAAGATGATAAGGCTATAACATCAAATCTCTGACTGACAAAAGGAACGTTAGAAGCTACAAAAGGAAAAGTCAGTAAAAGCAGCAAAAGCATGGCTCGAGGTAGTTGACAAAAGTGTGAAACATTAAATACAGCGTTGTACTATTCACGTAAATCATTAAATGCTCCCAACGGTCATTTCCTCTCAAGCGCCTATATATAGAATTTCCATTCAGAAGCAGCTTAGAACACTCTTGCAAAATTATACAGAAATGCTGTCAAACTGAAAAGCAAAAAGAACTTCATCTTCAACCTCACAACTTTGTAATATCTTTGTGACTGTTAAGAACTAGAACTTAAGAGAAATATCACTTTGTGATTACAGCTTTATTAAAAGCAAGTTATACTCTTGTAAACATTTATTTTACATTGATTGTAAAAGAATTTCCTAGAGTGATTAAGTTGTGGTCTGTAGACTCTAGAAGAGTTAGAGGGTATCTAAGTGGAAAACCATTGTAATCAGTTATATTAGTGGATTAA
Source organism: Vicia villosa (assembly GCF_029867415.1). Taxonomy (NCBI): domain Eukaryota; kingdom Viridiplantae; phylum Streptophyta; class Magnoliopsida; order Fabales; family Fabaceae; genus Vicia; species Vicia villosa. The sequence continues at coordinate 68,460,951 of NC_081184.1, read as the reverse complement.
ATCCTCAGTTGAGGTAAATCACATTGTTAGGGGTGGACTAGAGTAGTTTAGTTAACAACGAACCAGGATAAAAATAATTGTGTTCTTTATTTTTATCTACCATTTTGAGAAGTTACACTTATTCAATCCCCCCTTTCTAAGTGTTTTTCACTCCTTCAATTGGCATCAGAGCGTCGGTTCTAGGTGCAAGCACTTAACCGTGTTAGACAAAAGATTCAGGGAGAAAAACACAAAATCAAAATGGTTGAAACTGTAACACCCCATTTCTACCCGGCAAATATTCAAGAATCAGAGTTTCAAAATTTCTCGAGAAACAAATGAGGCGTCACATAATCATTTAACAATAAATCACATCATCGCATTTAGCGGATACATAGCACTTTCTTTAATCAATGAAACAAATACTCAACATATAATACTTTCAAAACATAACAACTTCTTTCATTAGAACAAGGCGGAATTATAGTTCTCAATCTTTAAATCAATAACATCTTATTCAGCTAAGGTAAAATAGTAAACAACAACAATCCTAAACATCATAAATCATCCCCCCGAGTGCTACGTATCAGAGCGACAACCGACTCGATTAATAGCAACTAAATCTTCATACTCGAACACCTGCACGTTACCAATATAAAGGCAACGGCGAACAAGAGAGAAGGGTGAGATTAAAATCATATAAGTGAGCGTATGATAAATTGTATATTAGGATTCAGACATATATAGTTATTACATCACCAGTATTAATATTGCCATACACTTCATACTTTCACTAACTCACGAATCTCAATACTTCTCATCGCATCACTTATATATAAATATATCAGTCATACACTTGGAAGTCAAATCATGATACATCACGAGTATAAATCACAATTCTAGTCTCAAAACATCACAGCATATATGTCACTCATCTAGTCACAAAATATCACATATACATTTAATTACAAAACATCACATGTGCGGCTAATCAAAAAACATCACATATAAGTCACACCAGACATATTCAGTTAATCACATTCACAAATATTGACATCGTCATACTATTCATAAAATTATCAATTCACATCTTCACATACTTCCATCATTTAACAAGTCACGAAATACAATCACGATATAGTCACAAAACGCCACAACTATGAATCACATATGACACATGGGACATGACTCATGTATATGCATGTGGTACCAATCGGAGCTTCAGCCCCCGTCACCAATTGCCATTTGGCCCGTCATGTTTTCCATTGTTTTCAGGCCGTCATGTTTGCCATAGTTTTCAGGCCGTCACAGAGTATGCATATGGAATGTGACTCGACAAACAAAACAAACAACATACTCATCAAAATCACATATCGTCAGGAGGCATAAGCCTATATCACAATCACATTACCATTTATTCGAGGTAATTCACGTCGCCATAATATTTTACCTTCATTTAGTCACAAAATCATCATCACAAATATATATAACATCACATGTTACAATTCATCGCAAACATCGTCATGTTTCGACAATCACGATAAACATATAACTTCACATATTAACGAAATCATTACAACAAATAGACACATTAAGTCAAGTCAAATTAGTCTTATAATTCTCTATAAAGTAGTCGACTTATTAACTCACTAATCCACTATCAACTGACCAAAATTATTCACCTAATAATAATCTCTAATTAAGAAGATATATCCCGCGTCACTACAGGTTATCTAATTTCCGGTTAAATCCTTAATATTCACGACTTTACGAATTTTCGGGTTATACTTCCAAGTCACAAAACATAACTCAAACGATTAGTTCGGATACAATTCTATTCTTTACTGGTTATTCGATTCGTTCGGTAAATTCTCAAGATACCGTTATTTACCGATAAACCGAATAATTAATCTAAGTTCAAGTTTACTCCAATTGAATAGACTTATTGGACATTAATTCAATCATTAATTAATCGACCGATTAATATCACAATTTCGACAAAATAACACCACCACGTTAATGTACTAATTAAACTTAACTACCACGTCAATTTTCATCAAATTTCGATCAACTAATTATACCGCTTAATTCCTCTATTTGATCTAATAGGACTGTTTTGCATTTATTAGTTACATATCTACTATTGTTTCTAATTATTATATACTGATTAATGTTCACTTATTAATACTATTATATATACCTTGTTTCTAATATATATACTATTTCATGTTCACTTAGTAATAATATTATATATTATATCTTAAATACTGAGAACATGAAAAACACACGTTGGAAACAGTAAGAAATGCATAGCAGCACCTAACCATGAGATAGGAAATAAAACAATTAAGAGAACACCATGCGCTGCCCGTCATGTTTCACAATTAGAAACAATGAAGAGAACACCATGGGCTGAGGTATGTGTGACGTTTCAGAATAATGTTTCACACAGCATATTGCCGTCCGTCATGATAGAATAATGCATATTGCCTCACACCGCATCAGCGCATCCACGCATCAGAAAAATGTTCATTTCCAGAACACCCATGGCAATTTCAACAACAAGAGTGATTTACAGAAACGTTTCATAGATGTTCAATTTTCCAGCAACAATTAACACAACAAATGCAATAAATTTACACACTCAAATCCCCACATACAATATTTCATAAACCCCATTATAGGAAGAGAACCCCACCCTTACCTTATTAAATGAAGCAACTCAATGGGTCTCCAATTTGCATCTCCAAGCTTGTTCCTCTTGGCTTGCCTCCTTGTCTTCAAACTTTGTTCTCTCCAAAATGACAAACTCCTCTTCATATCTCTAAAACCCTAATTTATCATTTCCAATTGGGCTTAGTTAACACTTCCTCTTCACAACCAATTTTAGGCCCAATAAGATAAATAACTCCAATTAAATTAAAATATCACTTTTATTAATATTTCAATAATATAATAAATTTTGACTTGTAAATAATATTATTCTTCGACCGTCCGACTAAAATCCGACTTTTAACTTAATAAATTCAAATACGCTTCTTAAAATAACACCGACAATCCAAATTCGACCAATATATCATATTTCCGGTCTAATATTAATTACTCAGAAAATTCCCAAAACTTCAAATATTATTCCAATAATATTTCTAATACTGAAAATATCAAAACTCTTGATTAAATATCAATCCGCTATCCCGAACTAATACCGACTAAATCGTCTCAAAATACGAAAACTTCACTAAACACTCCGAACGTCTAGATTAAGCGAATAATTGAATTTCCGGGCGTTACAACTCTCCCCCACTTAGAATATTTTCGTCCTCGAAAATCTACTTGACAACACCATCGCAACCAAATCTCGTATCCAATTCTCAAATATCCAAATCGTGTTTGGTAACACTTCAATCACTACTTCTTCGGCACAACGATTCCATACAAACACATTACTATTCATACCAGATCCACAATAATCTACGACCCAATGCAGCATCCTGGCTCATCGCACCTATTCCAATAGTCTATCAATCCAAACATCAAGATAAATCCACTTCACAGTCTTCTGACATATCGACCTTCACTCTTTACAAGTCGTATAACAACAGCGCAACGCAATGCTTCCGCTGCGCAACTCTGATAATTTTCCTTTAAGTCACTGCCTTGTTAAAACTCCGTCAACTGTATGGTTCACAAATTTTCAATCCAATGCAGACTTTCCTTAATACTCATTTTCACATCGTTGTTTCACTGTTACTTCCAAATCTTTGCCTCGCGACATTCGCTTGTACAATACTCACTACTCCGAATTGTTCATTTCTTCAAACTCTTACTCAACCACTCCTCTTATCAAGTTACACAAACTGGTGAGCGACTACCTTTGTGACGTTACATCAATACTCTTTCTCTACTATTAAGATAGCAAGACAGATCTATAACATTCAGTACGATTGTCATCTACCATTAACAATGGATTGAGGGTGATCAGTTCCCCAATTTGTCAATTAGTATTCGACAACCATAGTGGAGTATAAACCGTTGTTACTTCGTAATAGCGTCATCTCCGAATTTTCACTCAAATCCATTAACACGTCATAATCCAATGATTCAACTTGGGTTTTTACAATACCCACAACTTCCTACTCGTTATATCTTGTCGATGAGACACCAACGTCCAAGCATATTACAAAATCTGCTTCGTAGTCACTTAGCATCACACAATCATCAAACGTATTTCCATCTCCAAAATTACTTCTATACTCGTACTTCACAATTCATCTCATTATCTTTTCGACGCTTCAAACGGAGCTCAAATCGGATATCCGGAACTCAAGTTATGAAATTTTAAAGTTTCACAATGATTCTGATATTTCTACGACTTGCTTACGGAGATCCTACTCCGAAACTCACTTTTCTTCGACTCAAACACATCCCAAACAGCCTCTAGCATAACTCCTTATAACTCGAGAGATGCATTCTTTCATCGAAATTCCAGTCTTGATATCACGGAGACAACAATTCTTTTCACAAGCTAAGTGTATCTTCGAGTTTCCAACTTGGACTCGCGATTCACAACACTTCACGCATCGACCACGTTCGACAATCACTTATGCGAGTCCAACATAAAGTCCACTGCAACTTCATTACTCTACTACCCTTCAAACATTGGCATCTCACACAATGGTTACTTGCACCGACAACTTCACAGTCCTCAACCGTGCTGAACATTGCAACTCTCTAATTTCTGCTTCCCAAAATCATTCTTAACTTCACGTCGTCTTCGAATCCGGGTAACATCTAAAACTCCCAACAACACTCGCACCGTCGCTTGTCGATAGCATACCAGACTACCTCTTACAACAGAACCTCTTCGAGAAGCAAGGCTTCTCCCCCACTTAACATCAAGCCAAATCCTGAAATTAAAACAAACAAGTACCGACAGTGTTCACACACTCGTCGCGTACCAAGGGATAGACAACAATTAGACAACATTGGTCGGACAAGACCGACCTGCTCTGATACCACTAATGTAACACCCCATTTCTACCCGGCAAATATTCAAGAATCAGAGTTTCAAAATTTCTCGACAAACAAATGAGGCGTCACATAATCATTTAACAATAAATCACATCATCGCATTTAGCGGATACATAGCACTTTCTTTAATCAATGAAACAAATACTCAACATATAATACTTTCAAAACAGAACAACTTCTTTCATTAAAGGCGGAATTATATTTCTCAATCTTTAAATCAATAACATCTTATTCAGCTAAGGTAAAATAGTAAACAACAACAATCCTAAACATCATAAATCATCCCCCCGAGTGCTACGTATCAGAGCGACAACCGACTCGATTAATAGCAACTAAATCTTCATACTCGAACACTTGCACGTTACCAATATAAAGGCAACGGCGAACAAGAGAGAAGTGTGAGATATCAAATCATATAAGTGAGCGTATGATAAATTGTATATTAGGATTCAGACATATATAGTTATTACATCACCAGTATTAATATTGCCATACACTTCATACTTTCACTAACTCACGAATCTCAATACTTCTCATCGCATCACTTATATATAAATATATCAGTCATACACTTGGAAGTCAAATCATGATACATCACGAGTATAAATCACAATTCTAGTCTCAAAACATCACAGCATATATGTCACTCATCTAGTCACAAAATATCACATATACATTTAATTACAAAACATCACATGTGCGGCTAATCAAAAAACATCACATATAAGTCACACCAGACATATTCAGTTAATCACATTCACAAATATTGACATCGTCATACTATTCATAAAATTATCAATTCACATCTTCACATACTTCCATCATTTAACAAGTCACGAAATACAATCACGATATAGTCACAAAACGCCACAACTATGAATCACATATGACACATGGGACATGACTCATGTATATGCATGTGGTACCAATCGGAGCTTCAGCCCCCGTCACCAATTGCCATTTGGCCCGTCATGTTTTCCATTGTTTTCAGGCCGTCATGTTTGCCATAGTTTTCAGGCCGTCACAGAGTATGCATATGGAATGTGACTCGACAAACAAAACAAACAACATACTCATCAAAATCACATATCGTCAGGAGGCATAAGCCTATATCACAATCACATTACCATTTATTCGAGGTAATTCACGTCGCCATAATATTTTACCTTCATTTAGTCACAAAATCATCATCACAAATATATATAACATCACATGTTACAATTCATCGCAAACATCGTCATGTTTCGACAATCACGATAAACATATAACTTCACATATTAACGAAATCATTACAACAAATAGACACATTAAGTCAAGTCAAATTAGTCTTATAATTCTCTATAAAGTAGTCGACTTATTAACTCACTAATCCACTATCAACTGACCAAAATTATTCACCTAATAATAATCTCTAATTAAGAAGATATATCCCGCGTCACTACAGGTTATCTAATTTCCGGTTAAATCCTTAATATTCACGACTTTACGAATTTTCGGGTTATACTTCCAAGTCACAAAACATAACTCAAACGATTAGTTCGGATACAATTCTATTCTTTACTGGTTATTCGATTCGTTCGGTAAATTCTCAAGATACCGTTATTTACCGATAAACCGAATAATTAATCTAAGTTCAAGTTTACTCCAATTGAATAGACTTATTGGACATTAATTCAATCATTAATTAATCGACCGATTAATATCACAATTTCGACAAAATAACACCACCACGTTAATGTACTAATTAAACTTAACTACCACGTCAATTTTCATCAAATTTCGATCAACTAATTATACCGCTTAATTCCTCTATTTGATCTAATAGGACTGTTTTGCATTTATTAGTTACATATCTACTATTGTTTCTAATTATTATATACTGATTAATGTTCACTTATTAATACTATTATATATACCTTGTTTCTAATATATATACTATTTCATGTTCACTTAGTAATAATATTATATATTATATCTTAAATACTGAGAACATGAAAAACACACGTTGGAAACAGTAAGAAATGCATAGCAGCACCTAACCATGAGATAGGAAATAAAACAATTAAGAGAACACCATGCGCTGCCCGTCATGTTTCACAATTAGAAACAATTAAGAGAACACCATGGGCTGAGGTATGTGTGACGTTTCAGAATAATGTTTCACACAGCATATTGCCGTCCGTCATGATAGAATAATGCATATTGCCTCACACCGCATCAGCGCATCCACGCATCAGAAAAATGTTCATTTCCAGAACACCCATGGCAATTTCAACAACAAGAGTGATTTACAGAAACGTTTCATAGATGTTCAATTTTCCAGCAACAATTAACACAACAAATGCAATAAATTTACACACTCAAATCCCCACATACAATATTTCATAAACCCCATTATAGGAAGAGAACCCCACCCTTACCTTATTAAATGAAGCAACTCAATGGGTCTCCAATTTGCATCTCCAAGCTTGTTCCTCTTGGCTTGCCTCCTTGTCTTCAAACTTTGTTCTCTCCAAAATGACAAACTCCTCTTCATATCTCTAAAACCCTAATTTATCATTTCCAATTGGGCTTAGTTAACACTTCCTCTTCACAACCAATTTTAGGCCCAATAAGATAAATAACTCCAATTAAATTAAAATATCACTTTTATTAATATTTCAATAATATAATAAATTTTGACTTGTAAATAATATTATTCTTCGACCGTCCGACTAAAATCCGACTTTTAACTTAATAAATTCAAATACGCTTCTTAAAATAACACCGACAATCCAAATTCGACCAATATATCATATTTCCGGTCTAATATTAATTACTCAGAAAATTCCCAAAACTTCAAATATTATTCCAATAATATTTCTAATACTGAAAATATCAAAACTCTTGATTAAATATCAATCCGCTATCCCGAACTAATACCGACTAAATCGTCTCAAAATACGAAAACTTCACTAAACACTCCGAACGTCTAGATTAAGCGAATAATTGAATTTCCGGGCGTTACAACTCTCCCCCACTTAGAATATTTTCGTCCTCGAAAATCTACTTGACAACACCATCGCAACCAAATCTCGTATCCAATTCTCAAATATCCAAATCGTGTTTGGTAACACTTCAATCACTACTTCTTCGGCACAACGATTCCATACAAACACATTACTATTCATACCAGATCCACAATAATCTACGACCCAATGCAGCATCCTGGCTCATCGCACCTATTCCAATAGTCTATCAATCCAAACATCAAGATAAATCCACTTCACAGTCTTCTGACATATCGACCTTCACTCTTTACAAGTCGTATAACAACAGCGCAACGCAATGCTTCCGCTGCGCAACTCTGATAATTTTCCTTTAAGTCACTGCCTTGTTAAAACTCCGTCAACTGTATGGTTCACAAATTTTCAATCCAATGCAGACTTTCCTTAATACTCATTTTCACATCGTTGTTTCACTGTTACTTCCAAATCTTTGCCTCGCGACATTCGCTTGTACAATACTCACTACTCCGAATTGTTCATTTCTTCAAACTCTTACTTAACCACTCCTCTTATCAAGTTACACAAACTGGTGAGCGACTACCTTTGTGACGTTACATCAATACTCTTTCTCTACTATTAAGATAGCAAGACAGATCTATAACATTCAGTACGATTGTCATCTACCATTAACAATGGATTGAGGGTGATCAGTTCCCCAATTTGTCAATTAGTATTCGACAACCATAGTGGAGTATAAACCGTTGTTACTTCGTAATAGCGTCATCTCCGAATTTTCACTCAAATCCATTAACACGTCATAATCCAATGATTCAACTTGGGTTTTTACAATACCCACAACTTCCTACTCGTTATATCTTGTCGATGAGACACCAACGTCCAAGCATATTACAAAATCTGCTTCGTAGTCACTTAGCATCACACAATCATCAAACGTATTTCCATCTCCAAAATTACTTCTATACTCGTACTTCACAATTCATCTCATTATCTTTTCGACGCTTCAAACGGAGCTCAAATCGGATATCCGGAACTCAAGTTATGAAATTTTAAAGTTTCACAATGATTCTGATATTTCTACGACTTGCTTACGGAGATCCTACTCCGAAACTCACTTTTCTTCGACTCAAACACATCCCAAACAGCCTCTAGCATAACTCCTTATAACTCGAGAGATGCATTCTTTCATCGAAATTCTAGTCTTGATATCACGGAGACAACAATTCTTTTCACAAGCTAAGTGTATCTTCGAGTTTCCAACTTGGACTCGCGATTCACAACACTTCACGCATCGACCACGTTCGACAATCACTTATGCGAGTCCAACATAAAGTCCACTGCAACTTCATTACTCTACTACCCTTCAAACATTGGCATCTCACACAATGGTTACTTGCACCGACAACTTCACAGTCCTCAACCGTGCTGAACATTGCAACTCTCTAATTTCTGCTTCCCAAAATCATTCTTAACTTCACGTCGTCTTCGAATCCGGGTAACATCTAAAACTCCCAACAACACTCGCACCGTCGCTTGTCGATAGCATACCAGACTACCTCTTACAACAGAACCTCTTCAAGAAGCAAGGCTTCTCCCCCACTTAACATCAAGCCAAATCCTTAAATTAAAACAAACAAGTACCGACAGTGTTCACACACTCGTCGCGTACCAAGGGATAGACAACAATTAGACAACATTGGTCGGACAAGACCGACCTGCTCTGATACCACTAATGTAACACCCCATTTCTACCCGGCAAATATTCAAGAATCAGAGTTTCAAAATTTCTCGACAAACAAATGAGGCGTCACATAATCATTTAACAATAAATCACATCATCGCATTTAGCGGATACATAGCACTTTCTTTAATCAATGAAACAAATACTCAACATATAATACTTTCAAAACAGAACAACTTCTTTCATTAAAGGCGGAATTATATTTCTCAATCTTTAAATCAATAACATCTTATTCAGCTAAGGTAAAATAGTAAACAACAACAATCCTAAACATCATAAATCATCCCCCCGAGTGCTACGTATCAGAGCGACAACCGACTCGATTAATAGCAACTAAATCTTCATACTCGAACACTTGCACGTTACCAATATAAAGGCAACGGCGAACAAGAGAGAAGTGTGAGATATCAAATCATATAAGTGAGCGTATGATAAATTGTATATTAGGATTCAGACATATATAGTTATTACATCACCAGTATTAATATTGCCATACACTTCATACTTTCACTAACTCACGAATCTCACATACTTCTCATCGCATCAATTATATATAAATATATCAGTCATACACTTGGAAGTCAAATCATGATACATCACGAGTATAAATCACAATTCTAGTCTCAAAACATCACAGCATATATGTCACTCATCTAGTCACAAAATATCACATATACATTTAATTACAAAACATCACATGTGCGGCTAATCACAAAACATCACATATAAGTCACACCAGACATATTCAGCTAATCACATTCACAAATATTGACATCGTCATTCTATTCATAAAATTATCAATTCACATCTTCACATACTTCCATCATTTAACAAGTCACGAAATACAATCACGATATAGTCACAAAACGCCACAACTATGAATCACATATGACACATGGGACATGACTCATGTATATGTATGTGGTACCAATCGGAGCTTCAGCCCCCGTCACCAATTGCCATTTGGCCCGTCATGTTTGCCATAGTTTTCAGGCCGTCATGTTTGCCATAGTTTTTAGGCCGTCACAGAGTATGCATATGGAATGTGACTCGACAAACAAAACAAATAACATACTCATCAAAATCACATATCGTCATGAGGCATAAGCCTATATCACAATCACATTACCATTTATTCGAGGTAATTCACGTCGCCATAATATTTTACCTTCATTTAGTCACAAAATCATCATCACAAATATATATAACATCACATGTTACAATTCATTGCAAACATCGTCATGTTTCGACACATCACGATAAAGATATAACTTCACATATTAACGAAATCATTACAACAAATAGACACATTAAGTCAAGTCAAATTAGTCTTATAATTCTCTATAAAGTAGTCGACTTATTAACTCACTAATCCACTATCAACTGACCAAAATTATTCACCTAATAATAATCTCTAATTAAGAAGATATATCCCGCGTCACTACCGCTTATCTAATTTCCGGTTAAATCCTTAATATTCACGACTTTACAAATTTTCGGGTTATACTTCCAAGTCACAAAACATAACTCAAACGATTAGTTCGGATACAGTTCTATTCTTTACTGGTTATTCGATTCGTTCGGTTAAATTCTCAAGGTACCGTTATTTACCGATAAACCGAATAATTAATCTAAGTTCAAGTTTACTCCAATTGAATAGACTTATTGGACATTAATTCAATCATTAATTAATCGACCGATTAATATCACAATTTCGACAAAATAACACCACCACGTTAATGTACTAATTAAACTTAGCTACCACGTCAATTTTCATCAAATTTCGATCAACTAATTATACCGCTTAATTCCTCTATTTGATCTAATAGGACTGTTTTGCATTTATTAGTTACATATCTACTATTGTTTCTAATTATTATATACTGATTAATGTTCACTTATTAATACTATTATATATACCTTGTTTCTAATATATATACTATTTCATGTTCACTTAGTAATACTATTATATATTATATCTTAAATACTGAGAACATGAAAAACACACGTTGGAAACAGTAAGAAATGCATAGCAGCACCTAACCATGAGATAGGAAATAAAACAATTAAGAGAACACCATGCGCTGCCCGTCATGTTTCACAATTAGAAACAATTAAGAGAACACCATGGGCTGAGGTATGTGTGACGTTTCAGAATAATGTTTCACACAGCATATTGTCGTCCGTCATGATAGAATAATGCATATTGCCTCACACCGTATCAGCGCATCCACGCATCAGAAAAATGTTCATTTCCAGAACACCCATGGCAATTTCAACAACAAGAGTGATTTACAGAAACGTTTCATAGATGTTCAATTTTCCAGCAACAATTAACACAACAAACGCAATAAATTTACACACTCAAATCCCCACATACAATATTTCATAAACTCCATTATAGGAAGAGAACCCCACCCTTACCTTATTAAATGAAGCAACTCAATGGGTCTCTAATTTGCATCTCCAAGCTTGTTCCTCTTGGCTTGCCTCCTTGTCTTCAAACTTTGTTCTCTCCAAAATGACAAACTCCTCTTCATATCTCTAAAACCCTAATTTATCTCTAAAACCCTAAACTTTGTTCTCTCCAGAAATATGAAGCATTCAGAATGGAAGATGTTGAAAACATTGAAGCAATGTTCTCTAGATTCCGAACTCTAATGTTGGATTAAGAGTTCTTGACAAGGGATATATAAAGGCTGATCATGTAAAGAAGATAATCAAAAGTCTTCCCAGAATATGGGGACCAATGGTTACAGCATTCAAGATTGCCAAGAATCTGAATGAAGTATCTCTTGAAGAGCTGATTAGTGCCTTGAGAAGTCATGAGATTGAGCTGGATGCAAATGAGCCTCAAAAGAAAGGTAAGTCTATTCCATTAAAATCTAATAATAAAAAATGCACTAACGCTTTTCAGGAAGAAGAAGAAGAATCTGACGAGTCAGAGTCAGAAGAAGAAGAAGATGATGATGATGATGATGAACTATCTCTTTTATCCAGAAGAGTAAATCAACTCTGGAAGAGCAAGCAGAGAAGGTTCCAGAACTTCAAGAACTTCAAAAGGTCTGAAAAAGGAGAATCTTCTGAACACAAAAGATCTCGCAAGAAGAAGGTGACTGCTCCGCTGTCGCACGCGGATCAAAACGAGTTAATTTGCAAAACTGTAGTTACGACGATAACGGTAACTCGAGTATCGTCTCTCAAGGACTCTAGTTATTACTAACTGAAATCGAATTGAGGGGGGGGGGGTTGGTTTCGTGTTCAATTATAAAAATGTAGAAAATAAGTTATTATAAAAAAGTGATTATCTGAATAAGCTGAAACGAATCAACCCACTGTATCAACTTCCGACTTATCTTTGATCCCTATAAAATTCCAATTCCCTAAACGGGTCTGATCCTATTCGACTACAAAAACTACTGACAAGCGCAATAGCAATTATTCGAAGTGTGTCCCAGAATTCCGGATAAAGCAAACGGATTAAAAGCTATTGTGAATTAAGCAAACACAATATGATTGAACGCGATAATGCAAAAGCTACACTAATCATGAAATTGATTCAAGAACATACAACAATCAAATTAAAGAATTCTATCATATAAAAACAATTAAATTAAGCAAGCAATTGTAATTATAGATTGAATTCAAAGGAACAGATTAATTGAAAATTATAAAAGAACCTCAAAGCGGCATCTGATTACAGTGAATTGATCCTCGAGGTTTAGTTCTCCATTACAATTATCAAGCTCTCAAAAATTTGTGAGTAGAAAACGTAACAATGAACATTAGCGGCCAGACCTAGGTAAATGGGAGAAACAATAATTCGGGTCATAACCCAACTGGGTCAAACAAACATAACCCAGGCCCAAAACTAACTATACAAAACTAAATAAAACTAATGTTGCAGCTTCAAACGAAATTCTGTAAAATATGCGCTTCGAATCTGACTTTGACTCCAACAAAAAAGTTGTAGCTCTTTCTCTTAGCTTTCCATCGATTATTAGAACGCCTCAATCGGATTCCCGGAGCTCCACTTCTGATCATTTTAGTGCAGACTACTAATGCTGAAAATAAAGTGCGAAAATCAAATTAAACCAAAAATAAACTAAATTAGAAAAACATTATAAAACATAAAAGTAAACAAAGAAAATCAAAGAAATGCTTAAGAATAAACATAGGAGAATATGCATTAAAATGCACTGATCAAATTCCCCCACACTTGAACTTTTGCACTCCGAGCAAAATAAAATTAAAACTCAAAAGAAACTCCCAGCAATATTTATTCATTCTGGGCTACAAACTCTTCTGCGGTTAAGATTGCATCAATAGGTACTAATCTTGCACACTAAGGATATCGTAGGAACACAAATTCGCAATTATGCGGTCATAAGCCTCCTGAACGCACAAACCACTTCGAATAATGTTATTATGCCAAAACCTAACTTAATCATCCTCCTTTTTACTCTTTTTCATTCTGGCGTAATCACATTAAGCCCGTTATCTCCACACACTCATAGTAAGGCTACCGGTTAGTGACTCTGATCGTTTTTTGCATGGGGTTCTGGTACCTAAGTAGTATACCCCTTTTATTCCCCAATTGTAGTTGCGGGGGATCGGACCGTAATCCTCCCTACCAAGTTCAGTACCAGAAACCTTTGAACCAACTAACAACGGGACTTGAAATCTCTTTTTTTTGTAGGTTTTACAACCGTTGGGTTAAGTGACCGGGTGAGGGTCACCAAACTTAGAAGGTGCGTTCCTTTTTATTTTTTTTTATTTTTTTAAAACTTGGATCACTCACTTATTTTCATCGGCCTCCTTACGTAGAGCATGTGTGAGATGGTGCCGACTGCAAAGATAAACTACTCAAGAGCTATTAGAGAATGATAATTCAAGGCTATGTCATAATAAGTATTCAAATTAACTTCCATATGCAGGAGACTTACGGTGTTAAGACGATACCGATCTTGTGAACTTTTCCCAAGTCTCCACAACTAACCACAAATTAATCTATAGCCTAAAACTTTCAAAAATATATATTTTTAAGAACTGAAAACAAAACAAAAACAAACAAAAAATTGAAAGAAAACAAAACAAATAAATGATTACCTCCCCCACACTTAAGACATACATTGTCCTCAATGAAAGAACATAAATATAAAATAAGAGGGAGAGAAAGGAAAGAACACACCCGAGTAGTCAAGGAGGATATGTGATCACATTAGCAGCCTTTCCCAAAAAGATATATTCTACACTTTCTTCTTCCAAAGTGGGGATCTCATGGAGTAGCTTTGGGTAATGCCCATTGAACTTGAAATTTTTATTAGTGCCTTCGCCTTTTATTCCAGGATCAAAGAAGAATCTTCGATAAGTAAAAGTGTTGAATGGGCACATGATCTTTTCCACAACACCAAAGATCAAAAGATTGAGGGGCTGCCTCACTACTTTTGTTTCATGTTCCCCTTCAATTGAGACCCTATGCAAATTCATAAATGGGCTAATATCGAGAATTTCGGTCAAAGTCCACCCAATTGCCTTCTTATGCTTCTTTAAAACCCGCAAAAACTTATTTTCTTGATCAAAATCAAGATTAGAAGAAATTACAACCGGGAGTCTCTCATTACTCTCTAAATAAGCGTATTTTAAATTTTCAGGAAGTTGCTTCCGCTCGAGTGAAGGTGGCTGCTCAATAGAAGGAGTGCTTGGGACAGCCGGGATGTCAAGAGTATCAGTTGCATGAATAGCTTCATTGATAACAACTTCACCTGTAGTAAATATGTTTCCCTCCAAGGCAGCATCAATCTCAGCACATACAACACAAATGTTAGTGTCAGTACAATAAAAACATGAGTAAACATCATCAAAATCAGACAGTGATGGAAAATTAGATGCAAGCAAATCAGTACAAGTATCATCAACAATTTCAGAAAGCAACTCTATTTGAAAAACAGAATGGTCTTCCAAGGGTTGTTGGTTTGATCCTTGAGCTTGTTGCATGGCATTCATCAAAGTGGCAAGCTGTCCAATCTGTGTTTGCAAAGTCTGAAGAGTAGAATCTATTTGTTGTTGATACTGGAGATTATTTGCAGCCATTTCTTTGACAATATCCTCTAGTGAAGGTTTGGAAGGTGCACAACACATAACCTCAAATTCATTCAGATGCTTATGCGGATCCTCACCTGCAAAACCATTAAACCTAGGCAACAAATGTATTAAACCAGATTTCAATTCAAAAGGTACATCAACATCAGGATACTCAATGCATAAGTTCGCATCAGGGGCAGCCAACTGGCTTAAGGTTCTTTGTTCAGCCATGTTATCAACAAACACAGAAATACCAACTATGTCCCAAACAGGCAGAAACAAATAAAAAGAAGAAAAACGATTAAAATAAATTCATAATAATATAAAATCACTAAATTTAATCTAATTAAGACAAATAAGAATTTTGGGAATTTTTTTGGATTTTTTCGACTCTATGAAAAAAGTAAAAAATTCATTAAAAATAGAAAAACGATGAAGTAGGCGATTTCAAAACCTGCATTCAAATCTAAAAATGTTGTCTCTTCCTCTAGGCCGCTAGAACTTCTACACATTAATCTTTTTGGCCCAGTCAAAACAGCATCAATCAGAGGGAAGAAATATGGATTAGTCATCGTAGATGACTATAGCAGATGGACGTGGGTAAGATTCTTAAAACACAAGGATGAGTCACATTCCGTGTTCTTTGACTTCTGTAATCAGATTCAATCTGAAAAGGAATGCAGAATCATACAAGT
This sequence comes from Vicia villosa, assembly GCF_029867415.1. Taxonomy (NCBI): domain Eukaryota; kingdom Viridiplantae; phylum Streptophyta; class Magnoliopsida; order Fabales; family Fabaceae; genus Vicia; species Vicia villosa. The sequence continues at coordinate 68,444,416 of NC_081184.1, read as the reverse complement.
CAGAAGTGATCATGGTGGTGAATTTGAGAACAGATTCTTTGAAATTTATTTCAAAGAAAATGGTATTGCCCATGATTTCTCTTATCCTAGAACTCCACAACAAAATGGAGTTGTAGAACGAAAGAATAGGACTCTACAAGAAATGGCCAGAACCATGATCAATGAGACCAATATGGATAAGCATTTATGGGCAGAAGCAATTAACACAACATGTTATATTCAGAATAGAATCTCTATAAGCCCTATTCTTAATAAGACTCCTTATGAATTGTGGAAGAACCTAAAGCCCAACATTTCATATTTCCATCCATTTGGATGTGTATGCTATATTCTGAATACTAAAGATCATCTGCATAAGTTTGATTCTAAAGCTCAGAAGTGTTTTCTACTTGGATATTCTGAACGCTCAAAAGGCTACGGAGTATGCAATACTATAACTATAATCATGTTTCTAGATTTCCAATCATATGCATAATTCTTTTCATCTTTTTCATCCCATTGTGCTTGAGGTTTAGGTCTGGTAACGCCTGCATCGTTGGTTATAGCCATAGGACCATTGACGATGACATCCTAGATTTTTCTATCAAAGGAGTTGATATGAATGCACATACAGTCTTTCCAATAACTATAGTTTTCTCCGGTGAAAATAGGCGCTTTATTATACGCCCCTTTTTGACCGTTCTCCATTTTCTAAGAAGTTATATACCAAGCACTAGATAAACCGGCGCTCGTGATACCACTTGTTAGACGATAGGGATGGTCAAGAGGGGGGTGAATAGACTACCTTTTTCTGACTTAAGAAAAATTTAGCTTTTGAAACGTGACTCCCCTGAATCAAACTTATCGTCTTGAACAATCAAGTTATCGGGGACCGGATATGTGCAATAACCGAAACGGATGAAAACGATGAATTTTAATTACTCGCTTTAACGAAATTATCAATTGGCTAGAGTACACACTTAAGAAAGTCTTACTCGCAATGAATTGTTTAACTCAAATTGAACAAAAATTGATTGTGTGCTTTTATCAAACACTTGGTGAGCAATTTTCACCAAGCTTCAATTTTTGATCAACTATGAATTTTTACCGAAAACAAATATTGAAAAGATAAAACTAAAGACGATAAAGAACACGAGATTTGTTAAGGAAGTTCCTCTATCGTCCTCGCAGGAGTACGTCTGCCCCTAATTTCAAATGAAATTAGGATAGTTTTATTTGATTGCAAAATGTTTAACAAGGAAAGAGTTTACCAATCACCAACTACACACATGCAGTAAAATTGAATACAATTCTTGCCTCCCCTTGATTCAAGTAGAACCAAGTCAATGTCAATGATCTTCACCGATCAAGACCTCGATCCTTCCTTTTTCAATCCTCCGGTTGTAGCAAATTTGATGAGCGAATCTACAATCCCTCAATTCCTTATGCTCGGCTGAATTGAACCCAAAGTGAAGCGATCGTCAAAAACCTTCAAATCAAACCCTTGATGTAGAAGGAAAAAACCCTATAGTTTTATACAAGAAACACCCTCAACAATCTTCACTCGAACAAGACAGTTGTCTACCGTCGAACCTTATCAACACACGTTCCTTACTTTGATCGAAAAAGATGATTATGTGTGATTTTTGATCAATAAGCGAAAGGTTTAAGTTGAGAAGAAGCTTGAGTGTATCTTTCATGTTTCTTGTTAATTATGCTTGAGAATGATCAAAGAATATATATACCACTCCCCTTTGCATTAGCCACTTACATTCAGCAGAAAACCAGTAAATTTAGCGATAGATCAACCTGTCCATCAGTGTAGGTTGACCTATTGAAGTCTTGCACTTGTTTTTGAAGCAAATACGACACATGCGTCGACCTGTAGGGTCGGCGTGTGCATACCCGAGGTTTCCTCAAAATGCCCTGTGTCGACCTGACTGAGCAATGCGTCGACTCTGTCATACCCCAAAATTTTCCCATCATATTTCAGTCCATCTGACTTTTAAATGCTCAAAGATCTCCAATTGCTCAAGGCTACCTATCTCCTAAACAAGTGCCTCTGAACTAGGGTTTTGCTTTTCTCAAAGAAGACTCAGGTTCTGATACCTCAAATGGACTTCATGGCCTTTCACATGCCTCGTAGTATACTCATGCCAAGTTTCAAGCTCTGATTCATAAGATTGATCAATCAACTGCTCAAATGATCAACAGTCGACCAGTGTGACCTAAAAGTCAATTGCGGTCAAACCACAGTCAAAACTCTTGATTTTTGGTCAACATCAATACTTTGAAGTCATCATTCATCATTTGATCAAGGATTGATCATGATTCATCAAGGAAATCTCAGAAATGAACAAAAGGACAAGTTGCTAAATTAGGGTTTTAAGGAGAAAGTCAACCTAATTTTGACTGGTCATATCTCTTTCATACTTTCTCAGAAATTACCCAACCAAATCTCATTCTCAAGGAAATTCAATTCTCTACAACTTTGATATTGGGCCCAAGGTCAAGAAATGCTTCTGCATAAAAGATATAAGCCAAAACCTTACAGGTCCTTCTAGAAGCTCGCAAAAAGCTGTTTTTTGTCAGGAGCTATATCATCAAGATAAAATATCCAAATGCAAAAAGTGTTCCAAAGTGGCTTGTAGAGGATATCTTAGGCTTTCCGAAAAGTCTTAGAGTACCTCCGTACGATAAAAATTGAGAGAGTTATTGATTGTATAAGTTGGCTAAAACTTGGGAAATGCATAAGGGTTAATTTGAGTAATTTTGAGACTTTTGACTAATGGGCCCATCATTTGGATTCTAAACATGCCCATGATCTTAAAAGAGGCTTTTAAATCCACTATTTTATTTTTATAATTTTTATTGATATTTATTTGAATTTTTATTCATTTAAATATTAAATAAATTATCAAAATATGAAATAAAGGGATTAAATCATAATTGATTTGTTGAATTTTTCTAGAAGCAAGAAAATCAGATCTTGGATACAAGGAAATCGTGTGATAAGGTTTGGAACTTGATTGGCTTGATTGTGGACTAAATAAGAAAGTTTCAATACACCTTCCCAATCAAATTGCAATTATATAAGTTATGAAGATTTGATGTGGTTTTGTTAACCTAATTCTTTTCCTATAAGAAGACTAACATAATCAGATGCAAAAGGGAGGAGAAGAGGATTGGCGCTGCAAAAAGACCCTGGAGAGAGACTCCTAAAAACTGCAAACAAGAGTGGATGTGAAAGCTGAGTTTCGTTTGGATTCAAGATATCTCAAGCATCAAAATCAATTCCTCATATCTCTCTGAAGCCAGCCACGCCCTTGCCATTGACTGAAGCCCCAAAAATCGCGAGGAACATCACTGCGGTTTGCACCCATTTTGCAAAATTAACTGCAAACGATTTATGTGTTTTAAATATGATTTGATCGTGCATATGTGTTTATACTGAGGTTTAGAATGTTTCTGGTCTGTTTAATTAGATGTTTAATGCATATATGACACGATGCCATTGTTAGGGTTCTAAATCCTCCAAACAGGGGTTTTTCGTAGGGACAATTTTAGGCCAAATCAATGAGTCCTATGAATTCATGGTGTCGTTTATACTTGATCTGGGTTATTTGTGTGCCTCGATTGATGTTGATTGCAGTTTTTTTAAGGGGAAGGGCTATGGCTATGCGGGAAAACCGTGGCCAAAAGTCTCTGTGTTTCAAAAAGAGCCCAACGAAGAAGAAGACTCATGGCGCGCGTGTTTCTTTTTTTTGAAATTATTGTTTTTGTTTTTTTATTAATTATTCTTGTTTGATGCTACTGACAACGTGATGAAAGTGGTATAGTGGCAAAGGGGCGCTTCTTAAGTCTCGTCTCCAAGGACAGGGGTTCGACCCCTGCGTGTTACAAACCACTTTTTTTTTGTTTTCTCTAACTTCTTTTACGCAGATCCTGTGCGCGATATGCGTACGTGTTACAGTGCACCTGCATCAATCCAGCCACTTGATCACGCCAATCCCAGATCCAACGTGCATATGTACGCTGGTGCACCATAGACTTCCCAGGACCTACCGCACTGGATCCACACGCAGGTTTTTCAATTTTTTTTATTATTTAATTGTATTTTCTTTTTTTTTTGTTTTAAAACCTTTTTAATTTCTTTTTTTTAAAATAACCTTTTTTATGTACATAAAAACTAAACTCTTTTCTTATAAAAATCAAAAAAATCATTTTTTATTATTAATTCAACTTTTTAATTAGTTACTTAAATTAATTTTAATTAGTAAAAAAATAATAGTTTTAATTAGTTTATAGTTAGGTTAATTAATTTAAAATTAGGTTTAATTAATTTAGGATAATTTAAAAATAAATTAGGGTTTGTAAAATCAATTTAATCAGGATTAGCGGATTTTAAAATTAATTAGGTTAAAACCAATAATTAATTTTTAGGTTTATTAGCCTCGATTAATTTAGAAACCCTAGTAGTCTTAGGTATTTTTAGGTAGGTGTTGTCCATTAATTAATGTGTCGAGTTTTCTAGGTATTTTTAGGTAGGTGTTGTCCATTAATTAATGTGTCGAGTTTTCTCATAAAACCTTCATTCCCTGAATATTTTCAAAAACCTTTTGCCTTTTTCAAAACCCCTTTTATTTTTTATCAATACCTTTTATTTGCCTTTTGCTTTATTATTCTATAATTCTTGATTTATAATGTATCTGCCCCAAAGTCATGTACAAAAAGTTTTCTACATTTCTTTCTGCCTTTTATTTTCTGTTACCCTTCAAGGGTTTTATTGAAATAGTAATTAGGTTTATTTTTCTGCCTTTAATTTTCCCGCCCACGGGTGTTTATTGTAATAGCGTAGGACTATTAGACTATTTTACTTTTCTGCTGTGGTTAGTAATCTACGGAGTGCAAGCCTTGCTAAAATTAACCTAGTATCACTCTAATTACAAGTTAAAATATTTGAATTAACCACATGATCGATTGCACACACACCCCTTTAGGGTAACCTCTTCTGTTGCCTGTTGCTTGTTACCTTCAATGTCAAAATAGTCAAGTCCCTCGATTCCGAGGATACCTAAAGCAAAGGTTGCCTTTAAAATTATTGAAATCATCATATGAGATCTAGTCCCTCGATGCTGCCTCGGAAAAACATGATGATTGTCCCAATTGCTAAGGTATCCTCGCCTGTTGCCTAAAAGATTAAATGACTATTCTATCCTTTCCTAAAGACTACCTACTTCCACATGGTAGGGACAGTTTTATGGCGAACGATAATCTTCGATGACCCTTCCACATCCAATGAAAGGACTTCCTACCCACTTATGGTATGGATAGCCCCTTCACCTTAAAGAGCTAAAAGAACCTTTCTTTCAAACTTAGGGTAGGTGCTCTTAAATGCTTGCTCCTTTCAAAATTCAAAACTATCTTTTTCCCACTAATTTTCAAATACTTTCAAACAAGGCTACATTTATTTACAAGTTAAAGTCCTTAACAAAGTTTTTACTATTCACACATTACACTTCAAACATTTTGAAAATAAAAGTGAGCTAAGCAATTAAGAGCCCATGGATAACCATGGATACAAAGGGTGCTTACACCTTCCCTTTGTATAACTTACCCCCCAAACTCAATCTCTTTCAAAAAAAAGGTTTTTTTCTGTTCTTTTAGCCTTTCTATAAATTGGATAAAATAAAATTCGGTTGCGACTCTTGCTATCCGTACATTTCAAAAAAGTCAGTTTTCCCACCGTATTACACTCGTGGTAACGCCTGCCGACTCAGAGAACCTGTCCTAGCCGAGTTGAAGACCCTTGTCGAGCTGAGCTAACATTTCTTAAGGTCAATCTCAACTCTTCCTCACCCTATCTTATACCTACAGTATTCAACCGTCGTGCAACTCAACTGACTCGACAATTGGCCGGACGGACCGACCTGCTCTGATACCACTATTGTAACACCCTTCTAAACCCCACGGAAATTAATAAAATAACTCAGAGTAAAACATGAAAACAAGGGTGCCACAATTCCAATTATAACAAATTTATCATAAATTCATTGTCATGCTTTCACTAAGGAACAATTTGTCATAATACATAAACATCTCATGTTTACACAGCGGAAAATTCATCATACGGATAAGCATAACATCATCTATGCAATATCCCACATAATTTAATACAATAACAACACGATAGAGTATCATCATAAACTCTAATCTAACGTTTCCCCAGTGTTACAATATCAGAGCATGACACCGACACTATACTTAAACAAACTGGCCTATGAGCTATCCTCACCAGAGCCAAAAGCCGCTACTCGCCAATCTGAAATCATCAAATTAAGGGTGAGTCTCATTCACAATTAACAAATGTTATCGAATCATAAACAATAACACATCATAGTCACATTATTCATCCAATTTCATTATATTCAGATTGTCAGGGAGTACTTATCAACACACAACAACAATAGAATACATTACAAAAAGACATCACCATAACAATTACACCATCATCAAATATTATAACATTGGACAATCTTCCATTCATGTTATAATTATACACAACAACCTAATGCAAATGCAACTATATGCATGTGGTACCAAACATGGGATAACCCATCTCACCGATCCACCACCATAAAGATTCGGCTACTTCTCTCACCAATTCCACACAATGGGAATTAGCTACCGCTGTCCCACCACCATAAGGGATACAGCCCACAACATGATTATGAAATGCATGTATCAACCATAACATGCTCATCATCAACATTAATCAACCAGATATCATAATCATCAACCACCACAATAATCAACAGCCACACACAGTTATGTTGTTTCTCAACCATAATAAAATACATATTTTACATCAACAATATATGTATAACAAACACCAATTACAACCACAGCATCATAGCAGGTAAATCATTCATTATACAGTGCACAACAATAGCACTCCTCACAATCGCGTACCAAGTACAACAAAGCAACTCATCCACGATAGAGTATTTACCTCATCATTCATCAAAATACATGATAAACATATTTACCATGAACAACATCCATTTGTATAACAACAGGAGCAATCATATTATAACAACACCATCATTGCACACATTCAATTATGCAAACAACAACCCATTGCACCTCATCATTTATGCAAAACAAGAGTAAACCAGATTTGAAGAAAACAATACTTTTCAAAATAAAATCAAGTTATTGTTGTTATATTTATTTTATATGGTAGAACATTCAATTTAAGGAACAACGTCCAAAACGGCGTCTAAAACGGACTTACGGTTTGAAAGTTACACATTTTTACATTTTTCAAAGAAAATAATTATCGCTACAGCACGCGGCGCCACACACAGTTCGCGGCGCGTAACGAATAGAAAACACACCTTCGCGGCGCAAACACAGGTTCGCGGCGCGGAACGAGAAAAGTTACGCCTTCGCGGCGCGCACCCACCTTCGCGGCGCGAACTGGCAAAAACCAGAGATCTCACATCGATTGACAGCATTACGGGATTCTTCCCAAAATCCCCAAAACCCAAATCAAGTTATATCATGAACCTCAAATACCACCATATCAGCCACATACATGTTATAACACAATTATAACACACAAAGAGGATCATTCAATCATCATAACAGCCATATAATCATACAATTCATCACGTCAAACAATTCCCATCAAAATCATCCCAAAACCCCAACCTAACATATAACCAATTGACACAAACAATGCATCTAAATCAGTCCCATCATCTATAATACGATAAAAGATGTTAACCGGAAGAGTCCCCCCTTACCTTAGCCAAGGATCTTGATTAGCCCTCTTCCTCTTCTGTTCCTCTTTCACGTATCCGCACTTCTACTCTTCTGCTTCTCTTCCACATCTATTTTCCTTTTTTCCTCAATTCCTTATTTTATGAAAAATAGATTTTAATTTAGTAAAAGGCCTACTAACATAACACCCCCTCTTTACTAACACCACATTTGGCCCAATAACCTCCTTTTTCATAATTCTTCAATTATATCCAATCAAATGCCAAATAATTTCAAATAAATAATTTTAACTCCAATTTAAATCAATTAAAGAAAATATGGGGTGTTACAACTCTCCCCCACTAAAAGAGTTTTCGTCCTCGAAAACATACTTCAAGCAACCAGCTCGCATAAGAGTCCTTCACCTGACTCTCCATCTCTCAATTAACATTACCACATGATTGGTCCTCCCTAAGCCACTCTGACCAATGCTATCTCTTTACCGCGCAATTACTTCAACTTTTGGTCTTCAATCCTCAAATTCATCTGATATAACCATCAGAAAGCACGTCTCACACATTCAATCTCAGCTCTTACGTCACATTTGACTGCCCAAAGGTGTACTACTCGTTATACCTCCAAATGGTTAACAACAATAGTACATTGAAGTGCAACCCATACAATACGCCCAATAACTGAATAATATAATCACGCAACCCGTGGTATGATCACACCTGATTAACACTGCAGCCATGCATTCCATATACGAACGTACCAACCTTAGACACGCTTTTCCATCTGAGCGATAAGGTAATACTTACATTTTTCACCAACCGCTTCCTTCAAGAAACCCAATACTCATATTCCTATACCATTGAATTCCAGTTATCTGACTCCTCTTAAGTCACACCAGTAATTATCCAACACGTTACATTCCATTTTTCCGCACTACTCTGATTACTGATTACAATCATCTATACCAAATAGATTTCTGAGTTTCACCCGATTCCGACTCTCTTTACTCATTCGTCCAAGAATCATCCATCATCATTCATGGTACCATTTTACCACTCAGTAATACTTACTCGCACTCAAAAACAAATTCCTGCTTTACTACATCTATTAAACATTCCGGCCATCGGAACGAGTACGCACAAGTAGCTATAATCACACCCATCAGCCTCGATATACCATTGCTTACATACTAGTTCAAACCGAATCCCACTCTTCTTTAAGAATTAAATCCACTTCGTCCTTCATAGAGTGTAATTACTCATTATATCTGGAATTTACAATATCACCTTAATAACAACACAAAATTATTACAGCATCATATAGTATCAACTCTTCGTTTTAATTTCGCCGAATACATACTCGTTAACTACGTACAACCGTAATAACATTTTCATCATCTCGACAATTATTCAAAAGAGTTATAATCCTTCGACACGACATCCTTACATCCACTGGATTCTAAATCTAACATATAGATCAATACATATTCTCTATGTAGGCTTCCGACATATTAATTCCTTGCTTCCCGCGAGTAGTACTCATAACACTACTCCACATAGCACTTTCGCTGCGCGACTCTGATTACCCGTTTTAAGTCATTTGCCCATCATGTTACACTCTTCCATATTCACTTCTTCATAATTTCACACACATAGCGAGTGATTATTCTTCACAGCTTAGTATCCATCACATCTTATACCATTAAGGTAACAAAACAAGTTCATCTCATTTATATGATTTCCGTCTACTACCAACAAGAGATTAAGGGTGATCAAGTCCTCAATTTGTCAATAGATAGTCGTAATCCATATTTAAGCATAAACTGTCGTTACTACATAACAGTGTCCTTTCCGAGTTTACACCCAACTCATTAACATCGTCGTAGTTCAATAATCCACTACGGTGTCCTTCTTCTAGAATATTCTTCCGAAGCTCAAAAACATCAGGAACACAATCCAATCACTAACCTCATTATATTATTCTCGTCGATTCTGAATTCACCGCCTTTACCTTGGTAATTCAAAGTCAACTTATCGATCAACTCACATCATCTTGCTGACCTTCTCTATTCTCGTCAAGAATGCCATTAGTCATCTTTAGCATACCCAATCTAACACTATTAGGAGTGCCTTCACATACCAACTCAAGTCTCAAAATTGTCCAATCAAATCCAACTCATTCACCATTAGCACCGACATATTTAAAGACTTCCTACTCAAGCAGTAACTCAACATTCATAACTCGTGGTTTTGCTCCAAATTCTATGACATCTTTCATGCCCAAATATCATCCCACTCAACATCTCAACAAGGTCTTCCTTACATTCAATAAGTGTCAGAAATTCTCTAAAATTCTTCTTTTATACTTATCGTTACCTGGCCATCACAAATACGATTCCAATAGTTCTAAAGTTTATCCCATCTTTACTACTAATTCGCTTCTCACTAAAATCCATCGGTACTCAAATCATCTTTATTACCGAATATCTCATCGACTTATTCATCAACAACATGTCTTACTCAACTCCGTTTGAATGATCACGGTAGTAGGCATTCCTATTCAACAAATTTCACGCTTCCTTAACTGAATTCAGAATATATTCTCATAGGATCACCTCTACTGTATTTATAACTCTCCCATAATGTAGAACATAATCCCTCCTCTTCATAGGTTCAAACGGCACGTTAATCAGACACTCGGAACTCAAGATATGAATTTTCGAATCGTTGTCCGAAAATCCAACACCGACATCATGCCCCGACACTCTCTATACGGTATTCTCAAATCTCTTCAAATGGCATATTCAATTCTTAAAATCACTTCTCAACAACCTTCTAATCGTTCCTTCAATCCGTTCAACACTGACACTGACATCCCGTGCAGTACCAATAAACAAGTCTAGTTATAAGAACAAGAGTAACCGTAACTTCGCCTCCTTCCAACGTCATCCTGTCACAATTAATTATGTTACAGCTGCTGCAACCATTTTTATAACAAAGTTCATCTCGTTAGCTTTCCGACGCTTCAAACAGAACTCAATTCGGATGTCCAGAACTCCAGTTATGAATTTTCGAAGTTCCGCAGTTATTCAGCAATTTTCCTGCGTTTTGCTTACGAAAATCTCTCTCCAAAACTCATTCTCTTCAACTCTATCACATTCCAAACAGCCCCTTATCGTATCTCTTCACTTTCAAACATTCTTATGACTTGAGCAACACATCCTATCGCCGAAGTGCGATTTCTGAAACATTACAACATCAATCCTCTTTGCAACTTGCAGCTGACTCTCTTCCGAGGTGTAAGGCTACACAACTGACAACTTCGCAGCACACCAGCAGAGCTGATACATTGCAACTTTCTAATTTTCCTCTCCTACAAATAATCATCAATTGCATATAATCATCCTCCTTCAAGATGCTCCAACTTAATTACCGGCCAAGTCTTAATTCCAAGTCACCTTCGATTCGGAAAACAACAACTCCAACAATGCTTGCATTGTTGCCAACAACAGCCGACTGAATCAATCATCTTACAACTGAAACATAACTGAGAAGTGAAACTTCTCCCCCACTTGTTTCAAACCAACTTCCACAACAAACAACAAAGTACCGACAGTGATTCACTCACATGTCGCGTACCAAGGGATAATATGCCGACAGTATTCAACCGTCGTGCAACTCAACTGACTCGACAATTGGCCGGACGGACCGACCTGCTCTGATACCACTATTGTAACACCCTTCTAAACCCCACGGAAATTAATAAAATAACTCAGAGTAAAACATGAAAACAAGGGTTCCACAATTCCAATTATAACAAATTTATCATAAATTCATTGTCATGCTTTCACTAAGGAACAATTTGTCATAATACATAAACATCTCATGTTTACACAGCGGAAAATTCATCATACGGATAAGCATAACATCATCTATGCAATATCCCACATAATTTAATACAATAACAACACGATAGAGTATCATCATAAACTCTAATCTAACGTTTCCCCAGTGTTACAATATCAGAGCATGACACCGACACTATACTTAAACAAACTGGCCTATGAGCTATCCTCACCAGAGCCAAAAGCCGCTACTCGCCAATCTGAAATCATCAAAGTAAGGGTGAGTCTCATTCACAATTAACAAATGTTATCGAATCATAAACAATAACACATCATAGTCACATTATTCATCCAATTTCATTATATTCAGATTGTCAGGGAGTACTTATCAACACACAACAACAATAGAATACATTACAAAAAGACATCACCATAACAATTACACCATCATCAAATATTATAACATTGGACAATCTTCCATTCATGTTATAATTATACACAACAACCTAATGCAAATGCAACTATATGCATGTGGTACCAAACATGGGATAACCCATCTCACCGATCCACCACCATAAAGATTCGGCTACTTCCCTCACCAATTCCACACAATGGGAATTAGCTACCGCTGTCCCACCACCATAAGGGATACAGCCCACAACATGATTATGAAATGCATGTATCAACCATAACATGCTCATCATCAACATTAATCAACCAGATATCATAATCATCAACCACCACAATAATCAACAGCCACACACAGTTATGTTGTTTCTCAACCATAATAAAATACATATTTTACATCAACAATATATGTATAACAAACACCAATTACAACCATAGCATCATAGCAGGTAAATCATTCATTATACAGTGCACAACAATAGCACTCCTCACAATCGCGTACCAAGTACAACAAAGCAACTCATCCACGATAGAGTATTTACCTCATCATTCATCAAAATACATGATAAACATATTTACCATGAACAACATCCATTTGTATAACAACAGGAGCAATCATATTATAACAACACCATCATTGCACACATTCAATTATGCAAACAACAACCCATTGCACCTCATCATTTATGCAAAACAAGAGTAAACCAGATTTGAAGAAAACGATACTTTTCAAAATAAAATCAAGTTATTGTTGTTATATTTATTTTATATGGTAGAACATTCAATTTAAGGAACAACGTCCAAAACGGCGTCTAAAACGGACTTACGGTTTGAAAGTTACACATTTTTACATTTTTCAAAGAAAATAATTATCGCTACAGCACGCGGCGCCACACACAGTTCGCGGCGCGTAACGAATAGAAAACACGCCTTCGCGGCGCAAACACAGGTTCGCGGCGCGGAACGAGAAAAGTTACGCCTTCGCGGGCGCACCCACCTTCGCGGCGCGAACTGGCAAAAACCAGAGATCACACATCGATTGACAGCATTACGGGATTCTTCCCAAAATCCCCAAAACCCAAATTAAGTTATATCATGAACCTCAAATACCACCATATCAGCCACATACATGTTATAACACAATTATAACACACAAAGAGGATCATTCAATCATCATAACAGCCATATAATCATACAATTCATCACGTCAAACAATTCCCATCAAAATCATCCCAAAACCCCAACCTAACATATAACCAATTGACACAAACAATGCATCTAAATCAGTCCCATCATCTATAATACGATAAAAGATGTTAACCGGAAGAGTCCCCCCTTACCTTAGCCAAGGATCTTGATTAGCCCTCTTCCTCTTCTGTTCCTCTTTCACGTATCCGCACTTCTACTCTTCTGCTTCTCTTCCACATCTATTTTCCTTTTTTCCTCAATTCCTTATTTTATGAAAAATAGATTTTAATTTAGTAAAAGGCCCACTAACATAACACCCCCTCTTTACTAACACCACATTTGGCCCAATAACCTCCTTTTTCATAATTCTTCAATTATATCCAATCAAATGCCAAATAATTTCAAATAAATAATTTTAATTCCAATTTAAATCAATTAATGAAAATATGGGGTGTTACAGTAAAATTCAAGTGACTTCAACTTCTAGTGACACAAAAAAGCCATATAATGGGAAGAATGAATCCGACACTGTTGGGGCAATCATGGTCCCTAACCAAGCATCGATACGACAATAAGACAACCAACGTAAACAAGGCGCATCCAAAAGATAATTCACAAAGATCAACATGTCTTTGACTAAAGCGCTGCAACACTTGTTGAAAGCAGAGCTACTTACACAGATAGCTCCTCATCCAAACCCCAACACTTCCTCCCCTCGCTACAATCCCAACGCGAGGTGTGCATATCACTCCAATAGTCCTGGACATGACACTGACAATTGCTGGACGTTGAAGAATAAGATTCAAGACATGATCGATGCTGGGGAAATTAAGTTCGACCCTCTTGCAACACCTAACGTGATCACTGCTTCCATGCCCAATCACAACAAGATTGCTAATGTTGTGGATGGATAAACAGACGAACTTTTGGATCATTAGATTTACTTTCATTTGCAATTTATTTTCTGTTTGTTTAAACATTTGGCTTATGATAAACATTATCTGTTTTAATAATCAACATTAGTGCATTGCATATGTTTGTCTCGAATAAATTATTTCGCTATCACTCATTTTAAATTGTGTCTTTACCTTGTTATGTTTTGTGATATTCGACTCATGCTAAGCTGTAATCCTTTTGAAGGAGGATGACGAAAATGATACCGCAACCTCATACAGTATGCTTTTGAACGGACTATGCTGACGATGTACAAGCATTGTTTCAATTCCTAAACAGTGGAGATATAAGGATGTTAATCCCTCATTAACCCCTTTGAGCCTAAGGAGTAGAAGTTTTCTTTCATAAGCAATTTAAAACCCTTAATCATAACCTGGGGCAGGGTAGATTCTCAGTTGACTCAATTATGCCAGTCGTTATTTCACGCAATCAGTGATGGTTCCCCCGTAATCATTAAACCAGGCAGTCAATACTTATCAAAAGAAAAAGAAAATTGTTAAGTCAAAACCTATGAAAGAGATTTATCAAATATCGAAACACCACGCTGACTGTAATCACAAAATAAACAGTTCAGGAAAAAGTTAGGGATTGCAAATTTAAAAAAGGAGGTCGCTACGAATCCTCAATCAGAGATATTACAAAAAAAAAGGAAATAGATGACTGCCTTTTAAATAAACTTCTGGTGCCTTAACCATCATCAAATGTAAATGTTACGACTTCAAACTCTACTAAGACTTGAACACAAAGTTAACTGAGCATAGGATCGAAGAACATCACGAAGATTGGGATGGGTACAAATAAAATTTGAGCCATTATCCTTTGTTTCTTAAACCATGAACCAAGCCACATTACAACCCTTGAAAGTCCTAACAGAAGCATGGTTAGTTCGAAAGCATACTGTCAAAAAAAAGAAAGGGTATCCTGACTCCTTAAGGTTCACCAAAAATGCTGAGTTGATATTTCGTTTTTACAAACATCACATTTTTATAAATATCACTCTTTTACATCTCCTGTTTTAATGTTTTTCAAAAACTCAAGACAGACATATGCATTGCTGTTAGAACAAGATTTGTTCTGATCAATTATCTTAGTTTTGATGATAACAATAATATGAATTTTGCTTAAGATAATATGGTACTCTAATCCAATGCAATTTCCTTTTCAGGAAATATATAAAGAGTATGCATAAATCAGCGCTCAGAAGCTTTGTTTCAAATGGTTCAGCATGCAACATCAGAACATGGTCTGGCAAGACATCAGAAGATGGTCGAAGCAGAATCAGAACATGGGTCTATGGAAGCATCAGAAGAACATGAGATCAGAAGCACTGAAGTTCTGATGGTATCACGCTCAGAAGCACTTCAAGGTCAGAAGATCAGAAGATGCTTTGCACCAAGCTGTTTGACTCTGATGATATTCAAACGTTGTATTCACAAACATCAGATCAGAAGAAAGTACAAGTGGCAGGCTACGCTGACTGACAAAAGGAACGTTAGAAGCTATTAAAGGCAACGTCAGTAGACACAGCGTGAACAAGGCTCGAGGTAGTTGACAAAAGCGTATAACATTAAATGCGATGCTGTACGGAACACGCAAAGCATTAAATGCACTCAACGGTCATCTTCTCAAACGCCTATAAATATGAAGTTCTGATGAGAAGCAAGGTTAACGATTCTGCACCAAACCAACTCTGAACAAAATCATTCTGAAAAACTTGCTGAAACGCTGTTCAAATCAAAACTCAGAATCTTCATCTTCATCAAAGCTCACTACATTGCTGTTGTAATATATTAGTGAGAATAAGCTTAAACTTTAAGAGAAATATCACTGTTGTGATTATAGCTTTT
The DNA here is from genome assembly GCF_029867415.1 of Vicia villosa. NCBI lineage: Eukaryota > Viridiplantae > Streptophyta > Magnoliopsida > Fabales > Fabaceae > Vicia > Vicia villosa. The sequence continues at coordinate 68,428,414 of NC_081184.1, read as the reverse complement.
CAGAAGCATTGTAATACTCTTAGAAAGATTACATTAAGTTGTAAGTAACTAGAGTGATCAAGTGTTGATCAGAATACTCTAGGAAGTCTTAGCTTGTGTCTAAGCAGTTGTAATTAGAGTGATCACGTGGTGGTCAGGATACTCTAAGAAAGTCTTAGCTTGTGTCTAAGCAGTTGTTCCTGGAGTGATCAGGTTGTGATCAGGATACTCTAGAAGACTTAGTTGCGGACTAAGTGGAAAACCATTGTAATCCGTGCGATTAGTGGATTAAATCCTCAGTTGAGGTAAATCATCTCTGCGGGGGTGGACTGGAGTAGTTTAGTTAACAACGAACCAGGATAAAAATAACTGTGCAATTTATTTTTATCTGTCAAGTTTTTAAAGCTACACTTATTCAAACCCCCCTTTCTAAGTGTTTTTCTATCCTTCAATTGGCATCAGAGCGCCGGTTCTAAGGTGCAAGCACTTAACCGTGTTTAGAAAAGATTCAGGAAGAGAAAAACGCTTCATTAAAAGATGGCTGGTGAATCTCAAGCAAATCCAACTCCATCTACATCTGGCTCTGCTGAGCAACACAATGGAAACAATGGTTATACTAGACCACCAGTATTTGATGGTGAAAACTTTGAATACTGGAAAGATAAACTGGAAAGTTACTTTCTTGGTCTAGATGGTGATCTATGGGATCTTCTGATGGATGGTTACAAACATCCAGTAAATGCCAGAGGCGTAAAGCTGACAAGGCAAGAAATGAATGATGATCAGAAGAAGCTTTTCAGGAATCATCATAAATGCAGAACTGTTTTGCTGAATGCTATCTCTCATGCTGAGTATGAGAAGATATCTAACAGGGAAACGGCCTATGAAATATATGAGTCCTTGAAAATGACTCATGAAGGAAATGCTCAAGTCAAGGAGACCAAAGCTCTTGCACTAATCCAGAAGTATGAAGCCTTCAAGATGGAGGATGATGAAGACATTGAAAAGATGTTTTCAAGATTTCAAACTTTGACTGCTGGATTGAGAGTTCTTGACAAAGGCTACACCAAGGCTGATCATGTAAAGAAGATCATCAGAAGTTTGCCCAGAAGATGGGGTCCTATGGTGACTGCATTCAAGATTGCAAAGAATCTGAATGAAGTTTCTCTGGAAGAGCTCATCAGTGCCTTGAGAAGCCATGAAATTGAGCTGGACGCAAATGAGCCTCAGAAGAAAGGTAAGTCTATTGCATTAAAATCTAATGTTAAAAAATGCACTAACGCTTTTCAGGCAAGAGAAGAAGATTCTGAAGAATCAGAATCTGAAGAAGAAGATGAACTGTCCTTGATCTCCAGAAGGCTAAATCAACTCTGGAAGAACAAGCATAGGAAGTTCAGAGGCGTCAGAAGTTCAAAGAAATTTGAACGTGGAGAATCTTCTGATGACAGAAGATCTGACAAGAAGAAGGCTGTCTGCTATGAGTGCAATGAGCCTGGACATTACAAGAATGAGTGTCCGAAACTTCAGAAGGAAAATCCCAAAAAGAAGTTTCATAAGAAGAAAGGTCTTATGGCAACCTGGGATGAATCAGAAGATGATTCAGACTCTGAAGATGAGCAGGCTAACTGTGCGCTGATGGCGACAGAAGATGACGGATCAGAATCTACATCAGAATCAGATTCTGAAGAGGTATTTTCTGAACTATCTAGAAAAGAGTTAGTTTCCAGTCTAACAGAACTTCTGGAACTCAAAGCTCATCTTAGTATCAAATACAAAAAGCTGAAGAAGCAATTTGAATTTGAAACTAAGAAGCTGGAATTGGAAAATTCTGAACTGAAGGAAAAATTTTTAAATTTATCCAAAAACAGTGGATCTCCTTCTGAAACAGAAGAAGCCATTCCTAGCATGAATCATATTCTGAAAGAATATGACTTGAGCTTCAGAAAATTTTTATCTAGAAGCATAGGCAGAAGTCAACTTGCTTCTATGATATATGCTGTGTCTGGAAATAATAGAGTAGGCATTGGTTATGAGGGTGAAACCCCATACAAACTTGAACCTGTTGATAAGATGAAAATCACATACAAGCCATTGTATGATGAGTTCAAGTATGGCCACTCACATGATATTAGGCACACATCACATGCACAAAGCTTTCACATTACACACACCAAAAAGCATGTGACACAACCTAGGAGATATCATGAAACTCAGAATAAGAAGTATCATTCTGTTCCTCCTGTTAAATATTTTGCTAAACCCAAGTTCCACCAGAACTTGAAGAGAACTAACAAGAAAGGACCCAAGAAGATGTGGGTACCAAAGAAAAAGTCTATTCCTATTGCAGATTCTCTTGGTGACAAAGAAGATAACACTCAACATGTCATGTCACCTGGATTCAAGATGTTCTCAACACTTGAAGAGAAGAAGGACTGTTTTCCAAGTCCTGATACTTAAATCTGCTGGAGAAGTTTAGTGTGAAGGAGATCAGAAGAGCAAGTTTATTAGATCTGGAACCATCTGTTTAAGTTTGTTTCTAAAGCAAGGTGTTTCGTTCTTGGCTATTCTGAATGTTCTAAATGCTACAGAATATACAATATTGAAACATTGATTGTAGAAGAATCAATCAATATCTGGTTTGATGATAAACGTGTTTCTAATGAAACAAAGCAGCTTAAGAATTTCTGCAGATACAGTTTTGTCTTATCAGAAGATGCAGAACCAAGAAGCAAATCTCCAGAAGCTATGTATATCAGAAGGAATGGATCAGAAGATCATTCAGATTTACATCAGCACACTTCAGAAGAAGTGTTTCCAGAAGAGAAACTTGATCAGATCAGAAGCAGTGATCAAAATCTGAAGGCGTAAAGTCTATTCTGAAATCTACAGCTGACATCCATTATCTAATGGTGAACACGTGTCTGTGCGGTTAGTACAAAGCGTGCAGTTGAAAAGACGCCGACCTAGGTAACTGTTTTAAATCATTTCATTTACCACGTTCTCTCTCCTTACGTCACTCATCATTTAATGAAATTGATTTCTTTTGATTCTGGAACTGTTCAGTCTATATTTCTTCTTATTTTTTTTCAAATCCGTCTCTATATATTCTTTTCAAATCATATCTTACATCTTTTTCGCTCCCTTGTCTCTCTCTCTCTCCTTGCATTCCCTCGTTTGAAAAGTTCTTAGCCGTTTTTTCTAAAAACCCTAATCGAAAACCCAGTTCGCTTTTCTTGTTCGTTTTTGTTCCTTCTGCATCCATGGCTGCCTCTTCATCTCAAAATGTTGATTCATCTACCCTTCTCCATATTCAAGATGAAGTTAATCAGGAACTTACTCCAGTTGTTGCATGCTCCATTCCTAAGGAAAAATTAGATGTTTTATGCGAACTTATGGTTGATTTTGATAATATTGAAGAACATGGTTTTCATCTCAAAGAAGATATAATTTTTCAAGGATGGACTTCTTTGTTTGCTGAGTTCTGTGGACCAGTCTACCCAGATCTTGTCAAGGAATTCTGGGTACATGCAGTTGTCGCTCCAAAATCCATATTGTCTTTCGTTCATGGAAAGTTTGTGATAGTAACTGAGAACATCTTAAGGGTGATGTTTGATTTGAGAAATGCTGAAGGAGCTTTTGAAATCGATAAAAGGGAAGATTGGGAAGATGTGTTATCTACTCTCTACCTAGACATAAATGAAACAAAGAATGTCAAGGATTTGAAAGATCTCTACAAAATCTGGACCAAAATTCTCCTTGGATGTTTCTATCACAGGAAAGGGACACATGCTTCTGACTTCATCAGCAATGAGCAAAAATACATTCTGTACTGCATTGCCACTAAGAAGAAGGTTGATGTTATTTATATTATCTTCAACCATATGTGGAAGGCTGTGAAGGAGTCCAGAAATGCTTTCAGGGAAAAAGGTGGAACAATCATTCCTTTTGGAAGGATTATTTCAAATCTTTTGGTTCATTCCAAGATTATTGAGAACCTGGAATCTGAAGGTATTATCAAAGATCTTGCTGTCACAACTGGGGCCTGTCTGAATGCTTTCACGTTAAAGAAGATGAAAGTGATTAAGGCTATCACTAAGACTCCTCAACCTCTTGCTGGAACAAGAATCAGAAGAGAACCAGTTCTAGCTGAATTTAAAACCTTCTTCAATAGTGAGGTACCAAAAGTCAGAACTAGGTATCTGAAGTCTCAAAAAGAGGACAAAAGTCTTAAAGATCAAGAGAAAGGTGCTCCAATTATAGTGCATCGCAAGAAGGAAGAAAGGACCAAAAGAAAGCTTGATCATCCTGCTGCTACCACCAAGAAAGAAGTGGTCCCAGATGAAGTCATTGCAAAAGTTGTTAAGGGTGTTTCTGATGATTTTGTGAAGAAAAAGAAGGAAGCTGAGAAAAAGAAGAAGAAGACCAGAAAAAGGAAGATGATTCTTCAAGAATCTGATGAGGAAAATGTCTCTCAAGAGGCTGAGAATCAAACAGAAGTTCTGGCATATGTCAGAAGGAAAGAAATCGCTAGCGGCAAAACAAAGATTACTGAAGAGCCGAAGAGTAAGAAGCAGAAGAAGACTGAGGATGTAGCCAAAGCTTTTCTGAGAGGTTCCAAAGGTATATGCATCTCTGAACCTGTTTCTGCTCCTGCTGTTCGTTCAGAAGCTGCACCAATAGAGGTTGTCCCTACACCTGAACCAGAAAAAGCCATATCAGAACAACCTGTTCATGTTCTTACACCTCCATCTTCTCCTATAACCATTCCTTCTTCTCCACCTACCATAAATCCTGTTCTGGATATACCACCCCTTCAAACTCTCTTTCCATCTCAATCTTTTCCCAATGCCATTTTTGAACATACTCCCTCCACCTCTCAAAACAACCCTTGTGATTCTCCTCTTCCAACCTCTGCATCACATGAGCAGCTGCTCCGTGATTGCAACTACACTCCCAAGCCTCGTCCTGAAGCTGAAATGGTAGTGTTAGATTCTGATACTGAAGCAGAATCTTCTTATAGGTTGGATAGAGAACCTCAGCCGTACTTCACCTCCAACCCTGTTTGTTCAAAAACCCACATAAACTTCCGCCCTGAATACCCTATTGGTGTAGTTTTTGAAAAAATAAAGAGGAATCTCAGAAGTACCTTTGATACTCTCAGAATTGCTGAAAGTTCTGGTCTGAATGATGTTGCTATGCGGAACTTCTGGAGGATCTTTCGCAGAAAATCAGATGCTCTGTTTTTAGAACTTCAGGAAGCCTGTGTAGCTGCTGCCCCACGGCCTCGTGGAATTCTGAGGAATTATGAAGACTTCTGGTTTGCTAGTCTCAAAGGAAGACATCTGTTGGAGGAGAAACCCTTTGTGGATGAGCTGGAATAGTTAAGACTGGCTGCTGCAATGGAAGCAAATCCATGCAGGGATATGGTTATCTTTATTCCTGATCATCCTGTTCTTCTCGGAGACATCAAGACTCTCTTTAACTATCTGAGGGAAAATCCTTCTAAGAAAGGCCCAAGCGTGGTCATTCCGGAAGTTGTTGACCCACCAGAAGTTGAAGGTCCTTCTGCTCCCAGGAATCTAGCTGCCATTCTTCAGGCACTTGAGAATGGAGATTCAGAAATTCCTGCTGCAGAATATGGAGATGCTTCTATGCAAGAAGCAGATGCTGAAGATCATGTTGCTGAATCAGATCCTGTTGAGGAAATCCCTGCAAATGATCTATCCATGGAAGCTACAGATCAAGTTGCTATTCCTGTGGTTGAAAGTGGTGAAACTTCTTCTGATCAATCTTCTCGTCTTGCAAGGACTCTGGAAGAAATTCAGAAGAGACAGGATGAGCAAAGCTCACTCAATGCTGAGTATAGTGCTTTCATGGTGAGGCAAGAAGGACACAACAATATGGTTCAAGAGATGCTGACCAAGATCTTGTCAAGACTAGGGCCATCATAGATTGAGTCTGTGTTGTTTTTTTTTTTGCTGCATCTGTTTTTTGTGCATCTTGTCCTTCTTCTCTGTGTGTACTTCTGTACCTATTGTTTGCACTTAAATGAAATCATCTTTTTCCTCCGTGTGTTTCTTTTTGTTTGTCTCTGAATCTTTTCTGTTTTTTGATGATATGACAAAAAGGGGGAGAAATATGTGATAAATGATTTGATTTAATCAGTTGCTTTTACTAACAAGAACTGCTAGTTCTATATGGTTTAAGTGTTTTGCAGGTATAAAGAAGTGAAGAGAATCTTCAAAGCAAACACAAGAAGCAAAACCATGGAAACTGAAGCAAGCTGAGTGCTGTCAAGCTTCAGAATCAGAAGCACTGAGAATAGAATTTGATCCAAAATTTGTCTATTTGCTTTGACAAAATTCTATATGCTCTGATACATTTTATGTTCTGACTCGTTCATGCTGACTTTTGTCGTTTAGTTTTTGTTCTATAACATTTCAGGATGTAGAGATGCTCTGATGATGCTCTGGTACATTCAACAATGTTCTGATACAAATCTAGCATGAAGTGATGTTGGAAGAAATTCAAAGCTCTGAAGCTATCCGAGGGAAGCAGAAATCAGAAGCTGTGAATGTTCTAAAGATCCAGAAAACTCAAGTTCTGAAGCTGTCCTAGATGGAAGCAGAAATCAGAAGCTGTGAATGTTCTGAAGATCAAAGAAATTCAAGTTCTGAAGCTGTCCTAGATGGAAGCAGGAATCAGAAGCTGTGAATGTTCTGAAGATCAAAGAAATTCAAGTTCTGAAGCTGTCCTGAATGGAAGCAGGAATCAGAAGCTGTGAGTGTTCTAGGGATCTAAAGAAATTCAAGTTCTGAAGCTGTCCAATGGAAGCAGAAGTCAGAAGCTATGAATTATCTGAAGACAGAAGCTTATGTGATCGTCTCTACCGAAATAATCAGGGAAGTCTTTTATTAAAGTTCTTCGAGTATTTATTTCAGGGGGAGATTATTTATCTCAGGGGGAGATTGTTAATCTCAGGGGGAGACATATTCACATGCTTATGCTATAGCTGTGTAATTTGTCTTTTGCCGTCTGTCCTTTCTGATCGCAAATTCATATCATTTATATATGTTTTTGTCATCATCAAAAAGGGGGAGATTGTTAGAACAAGATTTGTTCTGATCAATTATCTTAGTTTTGATGATAACAATAATATGAATTTTGCTTAAGATAATATGGTACTCTAATCCAATGCAATTTCCTTTTCAGGAAATATATAAAGAGTATGCATAAATCAGCGCTCAGAAGCTTTGTCTCAAATGGTTCAGCATGCAACATCAGAACATGGTCTGGCAAGACATCAGAAGATGGTCGAAGCAGAATTAGAACATGGGTCTATGGAAGCATCAGAAGAACATGAGATCAGAAGCACTGAAGTTATGATGGTATCACGCTCAGAAGCACTTCAAGGTCAGAAGATCAGAAGATGCTTTGCACCAAGCTGTTTGACTCTGATGATATTCAAACGTTGTATTCACAAACATCAGATCAGAAGAAAGTACAAGTGGCAGGCTACGCTGACTGACAAAAGGAACGTTAGAAGCTATTAAAGGCAACGTCAGTAGACACAGCGTGAACAAGGCTCGAGGTAGTTGACAAAAGCGTATAACATTAAATGCGATGCTGTACGGAACACGCAAAGCATTAAATGCACTCAACGGTCATCTTCTCAAACGCCTATAAATATGAAGTTCTGATGAGAAGCAAGGTTAACGATTCTGCACCAAACTAACTCTGAACAAAATTATTCTGAAAAACTTGCTGAAACGCTGTTCAAATCAAAACTCAGAATCTTCATCTTCATCAAAGCTCACTACATTGCTGTTGTAATATATTAGTGAGAATAAGCTTAAACTTTAAGAGAAATATCACTGTTGTGATTATAGCTTTTCAGAAGCATTGTAATACTCTTAGAAAGATTACATTAAGTTGTAAGTAACTAGAGTGATCAAGTGTTGATCAGAATACTCTAGGAAGTCTTAGCTTGTGTCTAAGCAGTTGTAATTAGAGTGATCACGTGGTGGTCAGGATACTCTAAGAAAGTCTTAGCTTGTGTCTAAGCAGTTGTTCCTGGAGTGATCAGGTTGTGATCAGGATACTCTAGAAGACTTAGTTGCGGACTAAGTGGAAAACCATTGTAATCCGTGCGATTAGTGGATTAAATCCTCAGTTGAGGTAAATCATCTCTGCGGGGGTGGACTGGAGTAGTTTAGTTAACAACGAACCAGGATAAAAATAACTGTGCAATTTATTTTTATCTGTCAAGTTTTTAAAGCTACACTTATTCAAACCCCCCCTTTCTAAGTGTTTTTCTATCCTTCAATTGCATCTCAAGAATTCATTATTAAACATATTCTGCTACATAATTTCAAATGTTAGCAACAGGAAGAATTTGCACAGGGTACGACTAATGACTAAAAGTTATCCCGACAGAAAAAAATCACTTCAAAAGCAATATCTCCTGCACCCAACTCAGTTGATTAAAAAGCCAATGTATACAAGGGGCGGGACATGCTTCGTCCAATCAATCTGGGGCAATCAGGTCAAGAGCATAAGACAACCAGGGCATACAATCCAAATGGGTCTAAAGCTACTTCCCGATCAGTCAGGGATATCACCTCAAGCTTATGAGTACTATGGGCATCACCCATAGTATATATCTCAGAAAGCCCTCACAAGGCGAATCTCTCCAAGGTCCCTACTAACTGGGGCAAAGCTATGCAAAGCATGTTCAACACTTCGATCAATACTCATTGGTGTGTCCCAATCAATATGAGTCCAAGAACGGCAGTTACTATAGTCACTGGGGGCAATGTTCAAGGCATCCACGCCTTCCCACGGCGCCAGCTTCACAGGGGCATATCCCCACAGAGTAGTCCTCAAGAAGTTATCTTCGGATAATCACCATAAAGGTTGGCACTCACAATTGAGTTGACTCAGATGCAACATCGGAGATTATATTCATCTCTCTTATCCCCAATCAGGGTACATCGAGATCAATCACTCAAATAGCTCTCATCCCCAAGCAGAAATCATAAATCCCCAGCTGAGCATCCTCGAGCATGAAGCGGGAGTTCTTACTAAAACAGAAGACTTGTACTTTGTATTCTCCATAACATTCAGGGATTTATTTTTCCCCGCCATACTATTCTACGATCTACTGTCATCATTGACAACACGTTGCATACATACATCATTCATAATCAATCATTACATAAATACATACCATGCATCATGGCATTGCATGCTGCTAACTTTGTTTTTCAGGTAAGTTCCCAAGCAGACGAATATCATCAACAAATCAATCTCTGTCAGTTATACATTCTGGAAAGCATATCCCTCTAGACATTCTGAAGAAACATTCTCATCAGATATACATTCCGGAAGCTCGAACCCTGAACATTCTGAAAATTCCAATCAGATGAACATTCTGGAAGCGTGACCCCCAGACTTCTGAAACATTCCAATCAGATATACATTCCGGAAGCTCGAACCCCGGACATTCTGAAAATTCCAATCAGATGAACATTCTGGAAGCGTGGCCCCCAGACTTCTGAAACATTCCAATCAGATATACATTCTGGAAGCTCGAACCCCGGACATTATGAAAATTCCAATCAGATGAACATTCTGGAAGCGTGACCCCCAGACTTCTGAAACATTCCAATCAGATATACATTCTGGAAGCTCGAACCCCGGACATTCTGAAAATTTCAATCAGATGAACATTCTGGAAGCGTGACCCCCAGACTTCTGAAACATTCCAATCAGATATACATTCCGGAAGCTCGAACCCCGGACATTCTGAAAGTTCCAATCAGATGAACATTCTGGAAGCGTGACCCCCAGACTTCTGAAACATTCTTATCAGATATACATTCCGGAATCTCGAATCCTGGACATTCTGAAACTTCCTATCAGGTGCATATTTTGACTTCTGACAAATTATCTCTTTTAAATGGCATCTTAAAGCCCATCTCTAACAAACACTTCTTAATATATTGAGCTCATATACAGCCTAACGTACGGCTCATTCTGGTACTTCTCAATACAAAGGATCCAGTCTAACGTACGACCTATCCTTCAGTCTAATGTACGACTTTTCCAGACATTTAACAATGCAAACTGGACCCAGTCTAGCGTATGACTCGTCCTAAAAGTATAGCCTAACGTACGACTTACTTTGACACTTATCAATACAGTGGATTCAGTCAAACGTACGACTCATCCTAAGTATATCCTTCAGATACGATCTAATATACGACGTATTCTAACTCTCAAGTCTATCAAGCTGCGTGGCATCTTTAAGCCCATATCAATCAAGTCTCTCAACATCCGGATGGCATCTTTAAGCCCATCTCCGACAATACTCTGCCTGGATAACATCTCTAAAGCCCAACTCCGAAAAAGTCCCTGCATCATCAAGGGCAAATTTCCTGGTATTCTAGTGTTCAATCCTCTTCCACCTTCAGATACCGATTGGCATACAAACCATTCTACATCTTCAGGTTTAAGAAGATTGAACAGGGGCATCTGTCATACCCCAAAATTTTCCCATCATATTTCAGTCCATCTGACTTTCAAATGCTCAAAGATCTCCAATTGCTCAAAGCTACCTAGCTCCTAAACGATCAACCCACTGTTAGCTAGAGATTTCGATTGAAAAAAAATGTTTTTTGAAGAGTTAGAGTTCGAAGAAGAATGGCTTCCGATGGCCATTCCCGAGAATAAATGGCTTTCAAATGGCCATGTCTAAGGATGTTATTTATGATGAAGATGATTGAAATCGAAGCTGAATCGAGATAGATTGTCTTTGAGACTTAAGCGTTTCTCGAAATACAAAGAGTATTGAAGCTTAGAGTATTTCGTTGCACGTATCGAAAGAGGATTCGGGCAGGATGATTTGAATTTCGAAATATTCTATGTAACCGAACAAGGACATATGGCGCCCCAGGGATTCGAAGTGTATGCATGTGAGCAACGTGGCATTTCGTTAGTGTAGGACCGTTAGGGTTGAATTAGTATAAATAAGGGTCTTAGTATCAGGATCCAGGGTGTTCATTTTGTACAAATCACTCACAAATCACTCAAGTATCAAGTGTTAAGAGAAAGAGTTCGCTGAGAAATGTACGTATGACACCACATATTTAATATGTTTGTATTTCTACTTACAGAATCAAAGTATCTTTAAGTTTCCTTTACTTTTTCGCCTAGTCTCTCTTGTAGTTTAAGTTTCCTTATGTTCTTCGATTAATATTTACGTCTCTGCATTTTACATTATTTCACTTTACATTTCTGTACTTTACATTTCTGAAAATTATATTCCTTTGTCTTTTCGTCAAAGTCTTTTTCTTGCATTTATAACCAATTTATGTTTTTGTTGTGTACATTCTTTGTTAGTTTATTTCGCGAGTTACTTACATGTTCATACTATAACCGAGTTTCAAAGCAAAATATCAACAAACATGAACCAAATTATCTCGAAAGACAACTATTTGACTATGTCCTAGGATCAATCTAGTCGATCTTGTAAGTAACCAAAGTATATATTTGTAGTTTGGAGGACTAGCGGTTGTTTACCAGAAATCACCGTAAACAAATTGGCACGCCCAGTGGGACCGTGTCAAATAGATTGTAATTGATTTGTTGTTTTGTTGTTGTCTAGAATATATCAAGACCTTGTATGAACCTTAGGAACGGTAAATTAACCAACAGTGCACAACCGGTTCCTAAACGAAGGTACAACAAGAAAAATGTCAATTCGACCAGTGGAAGGGGAAATCAAGATCCCCCACAAGGGTCAGGAACAGTAGCAGCAAGTACTACAAGTGTTTCGACTTCTATGTCACAAGCGCAGGAGATACCCGCTTCGACAAGGTCTGCGGCTATAGTTAGTTCCCAAGCCATGCCCGAAAATACATCAGGGCCAACAGGAACAGTCCCAATTTCCAGTTCGACCACCATGCCTCACTTCACAGGCACGACAGAAATACCACATTTTGCGGCAAATTTCGCAAATCAACAACAAACCCCAAGACCATCGTCATCATCATTCGAGGGTTGGAGACCTGGAAACCCATATGGAATGTCGTTTTCATATATGACAGGATTACATGGTGCAGGACCTACATATACTCAACCTAATACGGCGACATTTTCGCCTAACACTGGTTCAGTAGGTCGAAGCGCACAGAATATAGGCCCATCGGGCCAAATGCCTCTTTTAACTACCAATAGTCAAGAAGTATTTAGGCATGAGATGGATGCAAGTAACCACGATATGGTGGGTGTTCTTGATCGAGAAATGGGATCGATCTTTACTCCCTTAGTAGCAAACATTACCAGGACTAACCAGGATAATGTAGAAACATACCAGAAAATATCTTCACAAATAGGTCGTATGGCAAATTTCTTAGGAGTCCCTCAAACTAGGCGAAGAAATAACCAGTCTACCTATCGAGAAGGTGACTCAGTCTTACAACGGGCTCAAGATGTAGTTCAGCCACCTAGGGCAGATACCCGTCGAAAGAAATCAAGTAATAGTTTAGAAAATCAGAATCGAGGGACCAATACTGGCCTACAAGAAGTTCCCCAGGAACAGCCTAGGCTAGTTGTAGTAGGCAGGAACGAACATCCAGACGAAGTATTATACAGGGTTAGGAGAGACAATATGGCGACAGAAAATAACCTAACTGCCATGATAGAGAGAATTATGGCCAATAATGGCCTTAATACTGGACTTCGACGTCCAAATTACACTTCCCCTGTAGCGGAGTATATTATGCAAACGGAATTACCAAGAGGTACCAAAGTACCCAAATTTACAAAATTTTCAGGGGATACTAGTGAATCGACTGTGGAACACATAGCCCGATACTTGACAGAGGCTGGTGATTTAGCAGGCAGCGAAGACTTGAGAATCAAATATTTCCCTAGTTCATTAACAAAAAATGCCTTCACATGGTTCACTACTTTACCTCCAAATTCCATAGACACTTGGCCACACTTGGAGAGAATGTTCCATGAGCAATTTTATATGGGCCAAACCAAGATAAGTTTGAAAGAGTTGGCTAGCATTAAGAGGAAATTTACGGAACCCATAGATGATTATTTGAACAGGTTCCGTTTGCTGAAGTCAAGATGCTTCACAATCGTTCCAGAACATGAATTAGTCGAAATGGCTGCAAGCGGTTTAGACTATTCAATTAGAAAGAAATTGGATACTCAATATTTGAGAGATATGGCCCAACTGGCAGACAGAGTTCGACAAGTCGAACGATTGAAAGCTAAAAAGGCCAGAGCGAATAAGAATTATAAGAAGGAGAGAGTGGCTTATATTGAGGCTGAAGATGCCGAAGGCGAAGCCTTCGAAGATTCATATAATTTCGAAGAGGTCGAAATAGACTTAGCCTAATTAAAAGAGGCACCCCCATACTCTTGTAAATTGCTCACCCCTTCGCATGGGAAAAATCCTGTCGAGAATGACAAAAGTGATAAATTTCCAAAGAAAACTTACACTTTTGATGTCATTAAATGTGACGAAATATTTGATTTACTAGTAAAAGATGGCCAAATGATAGTGCCTCCAAATTCCAAAGTTCCTCCATTGGAACAGCGGAAGAAACGAGGTTTTTGTAAATTTCATGGTTTTTTAGGCCATAAAACCTCACAGTGCTTTCTTTTCAGGGATCTAATTCAGAATGCTATTAAGGATGGACGTTTGAAGTTTGCTGATAAGGCAAAGAATCACATGAAGGTCGACACTGATCCCCTGAATGTCGCTAACACAAACTACGCTGAACTAGTTGACATTAATATGGTAGATGTATCTGAAGCTGACATTGCTGAATGGGAGATGATTTCAACCGGAAAGTAGGCTATTGAGAGCCTAAATGACAATGTAATCTTCAATACTGAGGTTGAAGAGTCCTTCGAGACAGAAATCATTGAAGATCTTAAGGAGAAAGCTAGCGAGGCCACTGAAGACCTCAGGGTGAAACTCCAACAGATAAGGATCTCTGAAGCTCCCCTAGCAGGCGTCAACATGGTGAATGTTGGGCAACCTTTATCTGAAATAGAGGAACTAGAAAAGTGTCTGCTGAGGGAAAAAGGAAACTGTGGAAATCCACAGGAAGTTGAAATCTTGAAAGATTATCTCTGGAGGTGTCACGAGAAAAATGCTGGACGGATGCTAATATGTCCAAGGTGCTCGATTATGCTGAATCGAAGGGTCCAAGCTAACTATGAAAGGGCCCAACGAAACAAGATGCAGAAGCCCTGGAGGCAAGGAAACCTATTGCTGAAGGTTTATCCAAGGCCAGAGGAAAGCTTGGTGAGTTTCTTGGTTCGATGTCACAAAGCAAAGACAGAGATCATTATGTGTCCCAGATGTGGGGCAGTCTATGATAACCTTATGGCACAATCATTCGAAAGGGTGTTATTCACTACTGGTTGGGAAACTCAAGGACTCCGCCCCAACATGTACGTGTTCGACAATGGAACACCATCAAAAAGGCCTGATAGTCCTCATCCTAAAGCTCGAATAGTGACATTCAAACTCCCTGCAGACATACCCATGGATAGATGGACACAAGCTGGTGCAGGAAATAACAAATGGCAAAGTTGGGACCAAGGCGGACGAACTGCAATGGCTTATAGAAAGCAGTTCCAAGCATCAAATCGAGAGACGTATAGATTGGAGAATTACAAAGGAAGGAACCCAATGTCTAGATCTCAATGGAGGAGACACCAAAGAATGAAGAAAGTCCATAAAGAATACAAGGCAAAGGAGGTTGGAGAATTCAGCAGCACTAAAGTCCCAATGCAGGGGGCAAGGTCAAGCAAACCTCCGGTAGAACGCAAGCTATTCAGTTCTAAAATGAGAAAGAAGAAGAAAGATGCAGTCTAGTCCTTGGAAAGAGGATGATAGGATGACTAATGATTTCGATTCAGATGGGGTGTCATCCATAAACTCCAACTGCAATTGGTGTCTGTACTTCCTCACGAATTTTACCAAGAGACGGAGGTTGAAGACTGCGAAGAAGCTAATGCAGAAGAAATGGCGAAACACAGACCTGTGTGTTATTATGTGTTGAATAATGGGGTTGTTGAAGAGCAGAATGCATTTTTCGAATGACCTGACCAAGGTATGAGGAATCATTTGAAACCCCTTTATATAAGAGCTAAAATTGAAAACGTGGGCATTAACAAAGTCCTAGTTGATGGAGGGGCAGCAGTGAATCTAATGCCCCAATATATGCTGAAAAGGATTGGTATGTTCGATACCGACATAAGGCCTCATAATATGGTTTTGTCCAATTATGAAGGGAAAGTAGGACATACCTTGGGAGTAATCCAAGTGAACTTAAATGTGGGTTCAGTCACAAGGCCTACGATGTTCATGGTTATACCAGCAAAGGCAAATTATAACCTTTTGTTGGGAAGAGAATGGATCCATGGGGTTGCTGCAGTACCATCGACAATGCGTCAGAGGCTAACTATCTGGAGAGAAGATGGTATAGTGGAAAACATAGAAGGTGATCAAAGTTACTATATGGCTGAAGTCAACCAAGTCAACAAAACTAGTTTCGACAGAAACTTAGCCAATATAGGGCTATGCAATGAAGCAGAAGATATATACGCTCCAAATAAAAATGCTACGTATTATCTATCCTTACACCCAAACGGATTCCGGTGGAACAGAGAAATAATGGACGGTCCAGATGACACAGAACTCGTCGAAGGATTACCAGGGATACGACCAACTGGCTGGGACGAAGATGTTGATTATGCCTGAGTCATCTTTCTTTGAAAAGATTTCGGCTTACATAGCCGAAAATAAAAGAAAAGCGGCTCTTGAAGCCGAACTAGCAAACATGGCAGTCGAAGCCACACACAAAGAATCAGAAGTACCAGGCCCTAGGATACACTTTATCCCACAACCACCGGACGACGAAATTCATGACGAACTTGTTTTAGGCAAAGAAGCAAGTCAAAGATTAGACGCAATCTATGATGAAGAAACTTTGGGGTTTGAAAAAGATCCAATGGCCCCAAATATAAAGATGTTAGCTCAAGATCCACTCGAAGAAGTAAATCTTGGAGACGAGAGTCGAAAAAATGTGACATACATTAGTGCAAAGTTAGAGCCAGCCCTAAAGTCAAAAGTTATTGCGTTATTAAAGGAAAATAAAGATTGTTTCGCCTGGGACTATGATGAGATGCCTGGTTAGGGAGAGATTTGGTCGAACTGAAGCTGCCTATAAAAGAAGGGAAGAAGCCCATCAAGCAAACTCCCAGAAGGTTCGCACCAGAAATCCTCTCGAAGATCAAAGCAGAGGTCAAAAGACTTCTTCGGTGCAAATTCATTAGGACTACGAGGTATGTCGAATGGATTGCTAATATTGTACCTGTTATTAAAAAGAATGGTTCTTTAAGGGTATCCATATATTTTCGTGATCTAAATGCAGCGACCCCTAAAGATGAATATCCTATGCCTATGGGAGAAATGTTAGTAGACTCAGCCGCAGGCTTCGAATATCTAAGTATGCTAGATGGATATTCAAGATACAATCAAATTTTCATTGCAGAAGAAGATGTGTCCAAAACAGATTTTCGTTGCCCTGGGGCAATAGGTATCTATGAATGGGTCGTCATGCCTTTTGGTTTGAAGAATGCTGGGGCAACTTATCAAAGAGAAATGAATTCTATATTTCATGATTTTATAGAAACATTCATGCAGGTGTACATAGATGATATTGTTATAAAATCTGTTTCAGATGACAGTCATCTTGATCATCTCAGCCAATCATTCGAAAGAATGAGAAAACATGGCTTAAAGATGAATCCCCTTAAGTGTGCTTTCTTTGTGCAGGCTGGAGATTTTCTGGGCTTCGTAGTCCACAAAAAGGGAATAGAAATTAATCAGAATAAAACGAAGGCTATTGTGGAAACAAAGCCTTCATCCACAAAGAAAGAATTGCAATCACTATTGGGAAAGATAAACTTCTTAAGAAGATTTATCTCTAATTTGAGTGGGTGTACCCAAGCTTTTTCCCCCTTACTTCGACTGAAGCAAGGAAGGTTCGAATGGCATGCTGAACATCAAGAAGCTTTTGAAAAGATCAAGCAATATTTGATGCACCCGCCCATCTTATTCCCCCCAAATGGGACGAAGCACATGCGCCTGTATATCTTAGCTTCAGATAATACAATAGGTAGCATGTTAGCACAAGAAGATGAAAATGGTATCGAAAGAGCCATTTATTACTTAAGTAGAGTACTCAACGATGTATAGACTAGGTATAGCGCCATAGAAAAACACTTCCTTTGTCTATATTTCTCTTGTATCAAACTCAAGTATTATATAAAGCCAGTTGATGTTTATGTTTCATCCCATTTTGATGTTATTAAACACATGCTCTCCAAACCAATATTGCATAGTCAGATTGGCAAATGGGCTTTGGCCCTTACTGAGTACTCTTTAATCTTTCAACCTCTTAAGGCAATGAAGGGGAAAATTGTGTCAGATTTCATTGTGGATCATGCAGTGGTTGAAAATCCTCAACAATATGTAGACTTGAAGCCTTGGAAGTTGTACTTTGATGGTTCAACATATAAAGAGGGAAGTGGAGTTGGTATTCTTATAATTTCTGCTGATGGAATTCCAACAAAGCTCAAGTATAAAATTGATGGCCCTCTATGCTCCAATAACGAAGCTGAGTACGAAGCATTAATTGCTGGACTTGAAGCCTTGTTGGAATTGGGGGCAACCAGAGTCGAAATTAAAGGAGACTCAGAATTAGTAATAAAGCAATTGACAAAAGAATACAAATGTATCAAAGAGAATTTGATCATGTATTTTGTCGTAGCAAATAGGTTGCTTAAAAAATTAGAATATGTGGATTTAAAACACGTCTCAAGGGTAAACAATCAAGAAGCAAATGATTTGGCAC
Organism: Vicia villosa; assembly: GCF_029867415.1. Lineage (NCBI taxonomy): Eukaryota > Viridiplantae > Streptophyta > Magnoliopsida > Fabales > Fabaceae > Vicia > Vicia villosa. The sequence continues at coordinate 68,410,478 of NC_081184.1, read as the reverse complement.
AGTTAGCCTCAGGATACAAAGTATCAAAGGAAAAATTAGAAGAATTGATCGAGGTAAGAGGCAAAGCAATGGCCACAAAACTGTCCCCAAGTGATCTAGAGAACTCACAATTAGGTTTCGCCAACTAAGAGGAATTTGAAGTACTAAATATAGATTCCTTAGCAGATATGGATTGGAGGAGTCCAATTGTAAACTACTTGAGGGATCCTTCGACAGATACAGATAGAAAGGTGAAATATAGAGCCTTATCATACTTCTTGATGGGAAATGAATTGTTTAAGAAAACCCCCGAGGGAGTCTTACTAAAATGCTTGGGCGAAGCTGAAGCGTACTTGGCACTCTCGAATGTGCACAGTGGGGCATGTGGCGCTCATCAAGCGGGGCACAAAATGAAATGGCTTTTGTTTTGTTATGGAATGTATTGGCCCACTATGTTAAAAGATTGCATAGAGTTCGCCAAGGGTTGTCAGGAATGTCAAGAACACGCAAGTATTCACCATGCGCCTGCAAATGAATTGAGTTCAATTATAAAACCATGGCCATTCAGAGGTTGGGCATTAGATTTAATTGGAGAAATCCGTCCCACATCATCCAAAGGTCAGAGATATATATTAGTAGGAATAGACTATTTCACAAAATGGGTTGAAGCAATACCACTGGCCAATGTAGACCAAGAGGCTGTGATTGAGTTTATTCAAAGACATATATTGTATAGATTTGGAATCCCAGAAAGCATAACCACTGACCAAGGATCAGTGTTTACTGGTCGAAATATGCAAGAGTTTGTGAGAGAGATGGGATTCAAGTTGTTCACTTCTACACCTTATTATGCTCAAGCAAACGGACAAGTCGAAGCATCCAATAAAGTGATAATTGGTTTGATAAAGAAACATGTAGGGAAGAAACCTAAGAATTGGCATAAAACTTTGGACCAGGCACTTTGGGCTTGTCGAACATCACCAAAAGAAGCTACCAATACTACACCTTTCCAATTGACATTCGGACACGATGCAGTACTTCCAGTCGAAATATACTTGCAATCAGTCAGGATTCAGAGACAAGAAGAAATTCCCCCAAATGTATATTGGGAAATGATGATGAATGAGTTAGTTGATCTGGACGAAGACAGACTTCGAGCATTGGAAATAATAAAAAGGCAAAAAGAAAGGGTGTCAAGAGCATATAACAAAAAGGTGAAAGGTAAAACATTTATTAACAATGACTTAGTTTGGAAAGTTATTCTGCCTATAGATCGAAAGAACCAAGCTTTAGGCAAATGGTCTCCACATTGGGAAGGCCCTTTTCGAATCTTAAAAGTATTCTCAAATAATGCTTATGAGATAGAAGAGTTGGAGGAAGATCATAGGATCTTAAGAGTGAATGGGAAGTATCTGAAAAGATACAAGCCAGTCATGCACGAAGTGAAGATTGCAAAAACGTAAACATTAAACATAGATGTCGTGGGCCAAAATGGTAAAACATTGGCCAAAATGGCTTTATCTTTATGCAAGTTAGATAATATAAAGTAAGAAGATAAACGATGTCAAAATATATTCCATTACATTAAAGGATTAAGGGTACATCCAGTCAAGATGGTTGCATTGTATGCAAACCAAAGTTACAAAAAATTACTACTAAAAGAAGTGTTCAAAAGTATGGATAGCAAAGATAAAAACCAAGACCCACAACGCCTCCAACAATGCCTCCAGCATCCTTCATTTAACCCTATTCTGCAAATCCTCTAAGTTCAACAGGGGCAAGCTTTCCGTTTCAAAAGGATCAAGGGATCCTTCCTTGCGCAACTGTTTTACTATCCCTTGTTTAACAAATATGTGAGATAGCAATCTTCCGTAGGGAAGACAAGAAGGTTTGCCTTGGCGAGAGGCAGCAACAGCAACAACTTCTGTAAGATGTTTGAAAATCATCAATGGTATGTTGATTTTCTTTTTTTGGAGAGCATAGAGCATGAACTCCAGGTCTTCCACCATAATGCTTTCCTGATCTTCTTTTCGTGGGCGAAAGTTGCACACAAGAAGTTGATGCCAAATTCTGCAGAGGAGGGCGTTGAAGGGATCGTTAGCGAAGATACTCGCTAAAACAGCAGAAGTACTCATGGTAAAAGATTTGTCAACAAAAACAAGGCCAGAGTTCTCACATCTCATCACTTCAGAGATGAGTGTTTGAGAGATGGTAATGCGAGATCCACGAAATTGGGAAACGATGGTGGTTTTCCCTTCTGAATCCATCCGGAGGGATGCAAACATCCAGAAATCAGCCAACATGTTTGGGTAAACAGACCCTTCCAAGATTCCTTGGTAAACCTGTAAGTTTTGAGAGGCAAACAGTTCATCAACATCAATTCCGTTTTGATCGAACTCTTCGGTAGAGAGTTTGAACTCTTTCTGGATAGTAGATATAATATTGTTATAAGATAGAGGTGTCATGGTTGCAAAAAAGTGTAAGAAAGAGGAAATCTTGATGAAAATATGGAAAAGGATGAAGAGACAACATAAATGGTAAGGTTTATATAGAAAATGTTGGTCTTAAAGAGTGGTTACGCTTTAAATTCTGATTGCACCGTGTGTGGTTTCCCCGAGGGAAGATATGGAGTCCGCCATTTCTAGCCTTGGAAGTTGAAGTGTAATCATGTTAGAAACTGATACACGCACGTCTTAATTATACTTTTTGAAAAGGTGATGTCATGATTAAATGACTGTTACGGCTAGTGGAGTAGAAACGTCAAATCAAAAACTAAGTGGCTGCGAAGGGTAATTATGTCGCGTGTATACGCTATCGAGGTCATCATGATAGTTGAAAAAAAAAATAGATTTTGACAATTGAAGAATTGTTAAAATATTATTTGTGACATTGCATGGTAGAATATATGGATAGTTAAAAGATAAATCATATATATATATTCATTAACCAGTCTGATTACAAAAAGCGGAACAAGTACAAAAGAAAAAACGTTACAAAGGTTATTATGACTAACTAAAGTCAGCAGGGAGATTGTGCTTCATTTTGGAGTATTGAGAGGCCCATAAAGACAAGCGGAGTTCGATTATGGCTTGTTGCTTCTTCAGCTCTTCGATTTTTGGTACCAATTTCTGAGCCGTTTCGAGGTGTTGAATCCCCGCTTGCACCACTTTGTCCAATTCGTTTTGCTTGGATTGTTTGATCTCTTCTTGGAGAGACTTGGCAGCTTTGATTTTCTCTTCGAGACGTTCAATTTATTGCTCCCAAGATTTGATGTCCGCCCCATAGGTTTCATACTCCTTTTGGCGCTTTGCGTGCTCAAGTTCGAGAGCACCAACTCTAGCAGTTGAATCGCTAGCAGCTTTCCACGAAGAACTATGAGAAGTTACTTTCGTGCTGAGTTTTTGGTCAACATCTCGCTTTCGAAGGTTATCAGCTTGAAGTTGATCAAGCAGAGAACTTAGTGAAACAATCACTTGTGAAACTTCGTCAGAAACTAAGAGTAGATCCACCTTCTTTAAAAGATTGTTCAAACTAAAGCAGCTGGTGGAGTCTTTGCTCAGAACTTTGATAAGGTCGGTTTCAAAGATTTTTTTCTTTATATGACGAAGGAGGTTTGGAATATCATTTCCCGTACCACTTTCCACCAAGATGTTCGAAGAAGGCTCAACCATGATGGGCAAAACATTTTTGGCATTCATTATGGCTTTAAGGAAGCTCACAGGGTTAGTACTCTTAAGTTGCTCAAATTCGGCTAGAGTAGGTTCAGAAGAGGTTTTGGTTGAAGTGGTTGCTGGAGTAACAGTAGTACCAAAGGTCGAAGCTTTAACATTGCCTGATTTATGCAAACTAGAGACTTCATCCATAGTTGCATTCCCAGGGTTAGTATCCTCACTCCTCGTTGATTGTTCAGATACTTCACCAGTATTTGAATGTTGAGGATTCTCCTCCATATCTTCGTCTTGATTGATAATGGGAGATGCGTCATTCAAATGAGTATCTTCAGAACACTCAGGGGAAGCAGCCTTGTTACTAGGTTCATCATTCTCAAGAACTGGAGAAAGGCTGGGAGATATTTGTTGAGGAACACCTGTTACAAAAATCAAGATATATTAAGATAAAAGCTACGAAAAAAATTGTTGATAAATTCAAAGCATATGAAGGTATACTTTGAGGATTATCAGGGTCAAGATTGAGAGTTGAAGCTTTGAAATCAGAAGTAGTTGTGCCTGCATCATCCTACAAATGCAAGGTAAAATATAAGCTTGGCATGAAAGATTAAGCATAATGGATTATTAAAGTCCAAGAGTTGATACCTTGGGAGGGACATTATTTGGACTCGAATTATGACTTTCGACAATTGGGATGTTACCAGTGGTTTTCAAAAGTTGTTCATCAGAGGATACTTTATCGCTTGATGTGGTGGGCTTTGAAGTCCCAGACCCTTTTTCTTTAGCTGAAGAAATAGTGGCCTTTTGTCTTTTACTCGCAGTATGTCTGGTACGAGGAGGAGATTTGTCTTCATCATCTAAAGCACTACTGTTCGAAGGTTTCCGTTTCGGAGTTGGTGGAGGTTTCGAACTCTGAGAACATTCATACTAAGTAAAGTGAATAATGTTCAGAATAAACGCACAAGTTAAAATGTTAGAATATATATATACCATTGGTTTCTTTTCAGTGGTGACAGAATCACTCCCACTTGCTTTGTTGCTTCTCGAAGCTTCAGCATCCTTCTGTGCAGCCGCCTCCTTAATAACTTTCTTTCGACCTACAGCTCTGAACGGAATAAAAGTTAGTATATAGGTAAGGAAAGAATGTTAATCGAAGGATTGTCCAAGCCCCAACCTTCAGGTATTGGAGTCAAAACACAAACGTGCTCAAGACTTATATGAAGATGTCCCATGAAATTATCCAAGGTATTCTTAGTCGGAACCACTCGTTCAGTGCGTTTTTTGGATTGTTCGCAAAGGATTTTGGGGACATTCCCACACACAAACTAGTATGGAAAAGGAGGACTTAGAGCCACACCAAAATCAGCACTACGTAGTGGAGGGAATTTTGGAGGATAAAGTTTGAAAGCCACTTCATAACGTTGTTCAGGTCGAACATACGTGGGTAATTTCAGCTTATCCAGTTTAGTGGAAAATTTTTCACCCAAAGTGACCGCAGCTTCACGAACGGTCCGACTAAGGTCATCAGGCCTATAGATAGTTTCAAAGAATTTTTGAAAGGCTTGAATTTCTTTAATATGAGTCGAAGTACCTTTTTTGAAGTTCGACTGCACATTAGCAAAAGCTTCAGTTAGTTCTTGTGAAAGACTTTCAGCATCGAAGATTTACTTGGTATAATACTCTATCCACCATTGATGGAAATCTATGGTAGAATAGAAAGCAGGCTCGAAGGAAATGGGAGAGAGGGTCGTGATGCCGACATATTTGGAGATTTTAGACTCATAGTCTTCTTCAGATAAGTGCATGGTGTGCAGACACATATGATTTCTCTTTTCATACATACATTTAGGTTTGAGTTGAACCAACCCAAATTGTCTTGATACAAGATTTGGTTGGTAACAAAGGAGACAGCAATGACTCTTGGGAGATCGTAATCGATGGTACAACAGTTTAGGTGTCAGAAAAGCCTCCCAGATAACCATGGATTCGGCTTGCTGATCTGGAGAGGTTGCTGGGAATTCTCGTGTGAACCATTCAGGACCTACTTCTCTTTTCACAAATGGAGCCATAGAAAGACTAAACTGATAACGTTTAGCGAACATCATCATGTACGCTCGAAAAGTCTCACGAAGCTTTCCTGGTTCTTCTTTGGGAGTTAGGTGGGCTAGTCTAGTCCCCTCGACTGTTCGATTTCGGATTGCTATGTCTTCTTCGTCCATAACTCCTTTACGTGAGAGATAAGCTTCAAAAGTGGCATTGAGCCATAACTATAGTAACCAGAAGGGTCCAGCGAAGAGAAGAGATCCCGACTTGTAGTCTTTGACTAGATCTGTTGCTTCGCCAAGATTTTCATAAAGGTACCCTAAAATTAATTGGCTTAAATTTAATTTCTTTCCAGCATTTATCTGGTTAGCCATACAAAGGTACCTCTTTGCCACTTGGAGAGATCTAGAACAAAAAACGCATCTCGAAAGCCAGAGTGCCAGAAACGCAGTATGTTCTTCATTTGTGACTTCAGTAGTCGTTTGGTCATGATGTCTCTGGATAAAAGCAGTGTAAGTGGCTTTGATTTCATTAAATTGGATGGTGTCAGTATCCATGTAGTTGGGATCAAAAACTTCCCCAGTTGGTCGAAGCCCTATGATAGCGGCTATGTCGAAGAGAGTTGGGGTAATCATTCCACAAGGAAGGTGAAAGGTATTATGAGAAGCATCCCAAAAATATACCGATGCTACTAACATGGTTTGGTTGTATTCTAAACCTGTTTTGGATAATTGAATTAGATCATAAATCCCTAATTCTTTCAAGAATGAAGCCTTTTTGTTTTCTACCTTAGTCAACCAAGCATAATACAGTTCAGGATCCTTTGCTAAAGGGATTGATCTAAACACTTTAAGGAAGTTGGTCGCGTAATTCAACCTAATTTTCTCTACGACTACGGTGGCTTCAGTCGAAGCATCATCTACATTGGCAGTTTCAGCTAAGATTAGGTCACCCTCTTTGTCTATTTGGTTCTTGCTAACTAAGGGCTTCGTCTTATAATAAGCAGGAAAGAATTTACCTAGGGAAGAACTACTATATCCAGGTAAAGGACCCATAAAAGCATGAGTTTTTCCAGAAAGAGCAAAAGGGGTGATTACCTGAGAAGCATAAAAAGCACGAGTTTCTGCTACGTTTGGGTCTGGAATGTATTGTTGGTTGCCTATTTGTATAGGGTGTTGAAATTGTTGAACAGGTTGGAGAGCATTTAAGATCTCCGATGTGGAGGTTTGGATGGTAGAAGACGCCATAGATGAAATTGCTTCAAGAATTAGGTTGGAAACCAAAAAGGGTTTTTGTTTGTTTAGTCGCAGAAGAATGAAGGGCAAAGTTGTGTGACAAAGGGAAAAACCTGAAGGATAAAACTTGAGTATTTAAAGGTTTAGTAAGAACTTTTTCAAATCTTTTTGAATAAAGGACAAAAGGACACGCGGCGAGAGATGATTTAATCTAACAGCGGTCGAACAGCTATTAGCTTTACTCCTAGTATCTAGGAGCAATGATCACGATTAATGAAAAAACGTGGGGACGCACGTTTTGAAGAGACGTTTTGAAAATGACAAGACATTTGAAAGATAAGTCATAAATGATTATGACGTTAGTCAGATGTCTTGGAACTATAAAAATACGAGTAAAACAAAATCTCATCATGACAAGAAATGCCTATTTCTCTTGTTTGTCGAAACAGACATTTATTGGGGGAAATTTGTTAGCTGGAGATTTCGATTGAAGAAAATGTTTTTTGAAGAGTTAGAGTTCGAAGAAGAATGGCTTCTGATGGGCATTCCTGAGAATAAGTGGCTTTTAAATGGCCATGTCTGAGGATGTTATTTATGATGAAGATGATTGAAATCGAAGCTGAATCGAGATAGATTGTCTTTGAGACTTAAGCGTTTCTCGAAATACAAAGAGTACTGAAGCTTAGAATATTTCGTTGCATTCTCACTAAAGATCACGTTGCCACGTATCGAAAGAGGATTCGGGCGGGAGGATTTGAATTTCGAAATATTCTGTGTAACCGAACAAGGACAGATGGCGCCCTAGGGATTCGAAGTGTATACATGTGAGCAACGTGGCATTTTGTTAGTGTAGGACCGTTATGGTCGAATTAGTATAAATAAGGGTCTTAGTATCATGATCCAGGGTGTTCATTTTGTACAAATCACTCACAAATCACTCAAGTATCAAGTGTTAAGAGAAAGAGTTCGCTGAGAAATGTACGTATGACACCACATATTTAATATATTTGTATTTCTACTTACAGAATCAAAGTATCTTTAAGTTTCCTTTACTTTTTCGCCTAGTCTCTCTTGTAGTTTAAGTTTCCTTATGTTCTTCGATTAATCTTTACGTTTCTGCATTTTACATTATTTCACTTTACATTTCTGTACTTTACGTTTCTGAAAATTATATTCCTTTGTCTTTTCGTCAAAGTCTTTTTCTTGCATTTATAACCAGTTTCTGTTGTGTACATTCTTTGTTAGTTTATTTCGCGAGTTACTTACATGTTCATACTATAACCGAGTTTCAAAGCAAAAGATCAACAAACATGAACCAAATTATCTCGAAAGATAACTATTTGACTATGTCCTAGGATCAATCTAGCCGATCCTGCGAGTAACCAAAGTATATATTTGTAGTTTGGAGGACTAGCGGTTGTTTACCGGAAATCACCGTAAACACCCACAACTAGGGTTTTGTTTCTCTCCAAGTAAAATCAGTTTCTGATACCTCAATTGGACTCCATGGACTCTTATATGGTTCAAAGGATCCTCACCTCAAGTTTCAAGCTCTGATTCCAAAGAATGCTCGGTCAATTGCTCAGATAAGTCAACAGTCGACTAGTTTGACCTAAAAGTCAACTGTGGTCAAAGTACAGTCAAAATTCCTGATTTTTGGTCAACATCCTCATTTCGAAGTATCATTCATAATTTGATCAAGTTTTGATCATGATTCATCAAGGAAAGTTTAGAAATCAACAAAACCTAAAGTTTCTAAATTAGGGTTTTTTGACCTAAAGTCAACTGAACTTTGACCAGCCATAACTTTCACATGGAACATCAGAAATTTTCCATCCAAAGCTCAATTTGAAGGAAATTTAATTCTCTACAACTTTTCCTCTCACATGCCACGGCTAAAAATGCTTCATTTGAGAGATATGGATTAAAAGATTATAGGTCCTTTTTGAATGTCAACCAAAAGCAGTTTTTAGTCAAAGCCCATATCATCAAGATAAAATTCTCAAATGGAAAACAGCTTCTAAAGTGGATTGTAAAGGACATCCTAAGGTTTCCAAAAAGTCCTATAACTCCTTCATATCTTAAGAATTGAGAGAGATATGCCTTGTCAAAGTTGGACAATTTTTAGAGAAAATTGTGAAACAAAAAGGCTTCAAAATGGATTTCTTTGCAAAGAGGCCCAATTTTTCATGGTACAAACTTGCTTCTCAAGTATCCAAGAGTTCCATATCCAATGCCACGAATTTTTTATTAATATTTATAATTTTTTATTGAATTTAATTCATTTGAAATATAACTTAAATCAAATAAATGGAAAGATATGAAAGGATTTGTTGTGGTTCTATTTTCCACCTAGTTTCAATCATCCAATATGCCAAGATATGATTCAATTTCATTCAAAGAATATTGGAAAGAATATTGGCCAATAATATAAAGTTTTCATTCAATAGTTCAATCAAATTTCTTCACCATAAAAAATATTTGATTGACTTGATTCTTTCCAAACTTCAACCCTAAAATCTCACTCTCTATATAAGGATATATATTCTGAACAACAAGGACGAAAATAGGAGTCTTGAGACTAGGGTTTCCAAGTTCAAAGTTACACCTAAAGTTTACAATTTTCAAAAACTTGATTCACAGACCTCTCCTCTGCTTTCTAATCATCCAGTCCTGTTCTTCAGGTAAGGGAAGGTAAGAAGTATTACGTGTACAGTCCCATGCTCGTCCTATAGCTGCGCATATGCATTCATATCTCTCAAAACATGTTTATTATCGTTTTTGATATTATCATCTGTTTCGATTAAAACTAACGTCGATAACATGATCATGTGATGTATTAGAAGCGATTTGATCATTCACTTGCAGCTTTAGGTGGTCGGACGATCACTTGCCATTGTTAGGGCAAGGGAGCTTGTGAGCTTCGTATGCTTAGTTACAGGAGGATTCACCAGAAACTAACGCCACCATCGTGTTCAGGGGAAGATTTCATGTGGATCTGGGCACTCACATTATTTGTTTAACGTCCTTTTTTAGCTTTTAAATTTTGCAGAAATCGCTACCGGTATTCGTAGCAAAGGTCGTCGCTGTTTCGAAGCTAAACTGTAGCAGTGGTTTTGAAGGTGATGATGAACAATGGAGAAGACCTTCCACCCACACGCGGCTTAGCGTGATTGGTTGGTCAGCAAGTTTTGTTTCCTCCCTCCTCACGTGATTGGGTCATACAAAAGAAACCTGGGACCCACGCGCACCATGTTTGACTTTTACCATTATTCTGTAGTTATTAAATTTATATATTTTAAGTTATTTTATTTACAACTAAACGTGTGTGGTGGAGTGGTGATACAGGCTGCCTGTGAGTTTCACGTCCTGGGTTCGAATCCAGGTTGCGTGCAATTATTTTTATGGATTATCTAATATGCAGATCCAGCACGCGCATGCCCATACAAGCTCATCGTACACCTTCGTTCTACACCATGGGATCTTCCCAGCATACGACCCAGGGGCCCAGGACTCGCAGGACCTTCATGAGACCTCACAGACCAAGCACACTAAATCCTATGCCCTCAACTGGTTCTTTCTTTTTCTTAATTCGTTTTTTTCTTTATTTTATTTATATTCTCTTTTTTAACTAAAACTTTTTTTTTATTTTTTTATTATGATTAATCCTTTTGAACTAAACGTGTGTGGTGGAGTGGTGATACAGGATGCCTGTGAGTTTCACGTCTTGGGTTCGAATCCAGGTTGCGTGCAATTATTTTTATGGATTATCTAATATGCAGATCCAGCACGCGCATGCCCATACAAGCTCATCGTACACCTTCGTTCTACACTATGGGATCTTCCCAGCATACGATCCAGGGGCCCAGACTCGCAGGACCATCATGAGACCTCACAGACCAAGCACACTAAATCCTACGCCCTCAACTGGTTCTTTCTTTTTCTTAATTCGTTTTTTCTTTATATTCTCTTTTTTAACTAAAACTTTGTTTTTATTCTTTAATTATGATTAATCCTTTTGAAAAACTTAACATTTTTTTTAATCACAACAAAATTTATTTTAATTAATAAATTTAAGTTTTTTGTGTTTTTGTTAAATAATTTTAATTAGAGAAATAATTAGTTTTCAATTTAAGCTTTTTTAGATTTATAATTTAATTTAGTTTTAGATTAACAATAATTTAGGTTTAATACTTTAAAATTAATCTTAGTCTTAAAAGGTTTTTTAGCCATTAAGTTTTTCCCTTTGGTGATGTTGTCCATGAATAAGGGTGGTGTTCTCGTCCATTTTTTTAGGCTAACATTTTTAGGCTTATACTTTTCCCTCCAAATTTTTTAACTTTAATTTCAACGCGCATTCTTTTCTCACCTCATATTCTTTGATTGTCGTATGCTCTTTCCCAGCCTTGGGGTAAAACTTGTTTATTTATTTAATTTTTGCCTTTATTTAAATTTCCGCCTTTATCTAATTTTTTGCCTTTAATTTTAATTTTTATTTTTAAATGTTGCTTTTCTTATTTGTTTTAAATTCTAGAAAGTGTGTATAAGTGTGCAAGGTTTTTTTGTAATAGTTATAGGTTTTATTTCCTGCCTTTATTTTTCTGCCCACATGTGTTTATTGTAATAGCGTAGGACTTTACTTTCCGCATTTACATTTCTGCTATTATACTACGTGGTTAGTAATTTAGGGAGTGACAAGCATGCTAATAAATTTAGTTTGCCTAAATTATAAGATAAATATAATTGAATTGAATCACATGATTGTGCACCCACACACCTTTAGGGTAACCTCTCTTGTTGCCTTGTTGCCTTGTTGACTTAATTGTGGAAAATAGTCAAGTCCCTCGATTCCGAGGATACCTAAAGCAAGGTTGCCTTTAAAGATTGAAATCATCATATGAGATCTAGTCCCTCGATGCTGCTTCGGAAAAACATGATGATTGTCCCAATTGCTAAGGTATCCTCGCATGATGCCTAAAAAGATTAAATGACTATTATGTCTTTCCCTTAGACTACCTGCCCTCTTTATGGCAGGGACAGTCTGTGGCGAACGATAATTCCGATGACCCTTTTCACATCCAATTGAAAGACTTCCTGCCCTCTCATGGTATGGATAGACCCTTTCGCCCGAAAGACTTAAAGAACAAGAAAGACAATCTTAGGGTAGGTGTTCTTAAATGCTTACTCACATTCAAACTTTCAAATTACTTTTCACACCCACTCTTTTTTTCAAAAAACTTTCAAAACAAGGCTACGCTTATTTACAAGCTAAAGTCCTTAACAAAGTTTTTACTATTCACACATTACACTTCAAACATTTTGAAAATAAAAGTGAGCTAAGCAATTAAGAGCCCATGGATAACCATGGATACAAAGGGTGCTTACACCTTCCCTTTGTATAACTTACCCCCCGAACTCAATCTCTTTCAAAAAGGTTTTTTCTGTTATTTTAGCCTTTCTATATATTGGATAAAATAAAAGTCGGTGGCGACTCTTGCTATCCGCAACATTTTCAAAAAAGTCAGTTCTCCCACCGTATTACAGACGCATTCTGCTCCTACACAGCATTTTTCTTAATTCCACCAATTAGGTCGACCTATAGCATATGTGCGTCGACCTGTTGACTAAAATTTGCCAAAATTACCTTTCATTAATGCATCCACTTGATTCCTTTGTTTCCACATCAATTGTGTCAAGTTCACAATGTTTTGACATCATGAAAATACACATTTTCCCTCACACTTTGCCTCCACCGTTGAACTATCCCAATGTCCTCTAAGATGTGTCGGAGTATGAATCCCTCAAATATTCCTTTCGGACGTGATATCTCTTGACTTTCTCCATGTGAGACCTTCTCCTCACAAATCTTGACTGAATTGGATCTCCTTTTCCTGCAGATGATGACAAAACATCATTTACGTAAGATGACAACTTACCACGCTGAGCCAAAGCCTCTATGTCCTTTTTAAGTTGCATGTACTCCTCTGTGTGATGGCCTTCCAACGGATGAAACAAAGACCACGACTCCTTTCCTCTGAGTGTTGTTATCTTACGAGTACGTGGTGGCTTCATGCCTAAATGCTCCATCTCTCGTAGGATATCCAACCTCTTCAAATTGAAGGGTGTGAAAAACTTTTCCCTAATTCCATATTTTGGCTTTGTTCCCGCACATCATGACGTTGTGCATAATACGCTGTTTTTTCTTCCAAAAAAGGCTCATGTCCGGCTTAATTTGAAGCTTCCTTAGAGTGCCCGGACGATATTCTTCTTTGATGTTCTCTTCCTCTAGGACATTATAGTCGGCGAGGTCTGCTGCTTTTCCGTGCCAGAATTTTACTTTTGAGCCGAGGGTACTTCGAAGTCACCAATCCGGACACCGTCTTGGGGAGCCTCGGTGTTATGAGCAACTCCTTTTTTGAAACAAGCTCGGTAGTCACGAGAATGTCCGAGCATCCCCGAGCGGTTATCGGGAGGATTATTAGTAGATGTTTCCCTATGTTTGCCAACTGGAAAATATTGAATCATTTTCCAAACCAGGTCAGGATACCCTAAGATGGATGCCCTGGGTAGGCCCATGTACCAGTTTAGTGTTTCGCCCTTGAAAGTACCTATCATTAACACACACTTAAGGATATTTGAAGCTCCGAGTGTGGTTGTTTGATCATCCACTGCCATGACAAGTTGTTCGGGATCTCCCGTGCCATTAAAAACAGGTAAAGGAGGAGGCTTAAAGTTTTCTGGAATCCCATCCTCCCAAATGGCTTTTGACATGGGCTGGAAAAAATGTGACTCGTGCGTGAACCTGTCCTCCTTGGACATTTGAGACTGTAGGAATTGTATTAAATCTTGAAGTGTTTCGTTTTCCTCCTTCAAGGCTTCTGTCATAGTTAATAGATGAACGATACCAGATAGGGAATTTTCATCGATAATGGACATTTGATTTTCCTTACAGTGTGAATGTGTGAAGAGATATGCGTCCTGGGAAAGTTTTACCAAGGCCCCACGGTGGGTGCCAAATATTCATGCAGAACACTTTTGATTACTCCCCGGAAGAGGATTCCGGCAAAGTCACACAGGAGTTTGTATATATTTGCTTTAGGGATATGAGCAGTGCAAGTAGTGCAAGCTCAAGAATAGAAGTGTCTTTCTTATCCCTTAATCGGGAGTCTTATATATAACTGATGGAGCAGTAATCACCATCATAAATGGAGGAACCTTGGATTCCTTTCATAATGAGGACTTTAGTAACCTCTGTCGCTTGGTAATTAAGGGATTGTAACTCGCGTAACGATGGAGTCCTTTGGTGTGCAGATTATGGTTACAATCGACTAGAGTGGTCGGCTCTGACCTTACTCGTTGTCATACCCCAAAATTTTCCCATCATATTTCAGTCCATCTGACTTTCAAATGCTCAAAGATCTCCAATTGCTCAAAGCTACCTAGCTCCTAAACGATCAACCCACAACTAGGGTTTTATTTCTCTCCAAGTAAAATCAGTTTCTGATACCTCAAGTGGACTTCATGGCCTCTTATATGGTTCACAGGATCCTCACCTCAAGTTTCAAGCTCTGAATCCAAAGAATGCTCAGTCAATTGCTCAGATAAGTCAACAGTCAACTAGTTTGACCTAAAAGTCAACTGTGGTCAAAGTACAGTCAAAATTCCTAATTTTTGGTCAACATCCTCATTTCGAAGTATCATTCATCATTTGATCAAGGATTGATCATGATTCATCAAGGAAAGTTCAGAAATCAAGAAAACCTAAAGTTTCTAAATTAGGGTTTTTTAACCTAAAGTCAACTGAACTTTTTCCACCCATAACTTTCACATGGAACATCAGAAATTTTCCATCCGATTCTCAGTTTGAAGGAAATTGAATTCTCTACAACTTTGCCTCACATACCAAGGTTAAAAATGCTTCATTTGAGAGATATGGATTAAAAGATTATAGGCCCTTTTTGAATGTCAATCAAAAGTAGTTTTTTGTCAAAGCCCATATCATCAAGATAAAATCCTTAAATGGAAAAATCTTCCAAAGTGGATTGTAGAGGAAATCCTGAGGTTTCCAAAAAGTCTAAGAACTCCTTCATATCTTAAGAATTGAGAGAGACATGCCTTGTCAAAGTTGGACAATTTTTAGAGAAAAATGTGAAACAAAAAGGCTTCAAAATGGATTTCTATGCAAAGAGGCCCAATTTTTCAAGGTCCAAACTTGCTTCTCAAGTATCCAAGAGTTCCATATCCAATGCCACGAATTTTTTATTAATATTTATATTTTTTATTGAATTTAATTCATTTGAAATATAACTTAAATCAAATAAATGGAAAGATATGAAAGGATTTGTTGTGGTTCTATTTTCCACCTTGTTTCAATCATCCAATATGCCAAGATATGATTCAATTTCATTCGAAGAAGATTGGAAAGAATATTGGCCAATAATAGAAAATTTCATTCAAAAGTTCAATCAAATTTCTTCACCATAAAAAATATTTGATTGACTTGGTTTTTTCCAAACTTCAACCCTAAAATCTCACTATATAAGGATATATATTCTGAATAACCCTCTAAAGTGTACAATTTTCAAAAAATTGATTCACAGACCTTTCCTCTGCTTTCTAATCATCCAGTCCTGTTCTTCAGGTAAGGGAAGGTAAGAATTATTCCTTGTACAGTCCCATGCTTGTAACAGCCCGAATTTTATTATTTGACTAATTAAATTAAATAAGGATTTATTTACTTAATTTGGACGAAGTTTGATAATTAATTGGATCCTCGATGTTATTGAGAAACGTGTTCGGATTATTAAGTGAAGTTGGAATTTATTCGGTTAGTCGAAGAATTAATAAAGTGGAATATGTTGGAGAAATAATATTAGAAATAATATTATTATTGGATTTTATTTATTTAAGATAAAGTCAGATTTAATTGGATTAATTGAAAAATAATATTAAGGGTAATAATATTATTTGTTGTAGCATAATTATTTATTGAACTACTCTATTTTATCGAATTGGGCCTATTTAGTTAGAAGTGGAATTATGTGGGTTAAGCGCGATATGAATAATATAGTAAGGGTTTAGAGAGAGTTAGAGACACCATAACATTTATTCATTTTCAAGAGAAGAGAAAAGGGAGAAAGGAGGCTAAGAGAAGAGGAGAGCAAAAGATAGGGTTTGAAGAAATCAAAGAGGTAAGGGGGAGAATCCTTATTATTATGAGTTAGTATGATTGGGTCAATGGGTAGATTAACATGATTTAGGGATTTTGTTCTTCTAATTTAGGTTTTTGAAATGTTAGGTTTTGTTGAGAATTCATGAAATTGATATTAAAAATATGTTTTGATGTTAATAATTAGTACATTGGTGAAATTGGGAGATGATTGAGAATCACCTATTAGCATATGTATACTGTAGCTTATTTTTACTATGAGAAGAAGTTAGGAATTAAATACAGGATGACAAGTAGCAGGTCTGTAGCGCTCTATTCATTGAAATCGGTACTGTATCGCCCCTACAAATTTATTGATAGAATCATGTTTCTATATTTTCATAACAATTGATATACATATAAAAATGTGAATCCATTTGCATATTATATATATTTATATATGAAGGATAGAAAAACACTTAGAAAGGGGGGGTTTGAATAAGTGTAGCTTTAAAAACTTGACAGATAAAAATAAATTGCACAGTTATTTTTATCCTGGTTCGTTGTTAACTAAACTACTCCAGTCCACCCCCGCAGAGATGATTTACCTCAACTGAGGATTTAATCCACTAATCGCACGGATTACAATGGTTTTCCACTTAGTCCGCAACTAAGTCTTCTAGAGTATCCTGATCACAACCTGATCACTCCAGGAACAACTGCTTAGACACAAGCTAAGACTTTCTTAGAGTATCCTGACCACCACGTGATCACTCTAATTACAACTGCTTAGACACAAGCTAAGACTTCCTAGAGTATTCTGATCAACACTTGATCACTCTAGTTACTTACAACTTAATGTAATCTTTCTAAGAGTATTACAATGCTTCTGAAAAGCTATAATCACAACAGTGATATTTCTCTTAAAGTTTAAGCTTATTCTCACTAATATATTACAACAGCAATGTAGTGAGCTTTGATGAAGATGAAGATTCTGAGTTTTGATTTGAACAGCGTTTCAGCAAGTTTTTCAGAATGATTTTGTTCAGAGTTGGTTTGGTGCAGAATCGTTAACCTTGCTTCTCATCAGAACTTCATATTTATAGGCGTTTGAGAAGATGACCGTTGAGTGCATTTAATGCTTTGCGTGTTCCGTACAGCATCGCATTTAATGTTATACGCTTTTGTCAACTACCTCGAGCCTTGTTCACGCTGTGTCTACTGACGTTGCCTTTAATAGCTTCTAACGTTCCTTTTGTCAGTCAGCGTAGTCTGTCAGTTGTACTTTCTTCTGATCTGATGTTTGTAAATACAACGTTTGAATATCATCAGAGTCAAACAGCTTGGTGCAAAGCATCTTCTGATCTTCTGACCTTGAAGTGCTTCTGAGCGTGATACCATCAGAACTTCAGTGCTTCTGTTCTCTTGTTCTTCTGATGCTTCCATAGACCCATGTTCTGATTCTGCTTCGACCATCTTCTGATGTCTTGCCAGACCATGTTCTGATGTTGCATGCTGAACCATTTGAGACAAAGCTTCTGAGCGCTGAATTATGCATACTCTTTATATATTTCCTGAAAAGGAAATTGCATTGGATTAGAGTACCATATTATCTTAAGCAAAATTCATATTATTGTTATCATCAAAACTAAGATAATTGATCAGAACAAATCTTGTTCTAACAATCTCCCCCTTTTTGATGATGACAAAAACATATATAAATGATATGAATTTGCGATCAGAAAGGACAGACGGCAAAAGACAAATTACACAGCTATAGCATAAGCATGTGAATATGTCTCCCCCTGAGATTAACAATCTCCCCCTGAGATAAATAATCTCCCCCTGAAATAAATACTCGAAGAACTTTAATAAAAGACTTCCCTGATTATTTCGGTAGAGACGATCACATAAGCTTCTGTTTTCAGAGAATTCATAGCTTCTGAATTCTGCTTCCAGTGGACAGCTTCAGAACTTGAATTTCTTTAGATCCCTAGAACACTCACAGCTTCTGATTCCTGCTTCCATTCAGGACAGCTTCAGAACTTGAATTTCTTTGATCTTCAGAACATTCACAGCTTCTGATTCCTGCTTCCATCTAGGACAGCTTCAGAACTTGAATTTCTTTGATCTTCAGAACATTCACAGCTTCTGATTTCTGCTTCCATCTAGGACAGCTTCAGAACTTGAGTTTTCTGGATCTTTAGAACATTCACAGCTTCTGATTTCTGCTTCCATCTAGGACAGCTTCAGAACTTGAGTTTTCTGGATCTTTAGAACATTCACAGCTTCTGATTTCTGCTTCCCTCGGATAGCTTCAGAGCTTTGAATTTCTTCCAACATCACTTCATGCTAGATTTGTATCAGAACATTGTTGAATGTACCAGAGCATCATCAGAGCATCTCTACATCCTGAAATGTTACAGAACAAAAACTAAACGACAAAAGTCAGCATGAACGAGTCATAACATAAAATGTATCAGAGCATATAGAATTTTGTCAAAGCAAATAGACAAATTTTGGATCAAATTCTATTCTCAGTGCTTCTGATTCTGAAGCTTGACAGCACTCAGCTTGCTTCAGTTTCCATGGTTTTGCTTCTTGTGTTTGCTTTGAAGATTCTCTTTGTACCTGCAAAACACTTAAACCATATAGAACTTGCAGTTCTTGTTAGTAAAAGCAACTGATTAAATCAAATCATTTATCACATATTTCTCCCCCTTTTTGTCATATCATCAAAAAACAGAAAAGATTCAGAGACAAACAAAAAGAAACACACGGAGGAAAAAGATGATTTCATTTAAGTGCAAACAATAGGTACAGAAGTACACACAGAGAAGAAGGACAAGATGCACAAAAAACAGATGCAGCAAAAAGAAAAAAAAAACAACACAGACTCAATCTATGATGGCCCTAGTCTTGACAAGATCTTGGTCAGCATCTCTTGAACCATATTGTTGTGTCCTTCTTGCCTCACCATGAAAG
Organism: Vicia villosa; assembly: GCF_029867415.1. Lineage (NCBI taxonomy): Eukaryota > Viridiplantae > Streptophyta > Magnoliopsida > Fabales > Fabaceae > Vicia > Vicia villosa. The sequence goes on along the minus strand of NC_081184.1, from coordinate 68,391,420 downwards.
CACTATACTCAGCATTGAGTGAGCTTTGCTCATCCTGTCTCTTCTGAATTTCTTCCAGAGTCCTTGCAAGACGAGAAGATTGATCAGAAGAAGTTTCACTACTTTCAACCACAGGAATAGCAACTTGATCTGTAGCTTCCATGGATAGATCATTTGCAGGGATTTCCTCAACAGGATCTGATTCAGCAACATGATCTTCAGCATCTGCTTCTTGCATAGAAGCATCTCCATATTCTGCAGCAGGAATTTCTGAATCTCCATTCTCAAGTGCCTGAAGAATGGCAGCTAGATTCCTGGGAGCAGAAGGACCTTCAACTTCTGGTGGGTCAACAACTTCCGGAATGACCACGCTTGGGCCTTTCTTAGAAGGATTTTCCCTCAGATAGTTAAAGAGAGTCTTGATGTCTCCGAGCAGAACAGGATGATCAGGAATAAAGATAACCATATCCCTGCATGGATTTGCTTCCATTGCAGCAGCCAGTCTTGCTACTTCCAATTCATCCACAAAGGGCTTCTCCTCAGCAGCAACACAATTTCTGAGAGGATGGTAGTATATACCATTATCTTCCTCCAGAAGGTAACCAGGGTAACCAGGGGCAGCAGCCACTAGTCTTTTCTGTACTCCCATTGCTTCTACTTGAAAATCCTTGCGAAATCTTCTCCAGAGATTTCTTGTAGAAGCATCATCCAGACCATTTAGAAATGCATCCTTCAGAAGGTCTAGACTGCTAATCACCTCATGTCTGAAAAGTTCCAGGTGGGTATAGGGTTCAGGTTCAGGCGGATTGAAGGTGAATTTGTAGTCAGGGTAGAGAAGACAGTAAGGTTTGGATTTTCTGGTAGGTAAGGGATGGGATATAGAAGGTGGAGGTACGGTGGATGAGGAAGAAGGGATATCTGAGAGAATGATTGATGAGGATGGAATATCAAAAATGATAGATTGAGACAAGGATGGAGTGTTTGTAAAGGGAATTGGTGAGAAAGATTTATCAGAAGGAGTTGGGGGAAGAATACTTAAAGGTGTGGGGTTTAGAATGGGAGAGGAGAAGGATGATGGAGAAGGATTTGGTAAGGTGAAGTTTACTTTTGGTTCAGAGGGAGGTGATTTGGGAGAGGGTTTAAGGACAGAAGGAGGTGGAGTAAAAACCTTTCTGGAGATTTGTACAGAAGAAGAAGATCTGGTTCTGCGAAAGGAATCTCTGATCCTTTTATCTCTTCGTTCTTCAGAGTCCACCTTGTCAGGATCATAGGTGACTCTCAACTTCTTGGCTTTCTTAGCCTCATCTTCTTGGGCTTTTCTCTTTAGCCTAGCCTTTAGTTCCTTCTGATCCTTCTTCAGAAGATCAGCCTTGGACGGAAGTATTCTGCCACGGATCCAAGCAGGATCAATATCTGATTGCTTCCTAACACAATCTTCCAGGTATAGCTTGACAACCTGATGCAGTTCTTCTTGAAACAGGGAGGCAAAACCTTCAGCAACAACTCTTCTTGAGAGAATGTCAGGAAAACTTGGGCACACAGAAGGTACATTTTTAATGAGTTCTAATCTGAACAAATCCACACCATTAAAAATGGGACCTTGAACTACTCCAAGCACATGGGATGCATTGAGTTTTCTGATGGAGTCCAGCACTTTGCTTTCAATCAGAATGTCTGAAATCATTCTTCCAAACGGAATAGTCGTTCTTGAAATATGAGGGTACTTCGCCCTTTCGTCTTCTCTTGACTCAAAGATAGAAGTTTTCAGATTCTCAAATAAAATATGGGAGATGTTGATTTCAGTCTTTTTGCCAATGCAGAAAAGAGTATACTTGTGATCCGGACTGATGTAGGAGGAGGAGAGCATCCTTTTTCTGTGATGAAGAGAACCCAGAATAATCTCAGCCCATACTCTATAAAATGGCCTTAGGGTGCCTGTGTTGTTAGAGTCAATTCCACAAGTCTGAGAGATTTGTTGTTCAACTTTAGACCAATCAACTGATGCATGTCGAAAACCAGTCCAGCCTTCTTCATCATTCAGATTGTATAGCTTCCTGATGAGCTTTTCATTGATAACCACTTCATGCCCTAGCACGAATGAAATGACGGCAGTTGGGGTAACCGTTGCATGTACCCAGAAATCCTTCACAAGTTCAGGATAAATTGGACCAACCAATCTATCAAGATACTTAGACCATCCTTGCTCAAATATTCTTGCATCACACTTAAAGCCATTCGCTTTAAGATTGTTTAAGTCCACAGCAGTTTCACATAAAACTTCCAGATCTTTCGTGGGTATTAAGCAAGTTTTCAAGGGAGCATACTCATATTTTCTTAGAAGGTTTTGTGTAGAGGTGAGGTTTTCTTTTGAGTTTGATGAACAAGAAGATGAGTTCATGATGATTATGCTTTGAGATCAAAATCAAAAACTAGGGTTTAAAAAAAAATGCAACGAGGGGGATGCACAAGAGATAGAGAAAGAGAGAGAAAGAGAGAATGAAGATGAAGCGGGTTATTTAAAAGATTTGAAAATAAGAAAGAAATCATTATACATTTAATGAGAAATGACATTAGGAGAGAGAACATGGTAAATGAAATGATTTAAAAACAGTTACCTAGGTCGGCGTCTTTTCAACTGCACGCTTTGTACTAACCGCACAGACACGTGTTCACCATTAGATAACGGATGACAGCTGTAGAAAATGAATAGACTTTACGCCTTTTGATTCTGATCACTGCTTCTGATTGATCAAGTTTCTCTTCTGGAAACACTCCTTCTGACGTGTGCTAATGTAAATCTGAATGATCTTCTGATCCATTCCTTCTGATATACACAGCTTCTGAAGATTCACTTCTTTGTTCTGCAGCTTCTGATAAGACAAAACTGTGTCTGCAGAAATTCTTAAGCTGCTCTGTTTCATCAGAAACAAGTTTATCATCAACCCAGATATTGATTGATTCTTCTACAATCAATGTTTCAATTATTGTATATTCTGTAGCTTTTAGAGCATTCAGAATACTCAAGAACGAAACACCATTGCTTTAGAAACAAACTTAAACAGATGGTTCCAGATTTAATAAGCTTGCTCTTCTGATCTCCTTCACACTTAACTTCTTCAGCAGATTTAAGTATCAGGACTTGGAAAACAGTCCTTCTTCTCTTCAAGTGTTGAGAACATCTTGAATCCAGGTGACATGACATGTTGAGTGTTATCTTCTTTGTCACCAAGAGAATCTGCAATAGGAATAGACTTTTTCTTTGGTACCCACATCTTCTTGGGTCCTTTCTTGTTAGTTCTCTTCAAGTTCTGGTGGAACTTGGGTTTAGCAAAATATTTAACAGGAGGAACAGAATGATACTTCTTATTCTGAGTTTCATGATATCTCCTAGGTTGTGTCACATGCTTCTTAGTGTGTGTAACAGTGTTAAACTTCTGTGCATGTGATGTGTGCCTAATATCATGTGAGTGGCCATACTTGAACTCATCATACAATGGCTTGTATGTGATTTTCATCTTATCAACAGGTTCAAGTTTGTATGGGGTTTCACCCTCATAACCAATGCCAACTCTTTTGTTTCCAGACACAGCATATATCATAGAAGCTAGCTGACTTCTGCCAATACTTCTAGATAAGAACTTCCTGAAACTTAAATCATATTCTTTCAGAATATGGTTTAAACTAGGAGTGGATTTTTCTGAATCAGAAGAAGATCCAACATTATTGGATAATTTTAAAAGTTTTTCTTTTAATTCAGAATTTTCCAACTCAAGCTTCTTAGTTTCAAATTCAAATAGCTTTCTCAGCTTTTTGTATTTGAGACTAATCTGAGACTTGTATTCCAGAAGTTCTGTTAGACTGGAAACTAACTCATCTCTAGTAAGTTCAGAAAATACCTCTTCAGAATCTGATTCTGATGTAGATTCTGATCCGTCATCTTCTGTCGCCATCAGCGCACAGTTAGCCTGCTCATCTTCAGAGTCTGAATCATCTTCTGATTCATCCCAGGTTGCCATAAGACCTTTCTTCTTATGAAACTTCTTTTTGGGATTTTCCTTCTGATGTTTCGGACACTCATTCTTGTAATGTCCAGGCTCATTGCACTCATAGCAGACAGCCTTCTTCTTGTCAGATCTTCTGTCATCAGAAGATTCTCCACGTTCAAATTTCTTTGAACTTCTGACGCCTCTGAACTTCCTATGCTTGTTCTTCCAGAGTTGATTTAGCCTTCTGGAGATCAAGGACAGTTCATCTTCTTCTTCAGATTCTGATTCTTCAGAATCTTCTTCTCTTGCCTGAAAAGCGTTAGTGCATTTTTTAACATTAGATTTTAATGCAATAGACTTACCTTTCTTCTGAGGCTCATTTGCGTCCAGCTCAATTTCATGGCTTCTCAAGGCACTGATGAGCTCTTCCAGAGAAACTTCATTCAGATTCTTTGCAATCTTGAATGCAGTCACCATAGGACCCCATCTTCTGGGCAAACTTCTGATGATCTTCTTTACATGATCAGCCTTGGTGTAGCCTTTGTCAAGAACTCTCAATCCAGCAATCAAAGTTTGAAATCTTGAAAACATCTTTTCAATGTCTTCATCATCCTCCATCTTGAAGGCTTCATACTTCTGGATTAGTGCAAGAGCTTTGGTCTCCTTGACTTGAGCATTTCCTTCATGAGTCATTTTCAAGGACTCATATATGTCATAGGCCGTTTCCCTGTTAGATATCTTCTCATACTCAGCATGAGAGATAGCATTCAGCAAAACAGTTCTGCATTTATGATGATTCCTGAAAAGCTTCTTCTGATCATCATTCATTTCTTGCCTTGTCAGCTTTACGCCTCTGGCATTTACTGGATGTTTGTAACCATCCATCAGAAGATCCCATAGATCACCATCTAGACCAAGAAAGTAACTTTCCAGTTTATCTTTCCAGTATTCAAAGTTTTCACCATCAAATACTGGTGGTCTAGTATAACCATTGTTTCCATTGTGTTGCTCAGCAGAGCCAGATGTAGATGGAGTTGGATTTGCTTGAGATTCACCAGCCATCTTTTAATGAAGCGTTTTTCTCTTCCTGAATCTTTTCTAAACACGGTTAAGTGCTTGCACCTTAGAACCGGCGCTCTGATGCCAATTGAAGGATAGAAAAACACTTAGAAAGGGGGGGTTTGAATAAGTGTAGCTTTAAAAACTTGACAGATAAAAATAAATTGCACAGTTATTTTTATCCTGGTTCGTTGTTAACTAAACTACTCCAGTCCACCCCCGCAGAGATGATTTACCTCAACTGAGGATTTAATCCACTAATCGCACGGATTACAATGGTTTTCCACTTAGTCCGCAACTAAGTCTTCTAGAGTATCCTGATCACAACCTAATCACTCCAGGAACAACTGCTTAGACACAAGCTAAGACTTTCTTAGAGTATCCTGACCACCACGTGATCACTCTAATTACAACTGCTTAGACACAAGCTAAGACTTCCTAGAGTATTCTGATCAACACTTGATCACTCTAGTTACTTACAACTTAATGTAATCTTTCTAAGAGTATTACAATGCTTCTGAAAAGCTATAATCACAACAGTGATATTTCTCTTAAAGTTTAAGCTTATTCTCACTAATATATTACAACAGCAATGTAGTGAGCTTTGATGAAGATGAAGATTCTGAGTTTTGATTTGAACAGCGTTTCAGCAAGTTTTTCAGAATGATTTTGTTCAGAGTTGGTTTGGTGCAGAATCGTTAACCTTGCTTCTCATCAGAACTTCATATTTATAGGCGTTTGAGAAGATGACCGTTGAGTGCATTTAATGCTTTGCGTGTTCCGTACAGCATCGCATTTAATGTTATACGCTTTTGTCAACTACCTCGAGCCTTGTTCACGCTGTGTCTACTGACGTTGCCTTTAATAGCTTCTAACGTTCCTTTTGTCAGTCAGCGTAGTCTGTCACTTGTACTTTCTTCTGATCTGATGTTTGTAAATACAACGTTTGAATATCATCAGAGTCAAACAGCTTGGTGCAAAGCATCTTCTGATCTTCTGACCTTGAAGTGCTTCTGAGCGTGATACCATCAGAACTTCAGTGCTTCTGTTCTCTTGTTCTTCTGATGCTTCCATAGACCCATGTTCTGATTCTGCTTCGACCATCTTCTGATGTCTTGCCAGACCATGTTCTGATGTTGCATGCTGAACCATTTGAGACAAAGCTTCTGAGCGCTGAATTATGCATACTCTTTATATATTTCCTGAAAAGGAAATTGCATTGGATTAGAGTACCATATTATCTTAAGCAAAATTCATATTATTGTTATCATCAAAACTAAGATAATTGATCAGAACAAATCTTGTTCTAACAATATATACTGTAGTATTTAAACCAATGGAGCTACAACAATTGATAGGATCATGTTTTATATATGATAATTATCATTCTGGAACTTTAAATTATCAACACATATAGGTTTCAATTACTGTAGCAACATGATATGGTTATATATAGTGCAGCGATACTACGTCTATGCTTGTTTCAAACATTAATAAAATTGTTTAAATTAAATAATAATACTAATGATTAATTAGTATTAATCCTAATTAATCATAGTAATATTTCAATTATTTGGTTAATTACTATAATTAGTTTTAATTTTGATAGAATTGTCAATAGAGTTGTTAGAGTTGATAATAAGTTGTTAGAGTTGTTTTGAGTTATTAAGAGTCATAGTTTTAATTGTTTGTGTGTAATTTTGACATGTTTAGAGTTGTCAGTGTATGACGTCGGTGTTGCTTTTTCGTTAAAACTTTAACAATTCATATCTTTTGAACCGTAACCCCGTTTGAGTCTCCGTTCAAAGCGTTAGAAAGCTAACGCGATATTCTTTTCAATAAAAATGGTCTTGAGCTATAGAATGCTAGAAAGTGGAAATGGAATAGAAATATAAGTGAATTAAATTAATATAGTTTGATATTATTTGGTTAAACTAATAATTGAATTAATTGCGATGAGTCTATTAAATCAGATTATGTTTGGACTTGGATAACTTATTCGGTTTATCGATAAATTACAGTATTTTGAGGATTTGTCCGTAATTGTGTTTTTGACTCGAATTTTTATGTTGAGAATAATATATTGCTATGCCAATGATGTTGTTTTGATAATATATATATATATATATATATATATATATATATATATGTGTGTGTGTGATAAATGTGAATTAACATGAGATAGTATGGTTACTAGTGTTGATTGGATTGTGTGAATCGTAATTGATTAATTGGCCTCTTATATGTTAATGATGTATGTGTGTTGTGAATGTTGTGTACAATTGGTGGATAATTCATAGAGTTGAATTATTTGTGATATGCGGAAAGTTAAGATGGTAGAGATGATCTTAATTGCATATATTTGTGATATTGTACATACATTCATATCATAGTGTGCCTTGAAACACAGGTGGATTTGCTTTGAAACACAAGCGGGCTTGGATTCAAGAGTGAATCGGAAGCCGTAAACTATATGTTTACAATTGGTGGACTTTGGTCTTGTCCGGATCGGAAGTGTGGCTTAGATTCTCGAGCTATGAATCGGAGGTCGGTGAAACTCAGAATTTCACATTGGTACCACATGCATTGTGTCACATGTTTCATTGAGTCACATTAGAATTATGTGATAGTTGATTATGTGCATTATGTTGTTATGATGTGTGCATGAATGTGATAATTGATTATGTACATTATGTTGTTGTGATAAGTGTACGAGTGAACAATTGATTATGTGCATTGATGTTGTGATGCTATGTGTATGAGTTTGGTAATTGATTATGTACACTTGGTGTTGTAGTGATAATTGTATTAGTTGATAATTGAGAAGGGGTGGTGTTTGAATACGTAATTGGTTAAATGCGAGAATATGTGATAATTATGGCTATGTGTATAATTGAGAATATAGTATTCAGATATTATACTCTTATACTTGGTGTATGCTTAATATATGTGAATCATGATTAGTATTAATTTCATGATTAGGCAAGTGTAATGCATTCCTATAATTGTTGATTTAACCATTGTATCTCATTATACTTTCTTCATAATGGTTCGTATTCTCACCCTTCTGTTTTAATGTTGCCCTCGTTTGGTGACATGCAGGTTTGACGATTAGTAGCTGGCGTGTGATCTAGTCGGAGTTTCTTTCGAGTTGCTTGGTAATTAAGTAGCGAGTCAATGCTCTGGTCATGTAACACTGGGTAGCTTAGACGTTGAACTCATGTTCTATTTGTTTATGCATTTTGTTATAACTTGCGAACATGTTTAATTAGTTACTTGTTGTTGAGAGGCCTTAAACCAAATATTATGATTATGGTTATCTTATGAGTTGTTTATGGAGATATGATCATGGTATGGGACATGTATCATTTATATGAAACACATGAGTATTACTTTCCGCTGTGAATGCATATTCTGGATAAAATATGATTAATTGAGAAGTGTTATTTGAAATGACCAGGTGTATCATATATTGTAAGTAAATGCTGTCGGTTTTTAAAGGCTTTTAGTTTTTGAAAACATCGATGTGACGCCCTTTTGTTATATGCATGCTCATTCTCTGATTATATGCTTATTTATTTTGGGGTATAAAAGGGGTGTTACATTAGTGGTATCAGAGCATGGTCGACCAGTCGGTCAAGGTTATTAATGTCTTTTATCCTGTTGTATTTGATTCGTGTATCTGACACGATCGATACTTTTTTGTCTGGTTGTTTGGTTTTTTAGGACGATGGCTGCAAGAAGGAATATTGACATTAATGTTGGGGCAATGATGAGATGGACTGGTGCGATTGGACAAGCGCCGCAAGATAATGTCGGTTATGGAGGAAAGGATGAGTTCCTTGCTTTTGGAGACTTTCAAAGGTGCAAACCGCTGATCTTTGAAGGAGGGTATGGACCGGGAAAAGCGCACGCATGGATGAGAGAAATTGAGAAGATCTTTCAAGTCGTGAGTTGTACTGATGTATAGAAGGTACAGTTTGGTACTCACATGCTGACAAAAGAAGCTGACGTTTGATGGAGTAATACTGTGCGGAGATTTGAAATAGAAGGTATTGAAGTTACTTGGACTTTTTTCCGTGATGCATTTTTGGGAAACTATTTTCCAGAAGATGTGCGTGGAAAGAAAGAAGTGAGGTTTCTACAGTTGAAACGAGGAGGAGAACAGTTCCGTGAGAAATCGTATGATGACATGAGGGAACAATCTGGTCTTGGCAAGAAGCCAAGTGGGGGAGGAGCTTCTACTCCGATTAAGTTCTATTGGTGTGGCGAGACGGGTCACAAAACTGTTGATTGTGGAGTTGGTTCGAGTAGGATTTGCTACAGTTGTGGTGAGCAAGGACACAATTGTGCCATGTGCGATAAGCCAAAGAAGGATCAAGCGAAAGGAAAAGTGTTTGCGTTGTTTGGTGCTGAGACTACTTCTAAGGATAAGTTAATCTGAGGTACGTGCTTTATTATTGATAATGGTGCAACGCATTATTTTATTCTTTGGATTGTGCTATAAGATTGGATCATGTTTTATCTGTTATGCATGGAAGTGTAGTTATTGATACAACTGCCATGGCCTTGTTTCTATTTCTTTTACGTGTTTGAATTATCTGTTGAGCATCTTTTGTAGATATTTTGAGAATTCATTTAGGTTGTTTTCCGTTAGACCAAGTTGATGAATTTTGGTATGAATTGTTTGGAGTTGAATCAAGTGATTGTAACTTTAAGGGGAGATTGTGGATCTCGGTGTTGAAAGTGACTTCGAGTGCAAGTTTTGAAGGAACACTATTATAGTTTAGTAACGATGGTTTATGTTTCATTATGATTGACGACTGTCTATTGACAAATTGAGGACCTGATCACCCTTAATCTATTATTGATAGGAGGCGATACTGTATTGAACGAGATAGACTTGTCTTACTAACTTGGTAGCGTGTAAAGCGACTAAGGAGAAGTTGAAGAGTAGATTTGAGGAATTGTTTGAGAAGAGTTTCATTGTCTGAGTGTATAGTCGTAGAGTTACCCTGTTCGTCGAGTAAGAAGAAAGAAGGTTCCATGAGGTAACATTTATTGAGGATTTAATTCTAAGAGTAAAGATGATCATGTTGAACATATAAGGATTGTGTTATCGGTGTTGAAAGAGAAGAAGTTATGTGCTCAGTTTTCTAAGTATGAGTTTAGTGAAGGAAGTGAGTTTCCCTGGATATGTGATTTTGAGCTGAGGTGTGTTGATGTGGAATCGACAAGTGGTGGCTTATGCTTCAAGGCAACTGAGAATTCGTGAGAGGAATTATTCGACGTATGAATGAGAGTTATCCGCCGTTGTGTTTGTTTTGAAACCTAAGAGGCATTATTTGTTGGGATCAAGATTTGATGTGTATAGTGACCACAAGCGTTTGAAGTATCTGGGAATATGAGGCAAAGGAGATAGTTGGAATTCTCGGAGGATTATTTTGTTTGAATTATCATCCTAAAAAAGTGAATGTCGTAGTCGATGCATTGAGTAGGAAATCATTGCATATGTTTATGTTGATGATTCAAGAGTTGGGATTGTTGGAATAACTTTGAGATTTGAGTTTGGTTGTGAAGCGACTATTTCGTGTGTTAAGCTGCTATGTTGAAACTTACTTGCAGTATTCTTGACGAGATTAGAGAGGGTCAGAATTGGATTTGGAATTAGTTGACAAGATGACATTGATTAATCAAGGAAAAGGTGATAATTTCGGATTGAGAAAAATGGTGTTATGAGATGTCGTGATCAAGCTTGTATTCCTGATGTTTCAGATTTGAATAAGAGAATCTTGATGAAGGACATCGAGTAATTGTGAGCGATTTGGGTCGTTGTGGACAGGTTGACGAAATATTCTCATTTATTTCCGACGAGAATGGATTATTCGATAGGGAGATTTGCTAAGTTGTGCATCGAAAGGATTATGTGTTTGCATGGTATTTTCTTCGGATATTGGAATGACATCTTTTGAAGCTTTGTGTGGTCGTAAGTGTAGAACGTTTTGTATCGGTATGAATCGAGAGAGGGAGTGGATGTGGTTTTGGTGTTGAGATGGTTGTGTCGACTGAATTTTCGAGGACGAAAATATTTTAAGTGGGGGAGAGTTGTAACAACCCGAATTTTATTATTTGACTAATTAAATTAAATAAGGATTTATTTACTTAATTTGGACGAAGTTTGATAATTAATTGGATCCTCGATGTTATTGAGAAACGTGTTCGGATTATTAAGTGAAGTTGGAATTTATTCGGTTAATCGAAGAATTAATAAAGTGGAATATGTTGGAGAAATAATATTAGAAATAATATTATTATTGGATTTTATTTATTTAAGATAAAGTCGGATTTAATTGGATTAATCGAAAAATAATATTAAGGGTAATAATATTATTTGTTGTAGCATAATTATTTATTGAACTACTCTATTTTATCGAATTGGGCCTATTTAGTTAGAAGTGGAATTATGTGGGTTAAGCCCAATATGAATAATATAGTAAGGGTTTAGAGAGAGTTAGAAACACCATAACATTTATTCATTTTCAAGAGAAGAGAAAAGGGAGAAAGGAGGCTAAGAGAAGAGGAGAGCAAAAGATAGGGTTTGAAGAAATCAAAGAGCTAAGGGGGAGAATCCTTATTATTATGAGTTAGTATGATTGGGTCAATGGGTAGATTAACATGATTTAGGGATTTTGTTCTTCTAATTTAGGTTTTTGAAATGTTAGGTTTTGTTGAGAATTCATGAAATTGATAATAAAAATATGTTTTGATGTTAACAATTAGTACATTGGTGAAATTGGGAGATGATTGAGAATCACCTATTAGCATATGTATACTGTAGCTTATTTTTACTATGAGGAGAAGTTAGGAATTAAATACAGAATGACAAGTAGCAGGTCTGTAGCGCTCTATTCATTGAAATCGGTACTGTATCGCCCCTACAAATTTATTGATAGAATCATGTTTCTATATTTTTATAACAATTGATATACATATAAAAATGTGAATCCATTTGCATATTATATATATATTTATATATACTGTAGTATTTAAACCAATGGAGCTACAACAATTGATAGGATCATGTTTTATATATGATAATTATCATTCTGGAACTTTAAATTATTAACACATATAGGTTTCAATTACTGTAGCAACATGATATGGTTATATATAGTGCAGCGATACTACGTCTATGCTTGTTTCAAACATTAATGAAATTGTTTAAATTAAATAATAATACTAATGATTAATTAGTACTACCTCCGTTCCTTTTTATAAGAGAAAATTCACTTTTTAGATTCATTGAATAATCAATGTATCTAGTCTATAAAGAGACCAAATACATTAGTTATTCAATGAACCTAAAAAATGACTTGTCTCTTATAAAAAGGAACAGAGGTAGTATTAATCCTAATTAATCATAGTAATATTTCAATTATTTGGTTAATTACTATAATTAGTTTTAATTTTGATAGAATTGTTAATAGAGTTGTTAGAGTTGTCAATAGAGTTGTTAGAGTTTATAATAAGTTGTCAGAGTTGTTTTGAGTTATTAAGAGTCATACTTTTAATTGTTTGTGTGTAATTTTGACATGTTTAGAGTTGTCAGTGTATGACGTCGGTGTTGCTTTTTCGTTAAAACTTTAACAATTCATATCTTTTGAACCGTAACCCCGTTTGAGTCTCCGTTCAAAGCGTTAGAAAGCTAACGCGATATTCTTTTCAATAAAAATGGTCTTGAGCTATAGAATGCTAGAAAGTGGAAATGGAATAGAAATATAAGTGAATAAAATTAATATAGTTTGATATTATTTGGTTAAACTAATAATTGAATTAATTGCGATGAGTCTATTTAATCAGATTATGTTTGGACTTGGATAACTTATTCGGTTTATCGATAAATTACAGTATTTTGAGGATTTGTCCGTAATTGTGTTTTTGACTCGAATTTTTATGTTGAGAATAATATATTGCTATGCCAATGTTGTTGTTTTGATAATATATATATATATATATATATATATATATATATATATATATATATATATATATATATATATATATATATATATATATGTGTGTGTGTGATAAATGTGAATTAACATGAGATAGTATGGTTACTAGTGTTGATTGGATTGTGTGAATCGTAATTGATTAATTGGCCTCTTATATGTTAATGATGTATGTGTGTTGTGAATGTTGTGTACAATTGGTGGATAATTCATAGAGTTGAATTATTTGTGATATGCGGAAAGTTAAGATGGTAGAGATGATCTTAATTGCATATATTTGTGATATTGTACATACATTCATATCATAGTGTGCCTTGAAACACAGGTGGATTTGCTTTGAAACACAAGCGGGCTTGGATTCAAGAGTGAATCGAAAGCCGTAAACTATATGTTTACAATTGGTGGACTTTGGTCTTGTCCGGATCGGAAGTGTGGCTTAGATTCTCGAGCTATGAATCGGAGGCCGGTGAAACTCAGAATTTCACATTGGTACCACATGCATTGTGTCACATGTTTCATTGAGTCACATTAGAGTTATGTGATAGTTGATTATGTGCATTATGTTGTTATGATGTGTGCATGAATGTGATAATTGATTATGTACATTATATTGTTGTGATAAGTGTACGAGTGAACAATTGATTATGTGCATTGATGTTGTGATGCTATGTGTATGAGTTTGGTAATTGATTATGTACACTTGGTGTTGTAGTGATAATTGTATTAGTTGATAATTGAGAAGGGGTGGTGTTTGAATACGTAATTGGTTAAATGCGAGAATATGTGATAATTATGGCTATGTGTATAATTGAGAATATAGTATTGAGATATTATACTCTTATACTTGGTGTATGCTTAATATATGTGAATCATGATTAGTATTAATTTCATGATTAGGCAAGTGTAATGCATTCCTATAATTGTTGATTTAACCATTGTATCTCATTATACTTTCTTCATAATGGTTCGTATTCTCACCCTTCTGTTTTAATGTTGCCCTCGTTTGGTGACATGCAGGTTTGACGATTAGTAGCTGGCGTGTGATCTAGTCGGAGTTTCTTTCGAGTTGCTTGGTAATTAAGTAGCGAGTCAATGCTCTGGTCATGTAACACTGGGTAGCTTAGACGTTGAACTCATGTTTTATTTGTTTATGCATTTTGTTATAACTTGCGAACATGTTTAATTAGTTACTTGTTGTTGAGAGGCCTTAAACCAAATATTATGATTATGGTTATCTTATGAGTTGTTTATGGAGATATGATCATGGTATGGGACATGTATCATTTATATGAAACACATGAGTATTACTTTCCGCTGTGAATGCATATTCTGGATAAAATATGATTAATTGAGAAGTGTTATTTGAAATGACCAGGTGTATCATATATTGTAAGTAAATGCTGTCGGTTTTTAAAGGCTTTTAGTTTTTGAAAACATCGATGTGACGCCCTTTTGTTATATGCATGCTCATTCTCTGATTATATGCTTATTTATTTTGGGGTATAAAAGGGGTGTTACATTAGTGTTATCAGAGCATGGTCGACCAGTCGGTCAAGGTTATTAATGTATTTTATCCTGTTGTATTTGATTCGTGTATCTGACACGATCGATACTTTTTTGTCTGGTTGTTTGGTTTTTTAGGACGACGGCTGCAAGAAGGAATATTGACATTAATGTTGGGGCAATGATGAGGTGGACTGGTGCGATTGGACAAGCGCCGCAAGAGAATGTCGGTTATGGAGGAAAGGATGAGTTCCTTGCTTTTGGAGACTTTCAAAGGTGCAAACCGCCGATCTTTGAAGGAGGGTATGGACCGGGAAAAGCGCACGCATGGATGAGAGAAATTGAGAAGATCTTTCAAGTCGTGAGTTGTACTGATGTACAGAAGGTACAGTTTGGTACTCACATGCTGACAAAAGAAGCTGACGTTTGATGGAGTAATACTGTGCGGAGATTTGAAATAGAAGGTATTGAAGTTACTTGGACTCTTTTCCGTGATGCATTTTTGGGAAACTATTTTCCAGAAGATGTGCGTGGAAAGAAAGAAGTGAGGTTTCTACAGTTGAAACGAGGAGGAGAACAGTTCTGTGAGAAATCGTATGATGACATGAGGGAACAATCTGGTCTTGGCAAGAAGCCAAGTGGGGGAGGAGCCTCTACTCCGATTAAGTTCTATTGGTGTGGCGAGACGGGTCACAAAACTGTTGATTGTGGAGTTAGTTCGAGTAGGATTTGCTACAGTTGTGGTGAGCAAGGACACAATTGTGCCATGTGCGATAAGCCAAAGAAGGATCAAGCGAAAGGAAAAGTGTTTGCGTTGTTTGGTGCTGAGACTACTTCTAAGGATAAGTTAATCTGAGGTACGTGCTTTATTATTGATAATGGTGCAACGCATTATTTTATTCTTTGGATTGTGCTATAAGATTGGATCATGTTTTATCTGTTATGCATGGAAGTGTAGTTATTGATACAACTGCCGTGGCCTTGTTTCTATTTCTTTTACGTGTTTGAATTATCCGTTGAGCATCTTTGGTAGATATTTTGAGAATTCATTTAGGTTGTTTTCCGTTAGACCAAGTTGATGAATTTTGGTATGAATTGTTTGGAGTTGAATCAAGTGATTGTAACTTTAAGGGGAGATTGTGGATCTCGGTGTTGAAAGTGACTTCGAGTGCAAGTTCTGAAGGAACACTATTATAGTTTAGTAACGATGGTTTATGTTTCATTATGATTGTTGACTGTCTATTGACAAATTGAGGACCTGATCACCCTTAATCTATTATTGGTAGGAGGCGATATCGTATTGAACGAGATAGACTTGTCTTACTAACTTGGTAGCGTGTAAAGCGACTAAGGAGAAGTTGAAGAGTAGATTTGAGGAATTGTTTGAGAAGAGGTTCATTGTCTGAGTGTATAGTCGTAGAGTTACCCTGTTCGTCGAGTAAGAAGAAAGAAGGTTCCATGAGGTAACATTTATTGAGGATTTAATTCTAAGAGTAAAGATGATCATGTTGAACATATAAGGATTGTGTTATCGGTGTTGAAAGAGAAGAAGTTATGTGCTCAGTTTTCTAAGTATGAGTTTAGTGAAGGAAGTGAGTTTCCCTGGATATGTGATTTTGAGCTGAGGTGTGTTGATGTGGAATCGACAAGTGGTGGCTTATGCTTCAAGGCAACTGAGAATTCGTGAGAGGAATTATTCGACGTATGAATGAGAGTTATCCGCCGTTGTGTTTGTTTTGAAACCTAAGAGGCATTATTTGTTGGGATCAAGATTTGATGTGTATAGTGACCACAAGCGTTTGAAGTATCTGGGAATATGAGGCAAAGGAGATAGTTGGAATTCTCGGAGGATTATTTTGTTTGAATTATCATCCTGAAAAAGTGAATGTCGTAGTCGATGCATTGAGTAGGAAATCATTGCATATGTTTATGTTGATGATTCAAGAGTTGGGATTGTTGGAATAACTTTGAGATTTGAGTTTGGTTGTGAAGCGACTATTTCGTGTGTTAAGCTGCTATGTTGAAACTTACTTGCAGTATTCTTGACGAGATTAGAGAGGGTCAGAATTGGATTTGGAATTAGTTGACAAGATGACATTGATTAATCAAGGAAAAGGTGATAATTTCGGATTGAGAAAAATGGTGTTATGAGATGTCGTGATCAAGCTTGTATTCCTGATGTTTCAGATTTGAATAATAGAATCTTGATGAAGGACATCGAGTAATTGTGAGCGATTTGGGTTGTTGTGGACAGGTTGACGAAATATTCTCATTTATTTCTAACGAGAATGGATTATTCAATAGGGAGATTTGCTAAGTTGTGCATCGAAAGGATTATGTGTTTGCATGGTATTTTCTTCGGATATTGGAATGACATCTTTTGAAGCTTTGTGTGTTCGTAAGTGTAGAACGTTCTGTATCGGTATGAATCGAGAGAGGGAGTGGATGTGGTTTTGGTGTTGAGATGGTTGTGTCGACTGAATTTTCGAGGACGAAAATATTTTAAGTGGGGGAGAGTTGTAACAACCCGAATTTTATTATTTGACTAATTAAATTAAATAAGGATTTATTTACTTAATTTGGACGAAGTTTGATAATTAATTGGATCCTCGATGTTATTGAGAAACGAGTTCGGATTATTAAGTGAAGTTGGAATTTATTCGGTTAATCGAAGAATTAATAAAGTGGAATATGTTGGAGAAATAATATTAGAAATAATATTATTATTGGATTTTATTTATTTAAGATAAAGTCGGATTTAATTGGATTAATCGAAAAATAATATTAAGGGTAATAATATTATTTGTTGTAGCATAATTATTTATTGAACTACTCTATTTTATCGAATTGGGCCTATTTAGTTAGAAGTGGAATTATGTGGGTTAAGCCCAATATGAATAATATAGTAAGGGTTTAGAGAGAGTTAGAGACACCATAACATTTATTCATTTTCAAGAGAAGAGAAAAGGGAGAAAGGAGGCTAAGAGAAGAGGAGAGCAAAAGATAGGGTTTGAAGAAATCAAAGAGGTAAGGGGGAGAATCCTTATTATTATGAGTTAGTATGATTGGGTCAATGGGTAGATTAACATGATTTAGGGATTTTGTTCTTCTAATTTAGGTTTTTGAAATGTTAGGTTTTGTTGAGAATTGATGAAATTGATATTAAAAATATGTTTTGATGTTAATAATTAGTACATTGGTGAAATTGGGAGATGATTGAGAATCACCTATTAGCATATGTATACTGTAGCTTATTTTTACTATGAGGAGAAGTTAGGAATTAAATACAGGATGACAAGTAGCAGGTCTGTCGCGCTCTATTCATTGAAATCGGTACTGTATCGCCCCTACAAATTTATTGATAGAATCATGTTTCTATATTTTCATAACAATTGATATACATATAAAAATATGGATCCATTTGCATATTATATATATTTATATATACTGTAGTATTTAAACCAATGGAGCTACAACAATTGATAGGATCATGTTTTATATATGATAATTATCATTCTGGAACTTTAAATTATCAACACATATAGGTTTCAGTTACTGTAGCAACATGATATGGTTATATACAGTGCAGCGATACTACGTCTATGCTTGTTTCAAACATTAATGAAATTGTTTAAATTAAATAATAATACTAATGATTAATTAGTATTAATCCTAATTAATCATAGTAATATTTCAATTATTTGGTTAATTACTATAATTAGTTTTAATTTTGATAGAATTGTCAATAGAGTTGTCAATAGAGTTGTTAGAGTTGATAATAAGTTGTCAGATTTGTTGAGTTATTAAGAGTCATACTTTTAATTTTTTGTGTGTAATTTTGGCATGTTTAGAGTTTTCAGTGTATGACGTCGGTGTTGCTTTCTCGTTAAAACTTTAACAATTCATATCTTTTGAACCGTAACCCCGTTTGAGTCTCCGTTCAAAGCGTTAGAAAGCTAACGCGATATTCTTTCCAATAAAAATGGTCTTGAGCTATAGAATGCTAGAAAGTGGAAATGGAATAGAAATAGAAGTGAATTAAATTAATATAGTTTGATATTATTTGGTTAAACTAATAATTGAATTAATTGCGATGAGTCTATTTAATCAGATTATGTTTGGACTTGGATAACTTATTCGGTTTATCGATAAATTACGGTATTTTGAGGATTTGTCCGTAATTGTGTTTTTGACTCGAATTTTTATGTTGAGAATAATATATTGATATGCCAATGATGTTGTTTTGATAATATATATATATATATATGTGATAAATGTGAATTAACATGAGATAGTATGGTTACTATTGTTGATTGGATTGTGTGAATCGTAATTGATTAATCGGCCTCTTATATGTTAATGATGTATGTGTGTTGCGAATGTTGTGTACAATTGGTGGATAATTCATAGAGTTGAATTATTTGTGATATGCGGAAAGTTAAGATGGTAGAGATGATCTTAATTGCATATATTTGTGATATTGTACATACATTCATATCATAGTGTGCCTTGAAACACAGGTGGATTTGCTTTGAAACACAATCGGGCTTGGATTCTAGAGTGACTCAGAAGCCGTAAACTATATGTTTACAATTGGTGGACTTTGTGTTAGAACAAGATTTGTTCTGATCAATATTCTTAGTTTTGATGATAACAAGGATATGAATTTTGTGTGAGATAATGTGGTACTCTAATACATTGCAATTTCCCTTTCAGGAAATATATAAAGAGTATGCACAAATCAGCGCTCAGAAGCTTTATCTCAGAAGGTTCAGCATGCAACATCAGAACATGGTCTGGCAAGACATCAGAAGATGGTCAAGGCAGAATCAGAACATGGGTCTATGAAAGCATCAGAAGAACTTAAGATCAGAAGCAGAAGCACTGAAGTTCTCATGGTATCACGCTCAGAAGCACTTCAAGGTCAGAAGACAAGAAGATGCTATGCACCAAGCTGTTTGACTCTGATGATATTCAAATATTTTATTCACAAATCTCAGATCAGAAGAAAGTACAGGTGGCAGGCTACGTTGACTGACAAAAGGAACGTTGGAAGCTATTAAAGGCAACGTCAGTAGACACAGCGTGAACAAGGCTCGAGGTAGTTGACAAAAGCGTGAAACATTAAATGCAAAGCTGTACGGAACACGCAAAGCATTAAATGCGCCCAACGGTCATCTTCTCAAACGCCTATAAATATGAAGTTCTGATGAGAAGCAAGGTTGACGATTTGCTAACAATTAACTTGCTGAAACGCTGATCAAATTCAAAGCTCAGAAACTTCATCTTCATCAAAGCTCACTACATTGCTGTTGTAATATATTAGTGAGATTAAGCTTAAACGTTAAGAGAAATATCACTGTTGTGATTATAGCTTTTCAGAAGCATTTGTAATACTCTTAGAATTGATTACATTAATTTGTAAGTAACTAGAGTGATCAAGTGTTGATCAGGAAACTCTAGGAAGTCTTAGCTTGTGTCTAAGCAGTTGTAATTAGAGTGATCACGTGGTGGTCAGGATACTCTAAGAAAGTCTTAGCTTGTGTCTAAGCATTTGTTCCTGGAGTGATCAGGTTGTGATCAGGATACTCTAGAAGACTTAGTCGCGGACTAAGTGGAAAACCATTGTAATCTGTTGCGATTAGTGGATTAAATCCTCAGGTGAGGTAAATCACTCCGTGGGGGTGGACTGGAGTAGTTTAGTTAACAACGAACCAGGATAAAAATAATTGTGCATATTGTTTTTATCGTTCAGGTTTTTAGACTACACTTATTCAACCCCCCCCCCTTTCTAAGTGTTTTTCTATCCTTCAATTGGCATCAGAGCGCCGGTTCTAAGGTGCAAGCACTTAACCGTGTTTAGAAAAGATTCAGGAAGAGAAAAACGCTTCAGTAAAAGATGGCTGGTGAATCTTAATCAAATCCAACTGCATCTACATTTGGCTCTGCTGAGCAATACAATGGTAACAATTATACTAGACCACTAATATTCGATGGTGAAAAATTTGAATATTAAAAAGATAAACTAGAAAGTTACTTTCTTGGTCTGGATGCTGATCTATGGGATCTTCTGTTGGATGGTTACAAACATCCTGTTAAAGCTACTGGTGTAAGGCTCACGAGAAGCGAAATGACTGATGATCAAAAGAAAGATTTCAAAAATCATCACAAATGCAGGACTGTTTTGCTGAATGCTATCTCTCATGCTGAGTATGAGAAGATATCTAACAGGGAAACGGCCCATGACATATATGAGTCCTTGAAGATGACTCATGAAGGAAATGCTCAAGTCAAGGAGACCAAAGCTCTTGCTCTAATCCATAAATATGAAGCCTTCAAGATGGAGGATGATGAAGACATTGAGAAGATGTTTTCAAGATTTCAAACTCTGACTGCTGGATTGAGAGTTCTCGATAAAGGCTACACCAAGGCTGATCATGTAAAGAAGATTATCAGAAGCTTACCCAGAAGATGGGGTCCAATGGTAACAGCATTCAAGATTGCCAAGAATCTGAATGAAGTTTTTTTGGAAGAGCTTATCAGTGCCTTGAGAAGCCATGAAATAGAGCTGGACGCTAATGAACCTCAGAAGAAAGGTAAGTCTATTGCATTAAAATCTAATATTAAAAAATGCACTAACGCTTTTCATGCTAGAGAAGAAGATCCTGAAGAATCAGAATCTGAAGAAGAAGATGAACTGTCCATGATCTCTAGAAGGGTGAACCAACTCTGGAAGAGCAAGCAAAGGAAGTTCAGAAGCTTCAGAAGTTCAAAGAGATTTGAACGTGGAGAATCTTCTGGTGACAGAAGATCTGACAAGAAGAAGGCTGTCTACTATGAGTGCAATGAGCCTGGACATTACAAGAATGAGTGTCCGAAACTTCAGAAGGAGAACCCCAAGAAGAAGTTTCATAAGAAGAAAGGTCTTATGGCAACATGGGATGATTCTGAATCAGAATCAGGATCAGACTCTGAAGGAGAGCAGGCAAACTTTGCGCTGATGGCGACAGAAGATGATGGATCAGAATCTACATCAGAATCAGATTCTGAAGAGGTATTTTCTGAACTATCTAGAGAAGAGTTAGTTTCCAGTCTAACAGAGCTTCTTGAATTAAAAGCTCATCTCAGTATCAAATACAAAAAGTTGAAAAAGCAATTTGAATTTGAAACTAAGAAGCTTGAGTTGGAAAATTCTGAATTAAAAGAAAAAGTTTTAAAATTATCCAATAATGTTGGATCTCCTTCTGATTCAGAAAAATCCACTCCCAGTCTGAATCATATTCTGAAAGAATATGATTTAAGTCTCAGGAAGTTCTTATCTAGAAGTATTGGCAGAAGTCAGCTAGCTTCTATGATATATGCTGTGTCTGGGAACAAGAGAGTTGGCATTGGTTATGAGGGTGAAATCCCATACAAGCTTGAATCTGTGGATGATATGAAAATATCATACAAGCCTCTGTATAACCAATTTAAATTTGGCCACTCCCATGATATTAAGCACACATCACATGCACAAAGTTTTCACATAACACACACCAAGAAGCATGTGACACAACCTAAGAAATATCATGGAACTCAGAATAAGGAATATCATGCTGTTCCTCCTGTTAAATATTTTGCTAAACCCAAGTTCAATCAGAACTTGAGAAGAACTAACAAGAAAGGACCCAAGAAATTGTGGGTACCTAAGGAAAAGATTATTCCTATTGCAGATATCCTTGGCGGAAAAGAGGACAGAAAGCAAAATGTCATGGTACCTGGACTCTGGGTGCTCGCGACACATGACGGGAAGAAGGTCTACATTCCAAGACCTGGTGCTTAAACCAGGTGGAGAAGTCAAGTTTGGAGGAGATCAGAAGGGCAAAATCATTGGCTCTGGAACCATAAGTCTTGGTAACTCTCCTTCCATAACTAATGTACTTTTTGTAGAAGGACTAACGCATAACTTATTGTCCATAAGTCAATTAAGTGACAATGGTTATGATATAATCTTCAATCAAAAGTCTTGCAAGGCTGTAAGTCAGAAGGATGGCTCAATCCTATTTACAGGCAAGAGGAAGAACAACATTTATAAGATTGATCTTTCTGATCTTAAGAAGCAGAAGGTGACTTGTCTTATGCCTGTTTCTGAAGAGCAATGGGTCTGGCACAGAAGATTAGGACATGCTAGTTTGAGAAAGATTTCTCAGATTAACAAACTAAATCTGGTCAGGGGACTCCCAAATCTGAAATACAAATCAGATGCTCTTTGTGAAGCATGTCAGAAGGGCAAGTTCTCCAGACCTGCATTCAAGTCTAAGAATGTTGTTTCTACCTCAAGGCCGTTAGAACTATTGCACATTGATCTGTTTGGCCCAGTCAAAACAGCATCTGTCAGAGGGAAGAAATATGGATTAGTCATCGTTGATGATTATAGCCGCTGGACATGGGTAAAGTTCTTGAAACACAAGGATGAGTCTCATTCAGTGTTCTTTGAATTCTGCACTCAGATCCAATCTGAGAAAGAGTGTAAAATCATAAAGGTCAGAAGTGATCATGGTGGCGAATTTGAGAACAGATTCTTTGAGGAGTTCTTCAAAGAAAATGGTATTGCCCATGATTTCTCTTGCCCTAGAACTCCACAGCAAAATGGAGTTGTAGAGCGAAAGAATCGGACTCTACAAGAAATGGCCAGAATCATGATCAATGAAACCAATATGGCTAAGCATTTCTGGGCAGAAGCAATAAACACTGCGTGTTATATTCAGAATAGAATCTCTATAAGACCTATTCTAAATAAGACTCCTTATGAATTGTGGAAGAACAGAAAGCCCAACATTTCTTATTTCCATCCTTTTGGATGTGTATGTTTTATTCTGAATACTAAAGATCATCTTGGTAAGTTTGATTCTAAAGCACAAAAGTGTTTCCTTCTTGGATATTCTGAACGCTCTAAAGGCTACAGAGTATACAATACTAAAACATTGATTGTAGAAGAATCAATCAATATCAGGTTTGATGATAAGCTTGGTCTTGGAAAACCAAAGCAGTTTGAGAATTTTGCAGATTTTGATATTGATATATCAGAAGCAGTAGAACCAAGAAGCAAAGCTGCAGAAGCTGGCAGTCTCAGAAGTACCGAATCAGAAGATCAAGTTGCTGCATCTTTAGAGAATATGAGAATCTCTGAAGAACCTACAGTCAGAAGAACACCTAGACTTGCTTCAGCTCATTCAGAAGATGTGATCCTTGGGAAGAAAGATGATCCTATCAGAACAAGATCATTTCTAAAGAATGACAATCAGAAGCAGTAATCAGAATCAGAAGGCGTACAGTCTATTCAGGAAAATTACAGCTGTCATCTATTATCTGATGGTGAACACGTGTATGTACGGATAGTACAAAGCGTGCAGTTGAAAAGACGCCGACCTAGGTAACTGTGTTAAATTATTTCATTTACCACGTTCTCTCACCTAACGTCACTCCTCAATTAATGTAAATTGATTTCTCTTGATTCTGTAACTGTTCATCTTTTAATCTTATTGCATTTTTTTTGTCTCTATATATTCTTTTCAAATCATCTCATATATCTTTTTCGCTCCGTGTCTCTCTTTCTTCTTGCATACTCTCTTTTGAAATCTGCTTAGTCGTTTCTAAAACCCTAACCGAAAAACCAGAATTTGTTCCTCTTAGTTGTTCATTCTGTTTCAATGGCTGCTTCTTCATCTCAAAATGTTGGTTCATCTACTCTTCTCCATATTCAAAATGAAGCAAACCAGGAACTCACTCCAGTTGTTGCGTGCTCCATTCCTAAGGATAAATTAGAAGTTCTATGTGAACTCATGGTTGATTTTGATAACATTGAAGAACACGAATTTCATCTCAAAGAAGATATAATTTTTCAAGGATGGACTTCGTTGTTTGCCGAGTTCTGTGGACCAGTCTACCCAGATCTTGTCAAGGAATTCTGGGTACATGCAGTTGTCGCCCCTAAATCAATCTTGTCCTTCGTCCATGGAAAGTTTGTGGTTGTGACTGAGAACATCCTAAGGATGATGTTTGATCTGAGAAACGCTGAGGGAGCTTTTGAAATCGATCAAAGGGTAAATTGGGAAGATGTTTTATCTACTCTCTACCCAGACATAAACGAAACAAAGAATGTCAAGGACTTGAGAGATCTTTACAAAATCTGGACCAAGATTCTTCTTGGGTGTTTCTATCACAGGAAAGGAACACATGCTTCTGACTTCATCAACAATGAGCAAAAATACACTCTGTACTGCATTGCCACTAAGAAGAAGGTTGATGATATCTACATTATCTTCAACCATATGTGGAAGGCTGTGAAGGAGTCCAGAAATGCCTTCAGAGAAAAAAGTTGTACCATCATTCCGTTTGGTAGAATTATCTCAAATCTTCTGGTTCATTCCAAGATTGTTGAAAATCTGGAGTCTGAAGGTATTATCAAAGACCTTGCTGTCACAACTGGGGCCTGTCTGAATGCCTTCACTTTAAAGAAGATGAAAGTGATTAAGGCTATCATTAAAACTCCTCAACCTCTTGCTGGAATAAGAATCAGAAGAGAACCAGTTCTAGCTGAATTTAAAACCTTCTTCAATAGTGAGGTACCAGAAGTCAGAACTAGGTATCTGAAGTCACAAAAAGAGGATAAAAGTCTTAAAGATCAAGAGAAAGGTGCTCCAATTATAGTGAATCACAAGAAGGAAGAAAGGACCAAAAGAAAGTTTGATCATCCTGCTGCTACCACCGAGAAAGAAGTGGTCCCAGAAGAAGTCATTGCAAAAGTTGTTAAGGCTATTTCTGTTGATTTTGTGAAGAAAAAGAAGGAAGCTGAGAAAAAGAAGAAGAAGTCAAATAACAATGCTGAGATTGTTGAAGTTGTTGAGAAGAAGAAAACCAGAAAAAGGAAGATGATTCTTCAAGAATCCGATGAAGAAAATGTTGTTCAAGAGGCTGTGAATCAACAAGAAAGTCTGGCAAATGTCAGAAGGAAAGAGATATCTAAAGGCAAAGCAAAGATTGTTGAAGAGCCTAAGAATAAGAAACAAAAGAGGACTGAGGCTGTGGTCGAAGCTTTTCAGAGAACATCCAAAGGTATATGCATTTCTGAACCTGATTCTGCTCCTGCTGATTTTTCAGAAGTTACACCAATAGCGGTTGCCCCTACCCCTGAACCAGAAAAAGCCACATCAGAATCACCTGTATCTGTCCGTGTTCTTACACCTCCATCTTCTCCCACAACCAAACCAAATTCTCCTCCTCTTTCACCAATTCCAGATGCCTCAATCCTTTCTCCTTCACCCTCAACTAACTTCGTTTGTGACCAAGCTGCTGTTGATCATGTTCTAGATATACCACCAATTCAAACTCTCTTTCCACCACACACAAATAACTCCATCTCTCAACCTCCTCCCCATGCCACCTTTGAACCTATTCCTTCTACCTCTCTAAATAACCATAGTGACTCTATTTTTCCAACCTCTGCATCACATGAACAACTGCTCCGTGATTGCAACTACACTCCCAAGCCTCGTCCTGAAACTGAAGTGGTAGTGTTAGATTCTGATACTGAAGCAGAATCTTCTTATAGGTTGAATAGAGAACCTCAACCGTACTTCATCCCCAACCCTGCCTTTTCAAAAACCCAATTAAAATCCCACCCCATCTACCCTATTGGTGAAATTTTTGAAAAAGTAAAGAGGAATCTCATAAGTATCTTTGATACTCTCAGAATTGCTGAAAGTTCTGGCTTGATTGATGTTGCTATGCGGAACTTCTGGAGGATCCTACGCAGAGAATCAGATGCTCTGTTTTTAGAACTTCAAGAAGCCTGTATAGAAGCTGCCCCACGGCCTCGTGGAATTCTGAGAAGCTATGAAGACTTCTGGTTTGTTCGTCTCAGAGGAAGACATCTTTTGGAAGAGAAGCCCTTTTTGGATGAATTGGAACAAGCAAGGCTGGCTGCTGCATTAGAAGCTAATCCATGCAGGGATATTGTTATCTGGATTCCTGATTATCCAGTTCTGCTCGGGGATTTCAAAACCCTCTTTGACTTTCTGAGGGAAAACCCTTCTGAGAAAGACCCAAGCTTGGTCATTCCAGAAGTTGTTGACCCACCAGAAGTTGAAGGTCCTTCTGCTCCCAGGAATCTTGCTGCCATTCTTCAGGCACTTGAGAATGGAGATTCGGAAATTCCTGCTGCAGAATATGGAGATGCTTCTATGCAAGAAGCAGATGTAGAAGATCATGTTGCTGAACCAGTTCCTGTTGAGGAAATCCCTGCAAATGATCTATCTATGGAAGCTACAGATCACAATGCTATTCCTGTGGTTAGAAGCGGTGAAGCTTCTTCTGATGAACCTTCCCGTCTTGCAAGGACTCTGGAAGTTCTTCAGAAGAACCAGGATGAGTTTAGAGCTTTCATAGAGAAGCAGAATGAGCACAACAATGGGTTCAAGAGATGCTGGCCAAGATCCTGTCAAGGCTAGGGCCGTCTTAGATTGAGTCTATGTTGTTTTTTGCTTTTTTGCTTTTACTGCATCTGTTTTTGTGCATCTTGTCTTCCTTCTCTGTGTGTACTTCTGTACTTGTCTGTTTGAACTTCAATGAAAATCATCCTTTTTCTTCCGTGTGTTTCTTTTTGTATTTATCTGAATCTTTTATGTTTTTGATGATATGACAAAAAGGGGGAGAAATATGTGATAAATGATTTGATTTAATCAGTTGCTTTACTAACAGAACTTGCAAAGTTCTATGTTTTTAAGTTGTGTTGTTGCAGGAATCAAAGATTCAAGATCAATATAAGAAGCAACAAAATGAATCAAGCTCTTGGATTCTTGAAGCAAGCTGAGTGCTAGGAAGCTTCAGAATCAGAAGCAAGAAGGAAGAATGATCAGAAATTCTGATAATAGAATATGATCCAAATCATTGTCTATTTGCTCTGATACATTGTCTATTGGATCTGACATATTCTATATGGCTTATATGGCTCTGATACATATTTTGTGTTCTGATACACATCTTATGTTCTAACTCATTCATGCTGACTTTTGTCGTTTAGTTTTGTTCTGTAACATTTCAGGATGTAGAGATGCTCTGATGATGCTCTGGTACATTCAACAATGTTCTGATACAATCTAGCATGAAGTGATGTAAGAAGAAATTCAAAGCTCTGAAGCTATCCGAGGGAAGCAGAAATCAGAAGCTGTGAGTGTTCTAAAGATCCAGAAAACTCAAGTTCTGAAACTGTCCTAAATGGAAGCATGAATCAGAAGCTGTGAATGTTCTGAAGATCAAAGAAATTCAAGTTCTGAAGCTGTCCTAAATGGAAGCATGAATCAGAAGCTGTGAATGTTCTGAAGATCAAAGAAATTCAAGTTCTGAAGCTGTCCTAAATGGAAGCAGGAATCAGAAGCTGTGAGTGTTCTAGGGATCTAAAGAAATTCAAGTTCTGAAGCTGTCCAATGGAAGCAGAAGTCAGAAGCTATGAATTATCAGAAGACAGAAGCTTATGTGATCGTCTCTACCGAAATAATCAGGGAAGTCTTTTATTATTAAAGTTCTTCGAGTATTTATTTCAGGGGAGATTATTCATCTCAGGGGGAGATTGTTAATCTCAGGGGGAGACATATTCACATGCTTATGCTATAGCTGTGTAATTTGTCTTTAGCCGTCTGCTCTTTCTGATCGCAAATTCATATCATTTATATATGTTTTTGTCATCATCAAAAAGGGGGAGATTGTTAGAACAGATTTGTTCTGATCAATATTCTTAGTTTTGATGATAACAAGGATATGAATTTTGTGTGAGATAATGTGGTACTCTAATACATTTCAATTTCCCTTTCAGGAAATATATAAAGAGTACGCACAAATCAGCGCTCAGAAGCTTTATCTCAGAAGGTTCAGCATGCAACATCAGAACATGGTCTGGCAAGACATCAGAAGATGGTCAAGGCAGAATCAGAACATGGGTCTATGAAAGCATCATAAGAACTTGAGATCAGAAGCAGAAGCACTGAAGTTCTCATGGTATCACGCTCAGAAGCACTTCAAGGTCAGAAGACAAGAAGATGCTATGCACCAAGTTGTTTGACTCTGATGATATTCAAATATTTTATTCACAAAAATCATATCAGAAGAAAGTACAGGTGGCAGGCTACGCTGACTGACAAAAGGAACGTTGGAAGCTATTAAAGGCAACGTCAGTAGACACAGCGTGAACAAGGCTCGAGGTAGTTGACAAAAGCGTGAAACATTAAATGCAAAGCTGTACGGAACACGCAAAGCATTAAATGCGCCCAACAGTCATCTTCTCAAACGCCTATAAATATGAAGTTCTGATGAGAAGCAAGGTTGACGATTTGCTAACAATTAACTTGCTGAAACGCTGATCAAATTCAAAGCTCAGAAACTTCATCTTCATCAAAGCTCACTACATTGCTGTTGTAATATATTAGTGAGATTAAGCTTAAACGTTAAGAGAAATATCACTGTTGTGATTATAGCTTTTCAGAAGCATTTGTAATACTCTTAGAATTGATTACATTAATTTGTAAGTAAGTAGAGTGATCAAGTGTTGATCAGGAAACTCTAGGAAGTCTTAGCTTGTGTCTAAGCAGTTGTAATTAGAGTGATCACGTGGTGGTCAGGATACTCTAAGAAAGTCTTAGCTTGTGTCTAAGCATTTGTTCCTGGAGTGATCAGGTTGTGATCAGGATACTCTAGAAGACTTAGTCGCGGACTAAGTGGAAAACCATTGTAATCTGTTGCGATTAGTGGATTAAATCCTCAGATGAGGTAAATCACTCCGTGGGGGTGGACTGGAGTAGTTTAGTTAACAACGAACCAGGATAAAAATAACTGTGCATTTTGTTTTTATCGTTCAGGTTTTTAGACTACACTTATTCAAACCCCCCCCCCCCCTTTCTAAGTGTTTTTCTATCCTTCACTTTGGTCTTGTCCGGATCGGAAGTGTGACTTAGATTCTCGAGCTATGAATCGGAGGCCGGTGAAACTCAGAATTTCACATTGGTACCACATGCATAGTTTCACATGTTTCATTGAGTCACATTAGAGTTATGTGATAGTTGATTATGTGCATTATGTTGTTATGATGTGTGCATGAATGTGATAATTGATTATGTACATTATGTTGTTGTGATAAGTGTACGAGTGAACAATTGATTATGTGCATTGATGTTGTGATGCTATGTGTATGAGTTTGGTAATTGATTATGTACACTTGGTGTTGTAGGGATAATTGTATTAGTTGATAATTGAGAAGGGGTGATGTTTGAATACGTAATTGGTTAAAAGCGAGAATATGTGATAATTATGGCTATGTGTATAATTGAGAATATAGTATTGAGATATTATACTCTTATACTTGGTGTATGCTTAATATATGTGAATTATGATTAGTATTAATTTCATGATTAGGCAAGTGTAATGCATTCCTATAATTGTTGATTTAACCATTGTATCTCATTATACATTCTTCATAATGGTTCGTATTCTCACCCTTCTGTTTTAATGCTGCCCTCGTTTGGCGACATGCAGGTTTGACGATTAGTAGCTGGCGTGTGATCTAGTCGGAGTTTCTTTCGAGATGCTTGGTAATTAAGTAGCGAGTCAATGCTCTGGTCATGTAACACTGGGTAGCTTAGACGTTGAACTCATGTTCTATTTGTTTATGCATTTTGTTATAACTTGCGAACATGTTTAATTAGTTACTTGTTCTTGAGAGGCCTTAAGCCAAATATTATGATTATGGTTATCTTATGAGTTGTTTATGGAGATATGATCATGGTATGGGACATGTATCATTTATATGAAACACATGAGTATTACTTTCCGCTGTGAATGCATATTCTGGATAAAATATGATTAATTGAGAAGTGTTATTTGAAATGACCAGGTGTATCATATATTGTAAGTAAATGCTGTCGGTTTTTAAAGGCTTTTAGTTTTTGAAAACATCGATGTGACGCCCTTTTGTTATATGCATGCTCATTCTCTGATTATATGCTTATTTATTTTGGGGTATAAAAGGGGTATTACAATGCTCGTCCTATAGCTGCGCATATGCATTCATATCTCTTAAAACATGTTTATTATCGTTTTTGATCTTATCATCTGTGTTGATTAAAACTAACGTTGCTAACATGATCATGTGATGTATTAGAAGCAATTTTATCATTCACTTGCAGCTTTAGGTGGCCGGACGATCACTTGCCATTGTTAAGGCAAGGGAGCTTATGAGCTTCGTATGCTTAGTTACAGGAGGATTCACCAGAAACTAACGCCACCATCGTGTTCAAGGGAAGATTTCATGCGGACCTGGGCACTCACATTATTTGTTTAACGTCCTTTTTTAGCTTTTAAATTTTGTAGAAATTGCTACCGGTATTCGTAGCAAAGGCCGTCGCCATTTCGAAGCTAAACTGTAGCAGTGGTTTTGAAGGTGATGATTAACAGTGGAGAAGACCTTCCACCCACACGCGGCTTAGCGTGATTGGTTGGTCAACAAGTTTTGTTTCCTCCCTCCTCACGTGATTGGATCATACAAAAGAAACCTGGGACCCACGCGCACCATGTTTGACTTTTACCATTATTCTGTGGTTATTAAATTTATATATTTTAAGTTATTTTATTTACAACTAAACGTGTGTGGTGGAGTGGTGATACAGGCTGCCTGTGAGTTTCACGTCCTGGGTTCGAATACAGGTTGCGTGCAATTATTTTTATGGATTATCTAATATGCAGATCCAGCACGCGCATGCACATACAAGCTCATCGTACACCTTCGTTCTACACCATGGGATCTTCCCAGCATACGATCCAGGGGCCCAGGACCATCATGAGACCTCACAGACCAAGCACACTAAATCCTACGCCCTCAACTGGTTCTTTCTTTTTCTTAATTCGTTTTTTTCTTTATTTTCTTTATATTCTCTTTTTTAACTAAAACTTTGTTTTTATTTTTTTATTATGAATAATCCTTTTGAAAAACTTATATTTTTTTTAATCACAACAAAATTTATTTTAATTAATAAAATTAAGTTTTTTGTGTTTTTGTTAAATAATTTTAATTAGAGAAATAATTAGTTTTCAATTTAAGTTTTTTTAGATTAATAATTTAATTTAGTTTTAGATTAACAATAATTTAGGTTTAATACTTTAAACTTAATCTTAGTCTTAAAAGGTTTCTTAGCCATTAAGTTTTTCCCTTTGGTGATATTGTCCATGAATAAGGGTGGTGTTCTCGTCCATTTTTTTAGGCTAACATTTTTAGGCTTATACTTTTCCCTCTAAATTTTTTAACTTTCATTTCAACGCGCATTCTTTTCTCACCTCATATTCTATGATTGTCGTATGCTCTTTCCCAACCTTGGGGTAAGACTTGTTTATTTATTTAATTTTTGCCTTTATTTAAATTTCTGCCTTTATCTAATTTTTTGCCTTTACTTTTAATTATTTATTTTTAAATGTCATTTTTCTTATTTATTTTAAATTCTAGAAAGTGTGTATAGGTGTGCAAGGTTTTTTTGTAATAGTTATAGGTTTTATTTCCTGCCTTTATTTTTCTGCCCACAGGTGTTTATTGTAATAGCGTAGGACTTTCCTTTTCGCATTTACATTTATGCTATTATACTGCGTGGTTAGTAATTTAGGGAGTGACAAGCCTGCTAATAAATTTAGTTTGCCTAAATTATAAGATAAATATAATTGAATTGAATCACATGATTGTGCACCCACACACCTTTAGGGTAACCTCTCTTGTTGCCTTGTTGCCTTATTTAGGGAAAATAGTCAAGTCCCTCGATTCCGAGGATACCTAAAGCAATGTTGCCTTTAAAGATTGAAATCATCATATGAGATCTAGTCCCTCGATGCTGCTTCGGAAAAACATGATGATTGTCCCAATTGCTAAGGTATCCTCGCATGATGCCTAAAAAGATTAAATGACTATTATGTCCTTCCCTTAGACTACCTGCCCTCTTTATGGCAGGGACAGTCTGTGGTGAATGATAATTCCGATGACCCTTTTCACATCCAATTGAAAGACTTCCTGCCCTCTCATGGTATGGATAGACCCTTTCGCCCGAAAGACTTAAAGAACAAGAAAGACAATCTTAGGATAGGTGTTCTTAAATGCTTACTCACATTCAAACTTTCAAATTACTTTTCACACCCACTCTTTTTTTCAAAAAACTTTCAAAACAAGGCTACGCTTATTTACAAGCTAAAGTCCTTAACAAAGTTTTTACTATTCACACACTACACTTCAAACATTTTGAAAATAAAAGTGAGCTAAGCAATTAAGAGCCCATGGATAACCATGGATACAAAGGGTGCTTACACTTTCCCTTTGTATAACTTACCCCGCGAACTCAATCTCTTTCAAAAAAAAGGTTTTTTCTGTTCTTTTAGCCTTTCTATAAATTGGATAAAATAAAAGTCGGTGGCGACTCTTGCTAACCGCACATTTCAAAAAAGTCAGTTCTCCCACCGTATTACAGAACTGGCGACTCTGCTGGGGTTTTTATTTAAAGAAGGGTTACCTTAGAGCTTAGCTCACTTTAATACTTGCTTGTTTGTTTTGTTTGCTTTACTTTTAAGGGTATTGCTTGGGTATCTGCTTGTGTGAAAGATCCTACACCCGAATCTAGTGTACCTTAGGTATATGGCAATAGACCAAGGAGACTGTACGGTGTATACCGCTATGGTTGATATGGTAGCCATCATTAGTGCAACGTTTTGGTTTGTCCCAATGCTCCTTGGGATCCGACTTGAGGAAACACTTGGCTGCTGCGTGGTGTCATTAAGCACTAATTTGCCCTTAGAACCCTAGTTGAACTTGACTTTGGCCTATTAGAAAGTAGCGAGATGGCTGGCTTTGGTTCTGACTAAAGTTGGTTGATACTCGAAGCTACACTCATATGGACTGGACTTTCAGGACATTTTTGGTCGGTGATTCGATTGCTAAACTGAAATAAGTGCCTTCGAGAAAGGTCAATGATATGAGCTTCCTAGAACCCGATCTTTATCTAGGACAGGTTGAACCAACTAAACTTCAGTGGGGAGGGTACTTACCTATGGATCCATGCAAGCCTTTAAACCTAAGGACACTTGTGTGACTTGCTTGTGTTTGCTACTAACCTTTGTTTTCCTCGCAGGTTTCATTTGTAGGATTTGTTTGTCCTTATTATCTTACGACATACCTGATGCATTGCATTCGCATAACATCATGATATCATGACATCATAACATAGCATGATTGACTAACCCTTTCAAGGATCTTAGGGATTTAGGGCGCACAATTTCAGGTGCTCTTATCAAGGACTAAACTCTCATCTAGGGGCAAGAGGATTTACTTTCCTCTAGACACACGTCTTCCAAATCAGAGACTCAGCACCTATCAAGGGGCAAGAGGATTTATTTTCCTCTAGCCATATGCCTTCAAACTCAGAAACGAATATCCTGAATCAGAGGCGATAGCCCACTCAATATGGTGAGCTTGATTCTCAAAAAAGGACGTTCAAAGACGAAAGTCAGAATTCTTCAGACAAAGATGCGACCAAATCAATTTTTTAAATGTCGCTAACTAAATTTCCTAAAGATCCTTAAAAGCATTGCATTTGCATATCATAACATTGCATCACAGGTTTCTGCCACAGGTTTCTCATCTTCCCTCGCTGTTTATTTCAGCATAAATGAATCTTGAGCAATAAGTCAAAGACCTTCAGGCTCAGAACACCCAGTTCCAGGCTTTGATTCTGAACTTGTCCAAGGGGCAAGACGAGCTGAAAACCCTTATGACCAAGAAAGAGAAAAAGACTAGAAGATCCGTGGGTGTCCTTAACATGGGAAGAAGATTCCGAGGACCACTCAAGAAAGCTGAAGAAGTCAAGGTTTCTGAAGAGGATGACGATGAACAAAAGGACGGTGCTAGTGTCAAAACTGATGCGAAAAGCAATCGTGATTCTGTCAAGCCCTCTGAGGAAGAAGAGGACTACTACTATGAGGACGAACATCCTGATGACAAATACAAGATGCTGGAAGAACGTATGAAAGCCATGGAAGTTCAGAAGGTACCGGGGATGGATTTTGAAGAACTAGGACTCATCCCTGGAGTTGTTATCCCTCCGAAGTTCAGGACTCCCACCTTTGCTAAATACGATGGGGTCTCTTGTCTGAAACTGCACTTGAAGTCTTATGTAAGGAAGATTCAGCCTCATACTGCTGATAAGAGGCTGTGGATCCACTTTTTCCAAGAGAGCTTATCTGGAACCCAACTCGAGTGGTACTATCAACTAGAGGGTGCCAACATTCATACATGGGAAGATCTGGCTGTTGCTTTCTACAAGCAATACCAATACAATGCTGACCTTTCACCGACTCGCATGCAACTACAAGGCATGTCTATGGGGCCGAAAGAAAGTTTCAAGGAATCGTTCCTTCAATCCGTTCAACACTGACACTGACATCCCGTGCAGTACCAATAAACAAGTCTAGTTATAAGAACAAGAGTAACCGTAACTTCGCCTCCTTCCAACGTCATCCTGTCACAATTAATTATGTTACAGCTGCTGCAACCATTTTTTTAACAAAGTTCATCTCGTTAGCTTTCCGACGCTTCAAACGGAACTCAATTCGGATGTCCAGAACTCCAGTTATGAATTTTCGAAGTTCCGCAGTTATTCAGCAATTTTCCTGCGTTTTGCTTACGAAAATCTCTCTCCAAAACGCATTCTCTTCAACTCTATCACATTCCAAACAACCCCTTATCGTATCTCTTCACTTTCAAACATTCTTATGACTTGAGCAACACATCCTATCGCCGAAGTGCGATTTCTGAAACATTACAACATCAATCCTCTTTGCAACTTGCAGCTGACTCTCTTCCGAGGTATAAGGCTACACAACTGACAACTTCGCAGCACACCAGCAGAGCTGATACATTGCAACTTTCTAATTTTCCTCTCCTACAAATAATCATCAATTGCATATAATCATCCTCCTTCAAGATGCTCCAACTTAATTACCAGCCAAGTCTTAATTCCAAGTCACCTTCGATTCGGAAAACAACAACTCCAACAATGCTTGCATTATTGCCAACAACAGCCGACTGAATCAATCATCTTACAACTGAAACATAACTGAGAAGTGAAACTTCTCCCCCACTTGTTTCAAACCAACTTCCACAACAAACAACAAAGTACCGACAGTGATTCACTCACATGTCGCGTACCAAGGGATAATATGCCGACAGTATTCAACCGTCGTGCAACTCAACTGACTCGACAATTGGCCGGACGGACCGACCTGCTCTGATACCACTATTGTAACACCCTTCTAAACCCCACGGAAATTAATAAAATAACTCAGAGTAAAACATGAAAACAAGGGTGCCACAATTCCAATTATAACAAATTTATCATAAATTCATTGTCATGCTTTCACTAAGGAACAATTTGTCATAATACATAAACATCTCATGTTTACACAGCGGAAAATTCATCATACGGATAAGCATAACATCATCTATGCAATATCCCACATAATTTAATACAATAACAACACGATAGAGTATCATCATAAACTCTAATCTAACGTTTCCCCAGTGTTACAATATCAGAGCATGACACCGACACTATACTTAAACAAACTGGCCTATGAGCTATCCTCACCAGAGCCAAAAGCCGCTACTCGCCAATCTGAAATCATCAAAGTAAGGGTGAGTCTCATTCACAATTAACAAATGTTATCGAATCATAAACAATAACACATCATAGTCACATTATTCATCCAATTTCATTATATTCAGATTGTCAGGGAGTACTTATCAACACACAACAACAATAGAATACATTACAAAAAGACATCACCATAACAATTACACCATCATCAAATATTATAACATTGGACAATCTTCCATTCATGTTATAATTATACACAACAACCTAATGCAAATGCAACTATATGCATGTGGTACCAAACATGGGATAACCCATCTCACCGATCCACCACCATAAAGATTCGGCTACTTCTCTCACCAATTCCACACAATGGGAATTAGCTACCGCTGTCCCACCACCATAAGGGATACAGCCCACAACATGATTATGAAATGCATGTATCAACCATAACATGCTCATCATCAACATTAATCAACCAGATATCATAATCATCAACCACCACAATAATCAACAGCCACACACAGTTATGTTGTTTCTCAACCATAATAAAATACATATTTTACATCAACAATATATGTATAACAAACACCAATTACAACCACAGCATCATAGCAGGTAAATCATTCATTATACAGTGCACAACAATAGCACTCCTCACAATCCCGTACCAAGTACAACAAAGCAACTCATCCACGATAGAGTATTTACCTCATCATTCATCAAAATACATGATAAACATATTTACCATGAACAACATCCATTTTTATAACAACAGGAGCAATCATATTATAACAACACCATCATTGCACACATTCAATTATGCAAACAACAACCCATTGCACCTCATCATTTATGCAAAACAAGAGTAAACCATATTTGAAGAAAACGATACTTTTCAAAATAAAATCAAGTTATTGTTGTTATATTTATTTTATATGGTAGAACATTCAATTTAAGGAACAACGTCCAAAACGGCGTCTAAAACGGACTTACGGTTTGAAAGTTACACATTTTTACATTTTTCAAAGAAAATAATTATCGCTATAGCACGCGGCGCCACACACAGTTCGCGGCGCGTAACGAATAGAAAACACGCCTTCGCGGCGCAAACACAGGTTCGCGGCGCGGAACGAGAAAAGTTACGCCTTCGCGGCGCGCACCCACCTTCGCGGCGCGAACTGGCAAAAACCAGAGATCTCACATCGATTGACAGCATTACGGGATTCTTCCCAAAATCCCCAAAACCCAAATCAAGTTATATCATGAACCTCAAATACCACCATATCAGCCACATACATGTTATAACACAATTATAACACACAAAGAGGATCATTCAATCATCATAACAGCCATATAATCATACAATTCATCACGTCAAACAATTCCCATCAAAATCATCCCAAAACCCCAACCTAACATATAACCAATTGACACAAACAATGCATCTAAATCAGTCCCATCATCTATAATACGATAAAAGATGTTAACCGGAAGAGTCCCCCCTTACCTTAGCCAAGGATCTTGATTAGCCCTCTTCCTCTTCTGTTCCTCTTTCACGTATCCGCACTTCTACTCTTCTGCTTCTCTTCCACATCTATTTTCCTTTTTTCCTCAATTCCTTATTTTATGAAAAATAGATTTTAATTTAGTAAAAGGCCTACTAACATAACACCCCCTCTTTACTAACACCACATTTGGCCCAATAACCTCCTTTTTCATAATTCTTCAATTATATCCAATCAAATGCCAAATAATTTCAAATAAATAATTTTAATTCCAATTTAAATCAATTAATGAAAATATGGGGTGTTACAGTAAAATTCAAGTGACTTCATCTTCTAGTGACACAAAAAAGCCATATAATGGGAAGAATGAATCCGACACTGTTGGGGCAATCATGGTCCCTAACCAAGCATCGATACGACAATAAGACAACCAACGTAAACAAGGCGCATCCAAAAGATAATTCACAAAGATCAACATGTCTTTGACTAAAGCGCTGCAACACTTGTTGAAAGCAGAGCTACTTACACAGATAGCTCCTCATCCAAACCCCAACACTTCCTCCCCTCGCTACAATCCCAACGCGAGGTGTGCATATCACTCCAATAGTCCTGGACATGACACTGACAATTGTTGGACGTTGAAGAATAAGATTCAAGACATGATCGATGCTGGGGAAATTAAGTTCGACCCTCTTGCAACACCTAACGTGATCACTGCTCCCATGCCCAATCACAACAAGATTGCTAATGTTAAGGATGGATAAACAGACGAACTTTTGGATCATTAGATTTACTTTCATTTGCAATTTATTTTCTGTTTGTTTAAACATTTGACTTATGATAAACATTATCTATTTTAATAATCAACATTAGTGCATTGCATATGTTTGTCTCGAATAAATTATTTCGCTATCACTCATTTTAAATTGTGTCTTTACCTTGTTATGTTTTGTGATATTCGACTCATGCTAAGCTGTAATCCTTTTGAAGGAGGATGACGAAAATGATACCGCAACCTCATACAGTATGCTTTTGAACGGACTATGCTGACGATGTACAAGCATTGTTTCAATTCCTAAACAGTGGAGATATAAGGATGTTAATCCCTCATTAACCCCTTTGAGCCTAAGGAGTAGAAGTTTTCTTTCAAAAGCAATTTAAAACCCTTAATCATAACCTGGGGCAGGGTAGATTCTCAGTTGACTCAATTATGCCAGTCGTTATTTCACGCAATCAGTGATGGTTCCCCCGTAATCATTAAACCAGGCAGTCAATATTTATCAAAAGAAAAAGAAAATTGTTAAGTCAAAACCTATGAAAGAGATTTATCAAATATCGAAACACCACGCTGACTGTAATCACAAAATAAACAGTTCAGGAAAAAGTTAGGGATTGCAAATTTAAAAAAGGAGGTCGCTACGAATCCTCAATCAGAGATATTACAAAAAAAAGGAAATAGATGACTGCCTTTTAAATAAACTTCTGGTGCCTTAACCATCATCAAATGTAAATGTTACGACTTCAAACTCTACTAAGACTTGAACACAAAGTTAACTGAGCATAGGATCGAAGAAGATCACGAAGATTGGGATGGGTACAAATAAAATTTGAGCCATTATCCTTTGTTTCTTAAACCATGAACCAAGCCACATTACAACCCTTGAAAGTCCTAACAGAAGCATGGTTAGTTCGAAAGCATACTGTCAAAAAAAAGAAAGGGTATCCTGACTCCTTAAGGTTCACCAAAAATGATGAGTTGATATTTCGTTTTTACAAACATCACATTTTTATAAATATCACTCTTTTACATCTCCTGTTTTAATGTTTTTCAAAAACTCAAGACAGACATATGCATTGCATCTCAAGAATTCATTATTAAACATATTCTGCTACATAATTTCAAATGTTAGCAACAGGAAGAATTTGCACAGGGTACGACTAATGACTAAAAGTTATCCCGACAGAAAAAAATCACTTCAAAAGCAATATCTCCTGCACCCAACTCAGTTGATTAAAAAGCCAATGTATACAAGGGGCGGGACATGCTTCGTCCAATCAATCTGGGGCAATCAGGTCAAGAGCATAAGACAACCAGGGCATACAATCCAAATGGGTCTGAAGCTACTTCCCGATCAGTCAGGGATATCACCTCAAGCTTATGAGTACTATGGGCATCACCCATAGTATATATCTCAGAAAGCCCTCACAAGGCGAATCTCTCCAAGGTCCCTACTAACTGGGGCAAAGCTATGCAAAGCATGTTCAACATTTCGATCAATACTCATTGGTGTGTCCCAATCAATATGAGTCCAAGAACGGCAGTTACTATAGTCACTGGGGGCAATGTTCAAGGCATCCACGCCTTCCCACGGCGCCAGCTTCACAGGGGCATATCCCCACAGCGTAGTCCTCAAGATGTTATCTTCGAATAATCACCATAAAGGTTGGCACTCACAATTGAGTTGACTCAGATGCAACATCGGAGATTATATTCATCTCTCTTATCCCCAATCAGGGTACATCGAGATCAATCACTCAAATAGCTCTCATCCCCAAGCAGAAATCATAAATCCCCAGCTGAGCATCCTCGAGCATGAAGCGGGAGTTCTTACTAAAACAGAAGACTTGTACTTTGTATTCTCCATAACATTCAGGGATTTATTTTTCCCCGCCATACTATTCTACGATCTACTGTCATCATTGACAACACGTTGCATACATACATCATTCATAATCAATCATTACATAAATACATACCATGCATCATGGCCTTGCATGCTGCTAACTTTGTTTTTCAGGTAAGTTCCCAAGCAGACGAATATCATCAACAAATCAATCTCTGTCAGTTATACATTCTGGAAAGCATATCCCTCTAGACATTCTGAAGAAACATTCTCATCAGATATACATTCCGGAAGCTCGAACCCTGAACATTCTGAAAATTCCAATCAGATGAACATTCTGGAAGCGTGACCCCCAGACTTCTGAAACATTCCAATCAGATATACATTCCGGAAGCTCGAACCCCGGACATTCTGAAAATTCCAATCAGATGAACATTCTGGAAGCGTGGCCCCCAGACTTCTGAAACATTCCAATCAGATATACATTCTGGAAGCTCGAACCCCGGACATTATGAAAATTCCAATCAGATGAACATTCTGGAAGCGTGACCCCCAGACTTCTGAAACATTCCAATCAGATATACATTCCGGAAGCTCGAACCCCGGACATTCTGAAAGTTCCAATCAGATGAACATTCTGGAAGCGTGACCCCCAGACTTCTGAAACATTCTTATCAGATATACATTCCGGAATCTCGAATCCTGGACATTTTGAAACTTCCTATCAGGTGCATATTTTGACTTCTGACAAATTATCTCTTTTAAATGGCATCTTAAAGCCCATCTCTAACAAACACTTCTTAATATATTGAGCTCATATACAGCCTAACGTACGGCTCATTCTGGTACTTCTCAATACAAAGGATCCAGTCTAACGTACGACCTATCCTTCAGTCTAATGTACGACTTTTCCAGACATTTAACAATGCAAACTGGACCCAGTCTAGCGTATGACTCGTCCTAAAAGTATAGCCTAACGTACGACTTACTTTGACACTTATCAATACAGTGGATTCAGTCAAACGTACGACTCATCCTAAGTATATCCTTCAGATACGATCTAATATACGACGTATTCTGACTCTCAAGTCTATCAAGCTGCGTGGCATCTTTAAGCCCATCTCAATCAAGTCTCTCAACATCCGGATGGCATCTTTAAGCCCATCTCCGACAATACTCTGCCTGGATAACATCTCTAAAGCCCAACTCCGAAAAAGTCCCTGCATCATCAAGGGCAAATTTCCTGGTATTCTAGTGTTCAATCCTCTTCCACCTTCAGATACCGATTGGCATACAAACCATTCTACATCTTCAGGTTTAAGAAGATTGAACAGGGGCAGCTGTCATACCCCAAAATTTTCCCATCATATTTCAGTCCATCTGACTTTCAAATGCTCAAAGATCTCCAATTGCTCAAAGCTACCTAGCTCCTAAACGATCAACCCACTGTTAGCTAGAGATTTCGATTGAAAAAAAATGTTTTTTGAAGAGTTAGAGTTCGAAGAAGAATGGCTTCCGATGGCCATTCCCGAGAATAAATGGCTTTCAAATGGCCATGTCTAAGGATGTTATTTATGATGAAGATGATTGAAATCGAAGCTGAATCGAGATAGATTGTCTTTGAGACTTAAGCGTTTCTCGAAATACAAAGAGTATTGAAGCTTAGAGTATTTCGTTGCATTCTCACTAAAGATCACGTTGCCACGTATCGAAAGAGGATTCGGGCAGGAGGATTTGAATTTCGAAATATTCTATGTAACCGAACAAGGACATATGGCGCCCCAGGGATTCGAAGTGTATGCATGTGAGCAACGTGGCATTTCGTTAGTGTAGGACCGTTAGGGTTGAATTAGTATAAATAAGGGTCTTAGTATCAGGATCCAGGGTGTTCATTTTGTACAAATCACTCACAAATCACTCACAAATCACTCAAGTATCAAGTGTTAAGAGAAAGAGTTCGCTGAGAAATGTACGTATGACACCACATATTTAATATGTTTGTATTTCTACTTATAGAATCAAAGTATCTTTAAGTTTCCTTTACTTTTTCTCCTAGTCTCTCTTGTAGTTTAAGTTTCCTTATGTTCTTCGATTAATATTTACGTCTCTGCATTTTACATTATTTCACTTTACATTTCTGTACTTTACATTTCTGAAAATTATATTCCTTTGTCTTTTCGTCAAAGTCTTTTTCTTGCATTTATAACCAATTTATGTTTTTGTTGTGTACATTCTTTGTTAGTTTATTTCGCGAGTTACTTACA
This sequence comes from Vicia villosa, assembly GCF_029867415.1. NCBI lineage: Eukaryota > Viridiplantae > Streptophyta > Magnoliopsida > Fabales > Fabaceae > Vicia > Vicia villosa. The sequence goes on along the minus strand of NC_081184.1, from coordinate 68,348,784 downwards.
TGTTCATACTATAACCGAGTTTCAAAGCAAAATATCAACAAACATGAACCAAATTATCTCGAAAGACAACTATTTGACTATGTCCTAGGATCAATCTAGTCGATCTTGTAAGTAACCAAAGTATATATTTGTAGTTTGGAGGACTAGCGGTTGTTTACCAGAAATCACCGTAAACAAATTGGCACGCCTAGTGGGACCGTGTCAAATAGATTGTCATTGATTTGTTGTTTTGTTGTTGTCTAGAATATATCAAGACCTTGTATGAACCTTAGGAACGGTAAATTAACCAACAGTGCACAACCGGTTCCTAAACGAAGGTACAACAAGAAAAATGTCAATTCGACCAGTGGAAGGGGAAATCAAGATCCCCCACAAGGGTCAGGAACAGTAGCAGCAAGTACTACAAGTGTTTCGACTTCTATGTCACAAGCGCAGGAGATACCCGCTTCGACAAGGTCTGTGGCTATAGTTAGTTCCCAAGCCATGCCCGAAAATACATCAGGGCCAACAGGAACAGTCCCAATTTCCAGTTCGACCACCATGCCTCACTTCACAGGCACGACAGAAATACCACATTTTGCGGCAAATTTCGCAAATCAACAACAAACCCCAAGACCATCGTCATCATCATTCGAGGGTTGGAGACCTGGAAACCCATATGGAATGTCGTTTTCATATATGACAGGATTACATGGTGCAGGACCTACATATACTCAACCTAATACGGCGACATTTTCGCCTAACGCTGGTTCAGTAGGTCGAAGCGCACAGAATATAGGCCCATCGGGCCAAATGCCTCTTTTAACTACCAATAGTCAAGAAGTATTTAGGCATGAGATGGATGCAAGTAACCACGATATGGTGGGTGTTCTTGATCGAGAAATGGGATCGATCTTTACTCCCTTAGTAGCAAACATTACCAGGACTAACCAGGATAATGTAGAAACATACCAGAAAATATCTTCACAAATAGGTCGTATGGCAAATTTCTTAGGAGTCCCTCAAACTAGGCGAAGAAATAACCAGTCTACCTATCGAGAAGGTGACTCAGTCTTAGAACGGGCTCAAGATGTAGTTCAGCCACCTAGGCAGATACCCGTCGAAAGAAATCAAGTAATAGTATAGAAAATCAGAATCGAGGGACCAATACTGGCCTACAAGAAGTTCCCCAGGAACAGCCTAGGCTAGTTGTAGTAGGCAGGAACGAACATCCAGACGAAGTATTATACAGGGTTAGGAGAGACAATATGGCGACAGAAAATAACCTAACTGCCATGATAGAGAGAATTATGGCCAATAATGGCCTTAATACTGGACTTCGACGTCCAAATTACACTTCCCCTGTAGCGGAGTATATTATGCAAACGGAATTACCAAGAGGTACCAAAGTACCCAAATTTACAAAATTTTCAGGGGATACTAGTGAATCGACTGTGGAACACATAGCCCGATACTTGACAGAGGCTGGTGATTTAGCAGGCAGCGAAGACTTGAGAATCAAATATTTCCCTAGTTCATTAACAAAAAATGCCTTCACATGGTTCACTACTTTACCTCCAAATTCCATAGACACTTGGCCACACTTGGAGAGAATGTTCCATGAGCAATTTTATATGGGCCAAACCAAGATAAGTTTGAAAGAGTTGGCTAGCATTAAGAGGAAATTTACGGAACCCATAGATGATTATTTGAACAGGTTCCGTTTGCTGAAGTCAAGATGCTTCACAATCGTTCCAGAACATGAATTAGTCGAAATGGCTGCAGGCGGTTTAGACTATTCAATTAGAAAGAAATTGGATACTCAATATTTGAGAGATATGGCCCAACTGGCAGACAGAGTTCGACAAGTCGAACGATTGAAAGCTAAAAAGGCCAGAGCGAATAAGAATTATAAGAAGGAGAGAGTGGCTTATATTGAGGCTGAAGATGCCGAAGGCGAAGCCTTCGAAGATTCATATAATTTCGAAGAGGTCGAAATAGACTTAGCCTAATTAAAAGAGGCACCCCCATACTCTTGTAAATTGCTCACCCCTTCGCATGGGAAAAATCCTGTCGAGAATGACAAAAGTGATAAATTTCCAAAGAAAACTTACACTTTTGATGTCATTAAATGTGACGAAATATTTGATTTACTAGTAAAAGATGGCCAAATGATAGTGCCTCCAAATTCCAAAGTTCCTCCATTGGAACAGCGGAAGAAACGAGGTTTTTGTAAATTTCATGGTTTTTTAGGCCATAAAACCTCACAGTGCTTTCTTTTCAGGGATCTAATTCAGAATGCTATTAAGGATGGACGTTTGAAGTTTGCTGATAAGGCAAAGAATCACATGAAGGTCGACACTGATCCCCTGAATGTCGCTAACACAAACTACGCTGAACTAGTTGACATTAATATGGTAGATGTATCTGAAGCTGACATTGCTGAATGGGAGATGATTTCAACCGGAAAGTAGGCTATTGAGAGCCTAAATGACAATGTAATCTTCAATACTGAGGTTGAAGAGTCCTTCGAGACAGAAATCATTGAAGATCTTAAGGAGAAAGCTAGCGAGGCCACTGAAGACCTCAGGGTGAAACTCCAACACATAAGGATCTCTGAAGCTCCCCTAGCAGGCGTCAACATGGTGAATGTTGGGCAACCTTTATCTGAAATAGAGGAACTAGAAAAGTGTCTGCTGAGGGAAAAAGGAAACTGTGGAAATCCACAGGCAGTTGAAATCTTGAAAGATTATCTCTGGAGGTGTCACGAGAAAAATGCTGGACGGATGCTAATATGTCCAAGGTGCTCGATTATGCTGAATCGAAGGGTCCAAGCTAACTATGAAAGGGCCCAACGAAACAAGATGCAGAAGCCCTGGAGGCAAGGAAACCTATTGCTGAAGGTTTATCCAAGGCCAGAGGAAAGCTTGGTGAGTTTCTTGGTTCGATGTCACAAAGAAAAGATAGAGATCATTATGTGTCCCAGATGTGGGGCAGTCTATGATAACCTTATGGCACAATCATTCGAAAGGGTGTTATTCACTACTGGTTGGGAAACTCAAGGACTCCGCCCCAACATGTACGTGTTCGACAATGGAACACCATCAAAAAGGCCTGATAGTCCTCATCCTAAAGCTCGAATAGTGACATTCAAACTCCCTGCAGACATACCCATGGATAGATGGACACAAGCTGGTGCAGGAAATAACAAATGGCAAAGTTGGGACCAAGGCGGACGAACTGCAATGGCTTATAGAAAGCAGTTCCAAGCATCAAATCGAGAGACGTATAGATTGGAGAATTACAAAGGAAGGAACCCAATGTCTAGATCTCAATGGAGGAGACACCAAAGAATGAAGAAAGTCCATAAAGAATACAAGGCAAAGGAGGTTGGAGAATCCAGCAGCACTAAAGTCCCAATGCAGGGGGCAAGGTCAAGCAAACCTCCGGTAGAACGCAAGCTATTCAGTTCTAAAAATGAGAAAGAAGAAGAAAGATGCAGTCTAGTCCTTGGAAAGAGGATGATAGGATGACTAATGATTTCGATTCAGATGGGGTGTCATCCATAAACTCCAACTGCAATTGGTGTCTGTACTTCCTCACGAATTTTACCAAGAGACGGAGGTTGAAGACTGCGAAGAAGCTAATGCAGAAGAAATGGTGAAACACAGACCTGTGTGTTATTATGTGTTGAATAATGGGGTTGTTGAAGAGCAGAATGCATTTTTCGAAAGACCTGACCAAGGTATGAGGAATCATTTGAAACCCCTTTATATAAGAGCTAAAATTGAAAACGTGGGCATTAACAAAGTCCTAGTTGATGGAGGGGCAGCAGTGAATCTAATGCCCCAATATATGCTGAAAAGGATTGGTATGTTCAATACCGACATAAGGCCTCATACTATGGTTTTGTCCAATTATGAAGGGAAAGTAGGACATACCTTGGGAGTAATCCAAGTGAACTTAAATGTGGGTTCAGTCACAAGGCCTACGATGTTCATGGTTATACCAGCAAAGGCAAATTATAACCTTTTGTTGGGAAGAGAATGGATCCATGGGGTTGCTGCCGTACCATCGACAATGCATCAGAGGCTAACTATCTGGAGAGAAGATGGTATAGTGGAAAACATAGAAGGTGATCAAAGTTACTATATGGCTGAAGTCAACCAAGTCAACAAAACTAGTTTCGACAGAAACTTAGCCAATATAGGGCTATGCAATGAAGCAGAAGATATATACGCTCCAAATAAAAATTCTACGTATTATCTATCCTTACACCCAAACGGATTCCGGTGGAACAGAGAAATAATGGACGGTCCAGATGACACAGAACTCGTCGAAGGATTACCAGGGATACGACCAACTGGCTGGGACGAAGATGTTGATTATGCCTGAGTCATCTTTCTTTGAAAAGATTTCGGCTTACATAGCCGAAAATAAAAGAAAAGCGGCTCTTGAAGCCGAACTAGCAAACATGGCAGGCGAAGCCACACACAAAGAATCAGAAGTACCAGGCCCTAGGATACACTTTATCCCACAACCACCGGACGACGAAATTCATGACGAACTTGTTTTAGGCAAAGAAGCAAGTCAAAGATTAGACGCAATCTATGATGAAGAACCTTTGGGGTTTGAAAAAGATCCAATGGCCCCAAATATAAAGATGTTAGCTCAAGATCCACTCGAAGAAGTAAATCTTGGAGACGAGAGTCGAAAAAAGGTGACATACATTAGTGCAAAGTTAGAGCCAGCCCTAAAGTCAAAAGTTATTGCGTTATTAAAGGAAAATAAAGATTGTTTCTCCTGGGACTATGATGAGATGCCTGGTTAGGGAGAGATTTGGTCGAACTGAAGCTGCCCATAAAAGAAGGGAAGAAGCCCATCAAGCAAACTCCCAGAAGGTTCGCACCAGAAATCCTCTCGAAGATCAAAGCAGAGGTCAAAAGACTTCTTCGGTGCAAATTCATTAGGACTACGAGGTATGTCGAATGGATTGCTAATATTGTACCTGTTATTAAAAAGAATGGTTCTTTAAGGGTATCCATATATTTTCGTGATCTAAATGCAGCGACCCCTAAAGATGAATATCCTATGCCTATGGCAGAAATGTTAGTAGACTCAGCCGCAGGCTTCGAATATCTAAGTATGCTAGATGGATATTCAGGATACAATCAAATTTTCATTGCAGAAGAAGATGTGTCCAAAACAGCTTTTCGTTGCCCTGGGGCAATAGGTATCTATGAATGGGTCGTCATGCCTTTTGGTTTGAAGAATGCTGGGGCAACTTATCAAAGAGCAATGAATTCTATATTTCATGATTTTATAGAAACATTCATGCAGGTGTACATAGATGATATTGTTATAAAATCTGTTTCAGATGACAGTCATCTTGATCATCTCAGCCAATCATTCGAAAGAATGAGAAAACATGGCTTAAAGATGAATCCCCTTAAGTGTGCTTTCTTTGTGCAGGCTGGAGATTTTCTGGGCTTCGTAGTCCACAAAAAGGGAATAGAAATTAATCAGAATAAAACGAAGGCTATTGTGGAAACAAAGCCTTCATCCACAAAGAAAGAATTGCAATCACTATTGGGAAAGATAAACTTCTTAAGAAGATTTATCTCTAATTTGAGTGGGTGTACCCAAGCTTTTTCCCCCTTACTTCGACTGAAGCAAAGAAGGTTCGAATGGCATGCTGAACATCAAGAAGCTTTTGAAAAGATCAAGCAATATTTGATGCACCCGCCCATCTTATTCCCCCCAAATGGGACGAAGCACATGCGCCTGTATATCTTAGCTTCAGATAATACAATAGGTAGCATGTTAGCACAAGAAGATGAAAATGGTATCGAAAGAGCCATTTATTACTTAAGTAGAGTACTCAATGATGTATAGACTAGGTATAGCGCCATAGAAAAACTCTGCCTTTGTCTATATTTCTCTTGTATCAAACTCAAGTATTATATAAAGCCAGTTGATGTTTATGTTTCATCCCATTTTGATGTTATTAAACACATCAAGGGGAAAATTGTCCTTACTGAGTACTCTTTAATCTTTCAACCTCTTAAGGCAATGAAGGGGAAAATTGTGTCAGATTTCATTGTGGATCATGCAGTGGTTGAAAATCCTCAACAATATGTAGACTTGAAGCCTTGGAAGTTGTACTTTGATGGTTCAACACATAAAGAGGGAAGTGGAGTTGGTATTCTTATAATTTCTGCTGATGGAATTCCAACAAAGCTCAAGTATAAAATTGATGGCCCTCTATGCTCCAATAACGAAGCTGAGTACGAAGCATTAATTGCTGGACATGAAGCCTTGTTGGAATTGGGGGCAACCAGAGTCGAAATTAAAGGAGACTCAGAATTAGTAATAAAGCAATTGACAAAAGAATACAAATGTATCAAAGAGAATTTGATCATGTATTTTGTCGTAGCAAATAGGTTGCTTAAAAAATTAGAATATGTGGATTTAAAACACGTCTCAAGGGTAAACAATCAAGAAGCAAATGATTTGGCACAGTTAGCCTCAGGATACAAAGTATCAAAGGAAAAATTAGAAGAATTGATCGAGGTAAGAGGCAAAGCAATGGCCACAAAACTGTCCCCAAGTGATCTAGAGAACTCACAATTAGGTTTCGCCAACTAAGAGGAATTTGAAGTACTAAATATAGATTCCTTAGCAGATATGGATTGGAGGAGTCCAATTGTAAACTACTTGAGGGATCCTTCGACAGATACAGATAGAAAGGTGAAATATAGAGCCTTATCATACTTCTTGATGGGAAATGAATTGTTTAAGAAAACCCCCGAGGGAGTCTTACTAAAATGCTTGGGCGAAGCTGAAGCGTACTTGGCACTCTCGAATGTGCACAGTGGGGCATGTGGCGCTCATCAAGCGGGGCACAAAATGAAATGGCTTTTGTTTTGTTATGGAATGTATTGGCCCACTATGTTAAAAGATTGCATAGAGTTCGCCAAGGGTTGTCAGGAATGTCAAGAACACGCAAGTATTCACCATGCGCCTGCAAATGAATTGAGTTCAATTATAAAACCATGGCCATTCAGAGGTTGGGCATTAGATTTAATTGGAGAAATCCGTCCCACATCATCCAAAGGTCAGAGATATATATTAGTAGGAATAGACTATTTCACAAAATGGGTTGAAGCAATACCACTGGCCAATGTAGACCAAGAGGCTGTGATTGAGTTTATTCAAAGACATATATTGTATAGATTTGGAATCCCAGAAAGCATAACCACTGACCAAGGATCAGTGTTTACTGGTCGAAATATGCAAGAGTTTGCGAGAGAGATGGGATTCAAGTTGTTCACTTCTACACCTTATTATGCTCAAGCAAACGGACAAGTCGAAGCATCCAATAAAGTGATAATTGGTTTGATAAAGAAACATGTAGGGAAGAAACCTAAGAATTGGCATAAAACTTTGGACCAGGCACTTTGGGCTTGTCGAACATCACCAAAAGAAGCTACCAATACTACACCTTTCCAATTGACATTTGGACACGATGCAGTACTTCCAGTCGAAATATACTTGCAATCAGTCAGGATTCAGAGACAAGAAAAAATTCCCCCAAATGTATATTGGGAAATGATGATGAATGAGTTAGTTGATCTGGACGAAGACAGACTTCGAGCATTGGAAATAATAAAAAGGCAAAAAGAAAGGGTGTCAAGAGCATATAACAAAAAGGTGAAAGGTAAAACATTTATTAACAATGACTTAGTTTGGAAAGTTATTCTGCCTATAGATCGAAAGAACCAAGCTTTAGGCAAATGGTCTCCACATTGGGAAGGCCCTTTTCGAATCTTAAAAGTATTCTCAAATAATGCTTATGAGATAGAAGAGTTGGCGGAAGATCATAGGATCTTAAGAGTGAATGGGAAGTATCTGAAAAGATACAAGCCAGTCATGCACGAAGTGAAGATTGCAAAAACGTAAACATTAAACATAGATGTCGTGGGCCAAAATGGTAAAACATTGGCCAAAATGGCTTTATCTTTATGCAAGTTAGATAATATAAAGTAAGAAGATAAACGATGTCAAAATATATTCCATTACGTTAAAGGATTAAGGGTACATCCAGTCAAGATGGTTGCATTGTATGCAAACCAAAGTTACAAAAAATTACTACTAAAAGAAGTGTTCAAAAGTATGGATAGCAAAGATAAAAACCAAGACCCACAACGCCTCCAACAATGCCTCCAGCATCCTTCATTTAACCCTATTCTGCAAATCCTCTAAGTTCAGCAGGGGCAAGCTTTCCGTTTCAAAAGGATCAAGGGATCCTTCCTTGCGCAACTGTTTTACTATCCCTTGTTTAACAAATATGTGAGATAGCAATCTTCCGTAGGGAAGACAAGAAGGTTTGCCTTGGCGAGAGGCAGCAACAGCAACGACTTCTGTAAGATGTTTGAAAATCATCAATGCTATGTTGATTTTCTTTTTTTGGAGAGCATAGAGCATGAACTCCAGGTCTTCCACCATAATGCTTTCCTGATCTTCTTTTCGTGGGCGAAAGTTGCACACAAGAAGTTGATGCCAAATTCTGCAGAGGAGGGCGTTGAAGGGATCGTTAGCGAAGATACTCGCTAAAACAGCAGAAGTACTCATGGTAAAAGAGTTGTCAACAAAAACAAGGCCAGAGTTCTCACATCTCATCACTTCAGAGATGAGTGTTTGAGAGATGGTAATGTGAGATCCACGAACTTGGGAAACGATGGTGGTTTTCCCTTCTGAATCCATCCGGAGGGATGCAAACATCCAGAAATCAGCCAACATGTTTGGGTAAACAGACCCTTCCAAGATTCCTTGGTAAACCTGTAAGTTTTGAGAGGCAAACAGTTCATCAACATCAATGCCGTTTTGATCGAACTCTTCGGTAGAGAGTTTGAACTCTTTCTGGATAGTAGATATAATATTGTTATAAGATAGAGGTGTCATGGTTGCAAGAAAGTGTAAGAAAGAGGAAATCTTGATGAAAATATGGAAAAGGATGAAGAGACAACATAAATGGTAAGGTTTATATAGAAAATGTTGGTCTTAAAGAGTGGTTACGCTTTAAATTCTGATTGCACCGTGTGTGGTTTCCCCGAGGGAAGATATGGAGTCCGCCATTTCTAGCCTTGGAAGTTGAAGTGTAATCATGTTAGAAACTGATACACGCACGTCTTAATTATACTTTTTGAAAAAGTGATGTCATGATTAAATGACTGTTACGGCTAGTGGAGTAGAAACGTCAAATCAAAAACTAAGTGGCTGCGAAGGGTAATTATGTCGCGTGTATACGCTATCGAGGTCATCATGATAGTTGAAAAAAAATAGATTTTGACAATTGAAGAATTGTTAAAATATTATTTGTGACATTGCATGGTAGAATATATGGATAGTTAAAAGATAAATCATATATATATTCATTAACCAGTCTGATTACAAAAAGCGGAACAAGTACAAAAGAAAAAACGTTACAAAGGTTATTATGACTAACTAAAGTCAGCAGGGAGATTGTGCTTCATTTTGGAGTATTGAGAGGCCCATAAAGACAAGCGGAGTTCGATTATGGCTTGTTGCTTCTTCAGCTCTTCGATTTTTGGTACCAATTTCTGAGCCGTTTCGAGGTGTTGAATCCCCGCTTGCACCACTTTGTCCAATTCGTTTTGCTTGGATTGTTTGATCTCTTCTTGGAGAGACTTGGCAGCTTTGATTTTCTCTTCGAGACGTTCAATTTATTGCTCCCAAGATTTGATGTCCGCCCCATAGGTTTCATACTCCTTTTGGCGCTTTGCGTGCTCAAGTTCGAGAGCACCAACTCTAGCAGTTGAATCGCTAGCAGCTTTCCACGAAGAACTATGAGAAGTTACTTTCGTGCTGAGTTTTTGGTCAACATCTCGCTTTCGAAGGTTATCAGCTTGAAGTTGATCAAGCAGAGAACTTAGTGAAACAATCACTTGTGAAACTTCGTCAGAAACTAAGAGTAGATCCACCTTCTTTAAAATATTGTTCAAACCAAAGCAGCTGGTGGAATCTTTGCTCAGAACTTCGATAAGGTCGGTTTCAAAGATTTTTTCTTTATATGACGAAGGAGGTTTGGAATATCATTTCCCGTACCACTTTCCACCAAGATGTTCGAAGAAGGCTCAACCATGATGGGCAAAACATTTTTGGCATTCATTATGGCTTTAAGGAAGCTCACAGGGTTAGTACTCTTAAGTTGCTCAAATTCGGCTAGAGTAGGTTCAGAAGAGGTTTTGGTTGAAGTGGTTGCTGGAGTAACAGTAGTACCAAAGGTCGAAGCTTTAACATTGCCTGATTTATGCAAACTAGAGACTTCATCCATAGTTGCATTCCCAGGGTTAGTATCCTCACTCCTCGTTGATTGTTCAGATACTTCACCAGTATTTGAATGTTGAGGATTCTCCTCCATATCTTCGTCTTGATTGATAATGGGAGATGCGTCATTCAAATGAGTATCTTCAGAACACTCAGGGGAAGCAGCCTTATTACTAGGTTCATCATTCTCAAGAACTGGAGAAAGGCTGGGAGATTTTTGTTGAGGAACACCTGTTACAAAAATCAAGATATATTAAGATAAAAGCTACGAAAAAAATTGTTGATAAATTCAAAGCATATGAAGGTATACTTTGAGGATTATCAGGGTCAAGATTGAGAGTTGAAGCTTTGAAATCAGAAGTAGTTGTGCCTGCATCATCCTACAAATGCAAGGTAAAATATAAGCTTGGCATGAAAGGTTAAGCATAATGGATTATTAAAGTCCAAGAGTTGATACCTTGGGAGGGACATTATTTGGACTCGAATTATGACTTTCGACAATTGGGATGTTACCAGTGGTTTTCAAAAGTTGTTCATCAGAGGATACTTTATCGCTTGATGTGGTGGGCTTTGAAGTCCCAGACCCTTTTTCTTTAGCTGAAGAAATAGTGGCCTTTTGTCTTTTACTCGCAGTATGTCTGGTACGAGGAGGAGATTTGTCTTCATCATCTAAAGCACTACTGTTCGAAGGTTTCCGTTTCGGAGTTGGTGGAGGTTTCGAACTCTGAGAACATTCATACTAAGAAAAGTGAATAATGTTCAGAATAAACGCACAAGTTAAAATGTTAGAATATATATATACCATTGGTTTCTTTCCAGTGGTGACAGAATCACTCCCACTTGCTTTGTTGCTTCTCGAAGCTTCAGCATCCTTCTGTGCAGCCGCCTCCTTAATAACTTTCTTTCGACCTACAGCTCTGAACGGAATAAAAGTTAGTATATAGGTAAGGAAAGAATGTTAATCGAAGGATTGTCCAAGCCCCAACCTTCAGGTATTGGAGTCAAAACACAAACGTGCTCAAGACTTATATGAAGATGTCCCATGAAATTATCCAAGGTATGCTTAGTCGGAACCACTCGTTCAGTGCGTTTTTTGGATTGTTCGCAAAGGATTTTGGGGACATTCCCACACACAAACTAGTATGGAAAAGGAGGACTTAGAGCCACACCAAAATCAGCACTACGTAGTGGAGGGAATTTTGGAGGATAAAGTTTGAAAGCCACTTCATAACGTTGTTCAGGTCGAACATACGTGGGTAATTTCAGCTTATCCAGTTTAGTGGAAAATTTTTCACCCAAAGTGACCGCAGCTTCACGAACGGTCCGACTAAGGTCATCAGGCCTATAGATAGTTTCAAAGAATTTTTGAAAGGCTTGAATTTCTTTAATATGAGTCGAAGTACCTTTTTTGAAGTTCGACTGCACATTAGCAAAAGCTTCAGTTAGTTCTTGTGAAAGACTTTCAACATCGAAGATTTACTTGGTATAATACTCTATCCACCATTGATGGAAATCTATGGTAGAATAGAAAGCAGGCTCGAAGGAAATGGGAGAGAGGGTCGTGATGCCGACATATTTGGAGATTTTAGACTCATAGTCTTCTTCAGATAAGTGCATGGTGTGCAGACACATATGATTTCTCTTTTCATACATACATTTAGGTTTGAGTTGAACCAACCCAAATTGTCTTGATACGAGATTTGGTTGGTAACAAAGGAGACAGCAATGACTCTTGGGAGATCGTAATCGATGGTACAACAGTTTAGGTGTCAGAAAAGCCTCCCAGATAACCATGGATTCGGCTTGCTGATCTGGAGAGGTTGCTGGGAATTCTCGTGTGAACCATTCAGGACCTACTTCTCTTTTCACAAATGGAGCCATAGAAAGACTAAACTGATAACGTTTAGCGAACATCATCATGTACGCTCGAAAAGTCTCACGAAGCTTTCCTGGTTCTTCTTTGGGAGTTAGGTGGGCTAGTCTAGTCCCCTCGACTGTTCGATTCGGATTGCTATATCTTCTTCGTCCATAACTCCTTTACGTGAGAGATATGTTAGAACAAGATTTGTTCTAATCAATTATCTTAGTTTTGATGATAACAATAATATGAATTTTGCTTAAGACAATATGGTACTCTAATCAAATGCAATTTCCTTTTCAGGAAATATATAAAGAGTATGCATAATTCAGCGCTCAGAAGCTTTGTCTCAAAGGGTTCAGCATGCAACATCAGAACATGGTCTGGCAAGACATCAGAAGATGGTCGAAGCAGAATCAGAACATGGGTCTATGGAAGCATCAGAAGAACATGAGATCAGAAGCACTGAAGTTTTGATGGTATCACGCTCAGAAGCACTTCAAGGTCAGAAGATCAGAAGATGCTTTGCACCAAGCTGTTTGACTCTGATGATATTCAAATGTTATATTCACAAACATCAGATCAGAAGGAAGTACAAGTGGCAGGCTACCCTGACTGACAAAAGGAACGTTAGAAGCTATTAAAGGCAACGTCAGTAGACACAGCGTGAACAAGGCTCGAGGTAGTTGACAAAAGCGTATAACATTAAACGCGATGCTGTACGGAACACACAAAGCATTAAATGCACTCAACGGTCATCTTCTCCAACGCCTATATATATGAAGTTCTGATGAGAAGCAAGGTTAACGATTCTGGAACAAAACAACTCATATTAACTTGCTGAAACTCTGTTCTATTCAAAGCTCAGAATCTTCATCTTCATCAAAGCTCACTACATTGCTGTTGTAATATATTAGTGAGATTAAGCTTAAACGTTAAGAGAAATATCACAGTTTGTGATTATAGCTTTTAAGAAGCAATTGTAATACTCTTAGAATTGATTACATTAAGTTGTAAGGAACTAGAGTGATCGTGTGGATCAGAATACTCTAGGAAGTCTTAGAGGTTATCTAAGCAGGTTGTAACTAGAGTGATCATGTGGATCAGAATATTCTAGAAAGTCTTAGAGGGTATCTAAGCAGTTGTTCCTGGAGTGATCAGTGTGTGATCAGAAGACTCTGGAAGACTTAGTTGCTGACTAAGTGGAGAACCATTGTAATCCGTGCGATTAGTGGATTAAATCCTCAGTTGAGGTAAATCATCTCTGCGGGGGTGGACTGGAGTAGTTTAGTTAACAACGAACCAGGATAAAAATAACTGTGCAATTTATTTTTATCAGTCAAGTTTTTAAAGCTACACTTATTCAAACCCCCCCCTTTCTAAGTGTTTTTCTATCCTTCAATTGGCATCAGAGCGCCGGTTCTAAGGTGCAAGCACTTAACCGTGTTTAGAAAAGATTCAGGAAGAGAAAAACGCTTCAGTAAAAGATGGCTGGTGAATCTCAAGCAAATCCAACTCCATCTACATCTGGCTCTGCTGAGAAATACAATGGTAACAATGGTTATACTAGACCACCAGTATTTGATGGTGAAAACTTTGAATACTGGAAAGATAAACTGGAAAGTTACTTTCTTGGTCTAGATGCTGATCTATGGGATCTTCTGTTGGATGGTTACAAACATCCTGTTAAAGCTACTGGTGTAAGGCTCACGAGAAGCGAAATGAATGATGATCAAAAGAAAGATTTCAAGAATCATCACAAATGCAGGACTGTTTTGCTGAATGCTATCTCTCATGCTGAGTATGAGAAGATATCTAACAGGGAAACGGCCCATGACATATATGAGTCCTTGAAGATGACTCATGAAGGAAATGCTCAAGTCAAGGAGACCAAAGCTCTTGCACTAATCCAGAAGTATGAAGCCTTCAAGATGGAGGATGATGAAGACATTGAAAAGATGTTTTCAAGATTTCAAACTTTGACTGCTGGATTAAGAGTTCTCGACAAAGGCTACACCAAGGCTGATCATGTAAAGAAGATCATCAGAAGTTTGCCCAGAAGATGGGGCCCAATGGTGACTGCATTTAAGATTGCGAAGAATCTAAATGAAGTCTCTTTGGAAGAGCTGATAAGTGCCCTGAGGAGTCATGAAATTGAACTGGATGCAAACGAGCCTCAAAAGAAAGGTAAGTCTATTGCATTAAAATCCAATATCAAGAAATGCACTAACGCTTTTCAGGCTAGAGAAGAAGATCCTGAAGAATCAGAATCTGAAGAAGAAGATGAACTGTCCTTGATCTCCAGAAGGCTAAATCAACTCTGGAAGAACAAGCAAAGGAAGTTCAGAGGTGTCAGAAGTTCAAAGAAATTTGAACGTGGAGAATCTTCTGATGACAGAAGATTTGACAAGAAGAAGGCTGTCTGCTATGAGTGCAATGAGCCTGGACATTACAAGAATGAGTGTCCAAAACTTCAGAAGGAGAATCCCAAGAAGAAGTTTCATAAGAAGAAAGGTCTTATGGCAACATGGGATGATTCTGAATCAGAATCAGGATCAGACTCTGAAGGAGAGCAGGCAAACTTTGCGCTGATGGCGACAGAAGATGATGGATCAGAATCTACATCAGAATCAGATTCTGAAGAGGTATTTTCTGAACTTACTAGAGATGAGTTAGTTTCCAGTCTAACAGAACTTCTGGAATACAAGTCTCAGATTAATCTCAAATACAAAAAGCTGAAAAAGCTATTTGAATTCGAAACTAAGAAGCTTGAGTTGGAAAATTCTGAATTAAAAGAAAAAGTTTTAAAATTATCCAATAATGTTGGATCTCCTTCTGATTCAGAAAAATCCACTCCCAGTCTGAATCATATTCTGAAAGAATATGATTTAAGTTTCAGGAAGTTCTTATCTAGAAGTATTGGCAGAAGTCAGCTAGCTTCTATGATATATGCTGTGTCTGAAAACAAAAGAGTTGGCATTGGTTATGAGGGTGAAATCCCATACAAGCTTGAATCTGTGGATGATATGAAAATATCATACAAGCCTCTGTATAACCAATTTAAATTTGGCCACTCCCATGATATTAAGCACACATCACATGCACAAAGTTTTCACATAACACACACTAAGAAGCATGTGACACAACCTAGGAAATATCATGAAACTCACATTAAGAATTATCATGCTGTTCCTCCTATTGCTTACAATGTTAAACCCAAGTTCAATCAGAACTTGAGGAGAACTAACAAGAAAGGACCCAAGAAGATGTGGGTACCAAAGAAAAAGACTATTTCTTTTGCAGATTCTCTTGGCGACAAAGAAGATAAAAGTCAACATGTCATGTCACCTGGACTCAAGTTGGTCTCAACACTTGAAGGGAAGAAGGACTGTCTTCCAAGTTCTGGTACTTAAATCTGTTGAAGAAACTATGTTTGTAGGAGATCAGAAAAGAAAGTTTATTAGTCTTGGAACCATCTGTTTTGTTTGTTTCTAAAGCAATGGTGTTTCGTTCTTGATTATTCTGAATGCTCTAAATGCTACAGAATATACAATATTGAAACATTGATTGTGGACGAATCAATAAATATCTGGTTTGATGATAAACTTAAGAATTTCTGCAGATACAGTTTTGTCTTATCAGAAGCTGCAGAACAAAGAAGTGAATCTTCAGAAGCTGTGTATATCAGAAGTAATGGATCAGAAGATCATTCAGATTTACATCAGCACACTTCAGAAGGAGCGTTTCCAGAAGAGAAACTTGATCAATTCAGAAGCAGTGATCGGAATCAGAAGGCGTAAAGCCTATTGAATATTTCACACCTGTCATCCATTATCTGATGATGAACACGTGTCTCTACGGTCAGTACGAAGCGTGCAGTTGAAAAGACGCCGACCTAGGTAACTGTATTAAATCATTTCATTTACCATGCTATCTCTCCTAATGTCATTTCTCATTTAATGCAAAATGATTTAATTATTTTCAAATCTTTTAAATAGCCCGCTTCAACTTCATTCTTTTCTCCTTCTCTCTATTTTGTTCTACATCCTCTTTTCGCTGCATCTGTTTTTTTTACAAACCCTAGTCCTTGTTCTGATCTTACGGCATAATCATCATGAACTCTTCCACTTGTTCATCTTCCTCAAAAGAAAAACTTACTTCTTCACAAATCCTTCTACGAAATCATGAATATGCTCCTTTGAAAACTTGCTTGATACCCACGAAGGACTTGGAGGTTTTATGTGAAACTGCTGTGGACTTAAACAATCTTAAAGCGAATGGCTATAAGTGTGATGCAAGAATCCTTGAGCAAGGATGGTCCAAGTACCTTAATAGATTGGTTGGTCCAATTTATCCTGATCTTGTGAAGGATTTCTGGGTACATGCAACGGTTACCCCAACGGCCATCATTTCATTCGTGCTAGGGCATGAAGTGGTTATCTCTGAAAAACTGATCAGGAAGCTATACAATCTGAATGATGAAGAAGGTTGGTCTGGTTATCGACATGCATCTGTTGATTGGTCGATAGTTGAAATACAAATCTCTCAGTCTTCTGGGATTGACTCGAATAACACAGGCACCTTGAGGCCATTTTATAGAGTATGGGCTGAGATTATTCTGGGTTCTCTTCACCACAGAAAAAGGATGCTCTCCTCTTCTTACATCAGTCCAGACCACAAGCACACTCTTTTCTGCATTGGCAAAAAGACTGAGATCAACATTTCTCATATTCTGTTTGAGAATCTGAAGACTTCAATCTTTGAGTCAAGAGAAGAGGAAAGGGCGAAGTACCCTCATCTTTCAAGAACGACTATTCTGTTTGGAAGAATGATTTCAGACATTCTTATTGAAAGCGAAGTGCTGGACTCCATCAGAAAACTCAATGCATCCCATTTGCTTGGAGTAGTTCAAGGTCCCATTTTCAATGGTGTGGATTTGTTCAGATTAGAACTCATTCAAAATGTACCTTCTGTGTGCTCAAGCTTTCCTGACATTCTCTCAAGAAGAGTTGCTGTTGAAGGTTTTGCCCCCTTGTTTCAAGAAGAACTGCATCAGGTTGTCAAGTCTTACCTGGAAGATTGTGTCAGGAAGCAATCAGATATTGATCCTGCTTGGATCCGTGGAAGAGTACTTCCGTCCAAGGCTGACCTTTTGAAGAAGGATCAGAAGGAACAAAAGGCTAGGTTTAAAAGAAAAGCCCGAGAAGATGAGGCTAAGGAAGCCAAGAAGTTGAGAGTCACCTTTGATCCTGACAAGGTGGACTCTGAAGAACGAAGGGAGAAAAGGATTAGAGATTCCTTTCGCAGAACCAGATCTTCTTCTTCTGTGCAAATCTCCATGCAGGTTTTTACTCCACCTCCCTCTGTCCCTAAACCATCCTTCCAATCACCTCCATCTGAACCAAAAATAAACTTCACCTTACCAAATCTTTCTCCATCAACCTCCTCCTCTCCCATTCTAAATCCCACTCCTCTAAATATTCTTCCCCCAACTCCTTCTGATAGGACTTTCTCACCAATTCCCTTTACAAATAATCCATCCTCATCAATCATTCTCTCAGTTATTCCCTCCTCCTCATCCACCGCACCTCCACCTTCTGTATCCCATCCCTTACCTACCAGAAAATCAAAACCCTTTTGTCCTCTCTACCCGGACTACAAATTCACCCTCAATCCGCCTGAACCTGAACTCTCTACCTACCTGGAACTTTTCAGATATGAGGTAATCAATGGCTTAGACCTTCTGAAGGAAGCCTTCCTAAATGGTCTGAATGATGTTTCTACAAGAAATATCTGGAAAAGATTTCGCAAGGTGTTTCAAGAAGAAGCAATGGGAGTACAAAAAAGACTAGTGGCTGCTGCCCCACGGCCTCGTGGAATTCTGAGGAATTTTGAAGACTTCTGGTTTGCTAGTCTCAAAGGAAGACATATGTTGGAAGAGAAGCCCTTCTTGGATGAGATGGAACAATTAAGACTGGCTGCTGAAATGGAAGCAAATCCATGCAGGGATATTGTTATCTTTATTCCTGATTATCCTGTTCTGCTCGGAGACTTCAAGACTCTCTTTAACTATCTGAGGGAAAACCCTTCTGAGAAAGACCCAAGCTTGGTCATTCCAGAAGTTGTTGACCCACCAGAAGTTGAAGGTCCTTCTGCTCCCAGGAATCTAGCTGCCATTCTTCAGGCACTTGAGAATGGAGACTCGGAAATTCCTGCTGCAGAATATGGAGATGCTTCTATGCAAGAATCAGATGTAGAAGATCATGTTGCTGAATCAGTTCCTGTTGAGGAAATCCCTGCAAATGATCTATCTATGGAAGCTACAGACCACAATGCTATTCCTGTGGTTAGAAGCGGTGAAGCTTCTTCGGATGAACCTTCCCGTCTTGCAAGAACTCTGGAAGTTCTTCAGAAGAACCAGGATGAGTTTAGAGCTTTCATAGAGAAGCAGAATGAGTACAACAATGGAGTTCAAGAGATGCTGGCCAAGATCCTGTCAAGGCTAGGGCCATCTTAGATTGAGTCTGTGTTGTTTCTTTCTTTTCGTTGCATCTGTTTTTGTACATCTGATCTTACTTATCTTCATGTACTTCTGTACCTGATGTTTGAACTTCAATGAAATCATCCTCTTCCTCCGTGTGTTTCTTTTTGTTTGTCTCTGAATCTTTTCTGTTTTTTGATGATATGACAAAAAGGGGGAGAAATATGTGATAAATGATTTGATTTAATCAGTTGCTTTCACTAACAAGAACTGCAAGTTCTGTATGGTTTAAATGTTTTGCAGGTATAAAGAAGTGAAGAGAATCTTCAAAGCACACAAGAAGCAAAACCATAAGAAGCATTATTCTGTAAAAAGAATAAGCTTATGGAAACTGAAGCAAGCTGAGTGCTGTCAAGCTTAAGAATCAGAAGCACTGATAATAGAATTTGATCCAAAATTTGTCTATTTGCTCTGACAAAATTCTATTTGCTCTGATACATTATTTTAGCCTATATGGCTCTGATACATATCATGTGTTCTAATATACATTTTATGTTCTGACTCGTTCATGCTGACTTTTGTCGTTTAGTTTTTGTTCTGTAACATTTCAGGATGTAGAGATGCTCTGATGATGCTCTGGTACATTCAACAATGTTCTGATACAAATCTAGCATGAAGTGATGTTGGTAGAAATTCAAAGCTCTGAAGCTATCCGAGGGAAGCAGAAATCAGAAGCTGTGAATGTTCTAAAGATCCAGAAAACTCAAGTTCTGAAGCTGTCCTAAATGTAAGCAGAAATCAGAAGCTGTGAATGTTCTGAAGATCAAAGAAATTCAAGTTCTGAAGCTGTCCTAGATGGAAGCAGGAATCAGAAGTTGTGAATGTTCTGAAGATCAAAGAAATTCAAGTTCTGAAGCTGTCCTAAATGGAAGCAGGAATCAGAAGCTATGAGTGTTCTAGGGATCTAAAGAAATTCAAGTTCTGAAGCTGTCCAATGGAAGCAGAAGTCAGAAGCTATGAATTCTCTGAAGACAGAAGCTTATGTGATCGTCTCTACCGAAATAATCAGGGAAGTCTTTTATTAAAGTTCTTCGAGTATTTATTTCAGGGGGAGATTATTTATCTCAGGGGGAGATTGTTAATCTCAGGGGGAGACATATTCACATGCTTATGCTATAGCTGTGTAATTTGTCTTTTGCCGTCTGCTCTTTCTGATCGCAAATTCATATCATTTATATATGTTTTTGTCATCATCAAAAAGGGGGAGATTGTTAGAACAAGATTTGTTCTGATCAATTATCTTAGTTTTGATGATAACAATAATATGAATTTTGCTTAAGACAATATGGTACTCTAATCAAATGCAATTTCCTTTTCAGGAAATATATAAAGAGTATGCATAATTCAGCGCTCAGAAGCTTTGTCTCAAAGGGTTCAGCATGCAACATCAGAACATGGTCTGGCAAGACATCAGAAGATGGTCGAAGCAGAATCAGAACATGGGTCTATGGAAGCATCAGAAGAACATGAGATCAAAAGCACTGAAGTTTTGATGGTATCACGCTCAGAAGCACTTCAAGGTCAGAAGATCAGAAGATGCTTTGCACCAAGCTGTTTGACTCTGATGATATTCAAACGTTGTATTCACAAACATCAGATCAGAAGGAAGTACAAGTGGCAGGCTACGCTGACTGACAAAAGGAACGTTAGAAGCTATTAAAGGCAACGTCAGTAGACACAGCGTGAACAAGGCTCGAGGTAGTTTGTAACACCCCATTTCTACCCGGCAAATATATATAAATCAGAGTTTTTCAAAATTTCTCAATAAACAAATGAGGCGTCACATTATCAAAACAAAACAAATCACCTCGTCGCATAAAGCGGATACATAGCACCTTTGAAATAGAATAACTTATTTGATTAAAACACAGCGGAATCACTTAAGAATATATTCAATAAAATATCTTCAGTTAACTTAACATTTTGTCCAACCAAAATGAAACAATTAAATAGCAACATCAATAATAGTATAAATCGTCCCCCCAGAGTGCTACGTATCAGAGCGACAACCGACTCGATTAATGGCAACTAAATCTTCATACTTGAATACCTGCACGTTGCCAATATAAAGGCGACGGCGAAACAAGAAAAAAAAAGGGTGAGATATCAAATCATATAAGTGGGCATATGATAAATTGCATGCTAGGATTCAGACATATAAAATCATCACATCACAAGTATCAATAGCTACTATACACATCATACTTCTACAGTTCATTAATCTCACATACTTTTCATCACACAACAAGTCATAATCATGTAAATAGTATCATCTAATAAATTTCACATATTCAAGTAAGAACAACATTCAATAGTATAATACTCAAAAGATTCAATACTATTGTCCCAAATATATACACAATCCATCATTATCACATATTCACACGTTTAACCAATTATATATCCAAACATCACCAATTCCAATTATCACATCTCATGTACACATGACAATCACATAAATGCATATATTCAAACATCACTTAACCTCAATGTGACTCAATGCAAGACATGTGACTCTATGCATGTGGTACCCAATGTGGACCCAAAGTTCCACCGCTTCCGATTCATATAGAATCTAGCCACGCTTCAGATCCGGACAAGATCAAAGCCACCAAATGTAAACATATAGTTTACCGCTTTCCGAATTCACTCTAGAATCCAAGCCTCGCTTATGTTTCAAAGCAAACCACCTTTGTTTCAAGGCATCCATGATATGAATGTATGTACAATGTTAATCAAACATATGCAATTAAGATCATCTCTACCATCTTAATATTTAGCATATCACAATAATTCAACTCGATGAATTATCCACCAATTGTACACAACATTCACAACACATACATATCATTCACATATAAAAGGTCAATTAATCAATTACGATTCACAAAATCCAATTAACACTAGTAACCATACTATCTCATGTTAATTCTCATTTTGCCAATTATATATGAACATACACATTTAAAATCAAGCAATTAATCATTAAAATTAATGCTATCCAACTACCCACAGAGAATCAATATCAAAACAACATCATTGACATAATAATATATATTTCTGAACATACATATTCAATCAAAACACAATTACGGATAAATTCTCAAAATATCGTAATTTACCGACAAACCAAATAGTTAATCTAATTCCAAATTATATTCTAATCAATTAAACACATTGAAATTAATTCAACTATTAATTTAATCAACCAATTAATAATCACACTATATTAATTTAATTCACTTCTATTTCTACTCCATTTCCAATTTCTAGCATTCTATTGCTCAAAACCTTTTTTATTGAAAAGAATATCACGCTAGATTTCTAACGCCTCGAACGGAGACTCAAACGGAGTTACGGTTCAAAAGATATGAATTGTTAAGGTTCTAATAAAAAAACAAACACCGACGTTATACACTGACAACTCTAAACATGTCAGAATTACTCAAAACAAATGAAAATATGACTCTTAAATAATTCAAAACAACTTCAAAAACTTATTGTCGACTCTAACAACTCTATTGACAACTCTAACAACTCTATTGACAATTCTATTAAATTATTATAATTTATTTATAAAGAATATTTAAACCAAACACAATTTCAGTCGATTCGTAGAATATCACAATTTCAACGAAATAACACCACCATGTTAATCTACTAATTAAACTTAGCTACCACGTAAATTTTCATCAAATTTCGAACAACTAATTATACCGTTTAATTCGACTATTTCGATCAAACGGGACTGTTTTACATTTTATTATAAATTTACTTCTTTTTCTTCTTTAATTACTACTAGACCTTAATAGATTTACTAAAACCACATGCCACTGATATGCAAATGTGTCCAACATTTCTCTTATTTTATCATGTACCTGCTAATTGAATTCAAAAGAAAAATTGGTAATTGGAACCAAAACCACTGTACCGGAAATGGACTATATAAATTACTATGTGATATATGGTACATTTAATATTAGATCTAATTCCTAGAAAATCTAAGTGCCACTTGCCTAGTGTAAATATAAAGTAAAAAAGAAACTACTGTTACGAATTCTTTAATAAATCCAAGAAGCTACCTCTTAAATGATAAGGTTCTATCATGATCTCTAAGCCATAGTTTCTAGTATCCTATTATAATAATATTGGTATAGGACTACACCAGTATTGACTATAGAAAGTGAATATTTGGAACATGATATATTAATCAACATGTACAGGATTTCCATCGCCCAGTCTTCTCACTCGGTCCCTCAACAAAACAAAATGGTACAGACTTGCGCACAACCACAGGAAAATTAAACTTACTTCAATTAGTTTATTCAATCAACACAAGATAATGTAATAATTTACACACCCAATTATCCCACATACAAGGTTTCATAAGCCCCATTATAGGAAGAGAATCCCACCCTTACCTTATCAAATGAAGCATTCAAAGGGTCTCTAACTGCATATTCAATTGACACCATGGATGGAAAATCTTCAATCCCCTTTTTCTTCTCCATAGTTTTGCCTCTTTGCTTGCCTCCTTCTCTTCAAACTTTGTTCTCTCCAAAATGACAAACTCCTCTTCATATCTCTAAAACCCTAATTTATCATTTCCAATTGGGCTTAGTTAACACTTTCTCTTCACATCCAATTTTAGGCCCAATAAGATAAATAACTCCAATTAAATCAAAATATCACTTTTATTAATATTCCAACAATATAATAAATTTCGACTTTGTAAGTAATATTATTCTTAATATTATTCTTCGACCATCTGACTAAAATCCGACTTTTAACTTAATAAATTCAAATACGCTTCTTAAAATAACACCAGCAATCCAAATTCGACCAAAATATCATATTTCCGGTATAATCTTAATTACTCATAAAATTCCCAAAACTTCAAATATTATTTCAATAATATTTCTAATACTGAAAATATCAAAACTCTTGATTAAATATCATTCCGCTATCCCGAACTAATACCGACTAAATCGTCTCAAAATACGAAAACTTCACTAAACACTCTGAACGTCTAGGTTAACCGAATAATCGAATTTTCGGGTGTTACAACTCTCCCCCACTTAGAATATTTTCGTCCTCGAAAATCTACTTAACAACACCATTGCAACCAAATCTCGTATCCAATTCTCAAATATCCAAATCGCGTTTGGTAACACTTCAATTACTACTTCTTCGGCCCAACAACGATTTCACAAGAACACAAACATATTACTATTCTTACCAGATTCGCAATAATCAACGACTCAATGCAGTATTCCTGGCGCATCACACTTACCATAACAGTCCATCAATCCAAACATCAAGATAATTCATCTTCACAGACTTCAGACATGTAGTTCCTTGCTCCCACAAGTCTTACAACAATAGTGTTACATAACCTTCCGCTGCGCAACTCTGATAAATCCCCTTTAAGTCACTGTCCTTGATAAAATCCTGTCAACTATATGGTTCACAAATTTTCAATCCAACGCAGACTTTCCTTAATACTCATTTTCACATTGTTGTTTCACTGTTACTTCCAAATCTTTGCCTTGCGACATTCGCTTGTACAATACTCACTACTCCGAATTGTTCATTTCGTCCAATTCTCACTCAACCACTCCTCCCATCAAGTTACACTAACTAGTGAGCGACTACCTTCGCAACATAACATCAATTCTCTTTCCCCCGCTATTAAGATAGCAAGACAAAGCTATAACATCCAACACGATTTTCTCCTACCATTAACAATGGATTGAGGGTGATCAGTTCCCCAATTTGTCAATTAGTATTCGACAACCATAGTGAAGTATAAATCGACGTTACTTCGTAATAGCGTCATCTCCGATTTTTCACTCAAATCCATTAACATGTCATAATCCAATAATTCACTTTGAGTTTTTACAACTCCCACAACCTCTTACTCATAATATCTCGTCGATGAGACACCAACGTCAAACATATTACAGAATCCACTTCATAGTCACTTAGCATCACACAATCATCAAACGTCTTTCCATTTTCAAAATTACTTCTATACTCGTACTTCACAATTCATCTCATCTCAACCGAAATCCTTCTCAAAATAAATTGGCGATAAAAATTCCATACAGTCCTTCTTTTACATACACCGCCACTTTTTGGCATCCCAAATACGACTTCAATCATCCTTAAGTCTGACTTTTTCCTCACTACTTCTCCACTCCTCCTTCATAGTCATCAACACTTAAATTATCTTTAATACCGAACATCTTGTCCTCTCTTCTTAATCATCAATAAGTTATGCTTAACT
Source organism: Vicia villosa (assembly GCF_029867415.1). Lineage (NCBI taxonomy): Eukaryota > Viridiplantae > Streptophyta > Magnoliopsida > Fabales > Fabaceae > Vicia > Vicia villosa. Next base: position 68,323,767 of record NC_081184.1, on the reverse strand, counting down.
TCGCTTCAGACCATTGCGGTGATAACCATTCTTATTCAACACGCTTACACATTTCCATAAGGTAGAATACAACTTCACCTCTTAGTAGGTTCAAATGGTACTTCCAACCGATACTCGAAACTCAAGATACAATCTCCGACGTTATCCAAAATTGTAACATCAACGCCAAGCATCTATAATCTTTATGGTAGCTCCCAAACTCATTCTTAGCTTCACGTCGCCTTCGAATCCGTAAACATCCAAAACTCTCAACAATAATTGCATCGTCGCTTATCGACGACATATCAGATTCTCTTACAACAGAAACCTCTTCGAGAAGCAAGGCTTCTCCCCCACTTATCGTCAAACTACTTCCTGCAACAAAACAAATAAGTACTAACAGTGCTTCACACACATGTCGCGTACTAAAGGATAAAACACCGACAACATTCAACTGTCGTACAAACTCAACAGACTCGACAACTTGGCCGGACGGACCGACCTGCTCTGATACCACTATTGTAACACCCCATTTCTACCCGGCAAATATATATAAATCAGAGTTTTTCAAAATTTCTCAATAAACAAATGAGGCGTCACATAATCAAAACAAAACAAATCACCTCGTCGCATAAAGCGGATACATAGCACCTTTGAAATAGAATAACTTATTTGATTAAAACACAGCGGAATCACTTAAGAATATATTCAATAAAATATCTTCAGTTAACTTAACATTTTGTCCAACCAAAATTAAACAATTAAATAGCAACATCAATAATAGTATAAATCGTCCCCCCCAGAGTGCTACGTATCAGAGCGACAACCGACTCGATTAACGGCAACTAAATCTTCATACTTGAATACCTGCACGTTGCCAATATAAAGGCGACGGCGAAACAAGAAAAAAAAAGGGTGAGATATCAAATCATATAAGTGGGAATATGATAAATTTCATGCTAGGATTCAGACATATAAAATCATCACATCACAAGTATCAATAGCTACTATACACATCATACTTCTACAGTTCATTAATCTCACATACTTTTCATCACACAACAAGTCATAATCATGTAAATAGTATCATCTAATAAATTTCACATATTCAAGTAAGAACAACATTCAATAGTATAATACTCAAAAGATTCAATACTATTGTCCCAAATATATACACAATCCATCATTATCACATATTCACACGTTTAACCAATTATATATCCAAACATCACCAATTCCAATTATCACATCTCATGTACACATGACAATCACATAAATGCATATATTCAAACATCACTTAACCTCAATGTGACTCAATGCAAGACATGTGACTCTATGCATGTGGTACCCAATGTGGACCCAAAGTTCCACCGCTTCCGATTCATATAGAATCTAGCCACGCTTCAGATCCGGACAAGATCAAAGCCACCAAATGTAAACATATAGTTTACCGCTTTCCGAATTCACTCTAGAATCCAAGCCTCGCTTATGTTTCAAAGCAAACCACCTTTGTTTCAAGGCATCCATGATATGAATGTATGTACAATGTTAATCAAACATATGCAATTAAGATCATCTCTACCATCTTAATATTTAGCATATCACAATAATTCAACTCGATGAATTATCCATCAATTGTACACAACATTCACAACACATACATATCATTCACATATAAAAGGTCAATTAATCAATTACGATTCACAAAATCCAATTAACACTAGTAACCATACTATCTCATGTTAATTCTCATTTTGCCAATTATATATGAACATACACATTTAAAATCAAGCAATTAATCATTAAAATTAATGCTATCCAACTACCCACAGAGAATCAATATCAAAACAACATCATTGACATAATAATATATATTTCTCAACATACATATTCAATCAAAACACAATTACGGATAAATTCTCAAAATATCGTAATTTACCGACAAACCAAATAGTTAATCTAATTCCAAATTATATTCTAATCAATTAAACACATTGAAATTAATTCAACTATTAATTTAATCAACCAATTAATAATCACACTATATTAATTTAATTCACTTCTATTTCTACTCCATTTCCAATTTCTAGCATTCTATTGCTCAAAACCTTTTTTATTGAAAAGAATATCACGCTAGCTTTCTAACGCCTCGAACGTAGACTCAAACGGAGTTACGGTTCAAAAGATATGAATTGTTAAGGTTCTAATAAAAAAACAAACACCGACGTTATACACTGACAACTCTAAACATGTCAGAATTACTCAAAACAAATGAAAATATGACTCTTAAATAATTCAAAACAACTTCAAAAACTTATTGTCGACTCTAACAACTCTATTGACAACTCTAACAACTCTATTGACAATTCTATTAAATTATTATAATTTATTTATAAAGAATATTTAAACCAAACACAATTTCAGTCGATTCGTAGAATATCACAATTTCAACGAAATAACACCACCATGTTAATCTACTAATTAAACTTAGCTACCACGTAAATTTTCATCAAATTTCGAACAACTAATTATACCGTTTAATTCGACTATTTCGATCAAACGGGACTGTTTTACATTTTATTATAAATTTACTTCTTTTTCTTCTTTAATTACTACTAGACCTTAATAGATTTACTAAAACCACATGCCACTGATATGCAAATGTGTCCAACATTTCTCTTATTTTATCATGTACCTGCTAATTGAATTCAAAAGAAAAATTGGTAATTGGAACCAAAACCACTGTACCGGAAATGGACTATATAAATTACTATGTGATATATGGTACATTTAATATTAGATCTAATTCCTAGAAAATCTAAGTGCCACTTGCCTAGTGTAAATATAAAGTAAAAAAGAAACTACTGTTACGAATTCTTTAATAAATCCAAGAAGCTACCTCTTAAATGATAAGGTTCTATCATGATCTCTAAGCCATAGTTTCTAGTATCCCATTATAATAATATTGGTATAGGACTACACCAGTATTGACTATAGAAAGTGAATATTTGGAACATGATATATTAATCAACATGTACAGGATTTCCATCGCCCAGTCTTCTCACTCGGTCCCTCAACAAAACAAAATGGTACAGACTTGCGCACAACCACAGGAAAATTAAACTTACTTCAATTAGTTTATTCAATCAACACAAGATAATGTAATAATTTACACACCCAATTATCCCACATACAAGGTTTCATAAGCCCCATTATAGGAAGAGAATCCCACCCTTACCTTATCAAATGAAGCATTCAAAGGGTCTCTAACTGCATATTCAATTGACACCATGGATGGAAAATCTTCAATCCCCTTTTTCTTCTCCATAGTTTTGCCTCTTTGCTTGCCTCCTTCTCTTCAAACTTTGTTCTCTCCAAAATGACAAACTCCTCTTCATATCTCTAAAACCCTAATTTATCATTTCCAATTGGGCTTAGTTAACACTTTCTCTTCACATCCAATTTTAGGCCCAATAAGATAAATAACTCCAATTAAATCAAAATATCACTTTTATTAATATTCCAACAATATAATAAATTTCGACTTTGTAAGTAATATTATTCTTAATATTATTCTTCGACCATCTGACTAAAATCCGACTTTTAACTTAATAAATTCAAATACGCTTCTTAAAATAACACCAGCAATCCAAATTCGACCAAAATATCATATTTCCGGTATAATCTTAATTACTCATAAAATTCCCAAAACTTCAAATATTATTTCAATAATATTTCTAATACTGAAAATATCAAAACTCTTGATTAAATATCATTCCGCTATCCCGAACTAATACCGACTAAATCGTCTCAAAATACGAAAACTTCACTAAACACTCTGAACGTCTAGGTTAACCGAATAATCGAATTTTCGGGTGTTACAACTCTCCCCCACTTAGAATATTTTCGTCCTCGAAAATCTACTTAACAACACCATTGCAACCAAATCTCGTATCCAATTCTCAAATATCCAAATCGCGTTTGGTAACACTTCAATTACTACTTCTTCGGCCCAACAACGATTTCACAAGAACACAAACATATTACTATTCTTACCAGATTCGCAATAATCAACGACTCAATGCAGTATTCCTGGCGCATCACACTTACCATAACAGTCCATCAATCCAAACATCAAGATAATTCATCTTCACAGACTTCAGACATGTAGTTCCTTGCTCCCACAAGTCTTACAACAATAGTGTTACATAACCTTCCGCTGCGCAACTCTGATAAATCCCCTTTAAGTCACTGTCCTTGATAAAATCCTGTCAACTATATGGTTCACAAATTTTCAATCCAACGCAGACTTTCCTTAATACTCATTTTCACATTGTTGTTTCACTGTTACTTCCAAATCTTTGCCTTGCGACATTCGCTTGTACAATACTCACTACTCCGAATTGTTCATTTCGTCCAATTCTCACTCAACCACTCCTCCCATCAAGTTACACTAACTAGTGAGCGACTACCTTCGCAACATAACATCAATTCTCTTTCCCCCGCTATTAAGATAGCAAGACAAAGCTATAACATCCAACACGATTTTCTCCTACCATTAACAATGGATTGAGGGTGATCAGTTCCCCAATTTGTCAATTAGTATTCGACAACCATAGTGAAGTATAAATCGACGTTACTTCGTAATAGCGTCATCTCCGATTTTTCACTCAAATCCATTAACATGTCATAATCCAATAATTCACTTTGAGTTTTTACAACTCCCACAACCTCTTACTCATAATATCTCGTCGATGAGACACCAACGTCAAACATATTACAGAATCCACTTCATAGTCACTTAGCATCACACAATCATCAAACGTCTTTCCATTTTCAAAATTACTTCTATACTCGTACTTCACAATTCATCTCATCTCAACCGAAATCCTTCTCAAAATAAATTGGCGATAAAAATTCCATACAGTCCTTCTTTTACATACACCGCCACTTTTTGGCATCCCAAATACGACTTCAATCATCCTTAAGTCTGACTTTTTCCTCACTACTTCTCCACTCCTCCTTCATAGTCATCAACACTTAAATTATCTTTAATACCGAACATCTTGTCCTCTCTTCTTAATCATCAATAAGTTATGCTTAACTTCGCTTCAGACCATTGCGGTGATAACCATTCTTATTCAACACGCTTACACATTTCCATAAGGTAGAATACAACTTCACCTCTTAGTAGGTTCAAATGGTACTTCCAACCGATACTCGAAACTCAAGATACAATCTCCGACGTTATCCAAAATTGTAACATCGACGCCAAGCATCTATAATCTTTATGGTAGCTCCCAAACTCATTCTTAGCTTCACGTCGCCTTCGAATCCGTAAACATCCAAAACTCTCAACAATAATTGCATCGTCGCTTATCGACGATATATCAGATTCTCTTACAACAGAAACCTCTTCGAGAAGCAAGGCTTCTCCCCCACTTATCGTCAAACTACTTCCTGCAACAAAACAAATAAGTACTAACAGTGCTTCACACACATGTCGCGTACTAAAGGATAAAACACCGACAGCATTCAACTGTCGTACAAACTCAACAGACTCGACAACTTGGCCGGACGGACCGACCTGCTCTGATACCACTATTGTAACACCCCATTTCTACCCGGCAAATATATATAAATCAGAGTTTTTCAAAATTTCTCAATAAACAAATGAGGCGTCACATAATCAAAACAAAACAAATCACCTCGTCGCATAAAGCGGATACATAGCACCTTTGAAATAGAATAACTTATTTGATTAAAACACAGCGGAATCACTTAGGAATATATTCAATAAAATATCTTCAGTTAACTTAACATTTTGTCCAACCAAAATGAAACAATTAAATAGCAACATCAATAATAGTATAAATCGTCCCCCCCAGAGTGCTACGTATCAGAGCGACAACCGACTCGATTAACGGCAACTAAATCTTCATACTTGAATACCTGCACGTTGCCAATATAAAGGCGACGGCGAAACAAGAAAAAAAAAGGGTGAGATATCAAATCATATAAGTGGGCATATGATAAATTGCATGCTAGGATTCAGACATATAAAATCATCACATCACAAGTATCAATAGCTACTATACACATCATACTTCTACAGTTCATTAATCTCACATACTTTTCATCACACAACAAGTCATAATCATGTAAATAGTATCATCTAATAAATTTCACATATTCAAGTAAGAACAACATTCAATAGTATAATACTCAAAAGATTCAATACTATTGTCCCAAATATATACACAATCCATCATTATCACATATTCACACGTTTAACCAATTATATATCCAAACATCACCAATTCCAATTATCACATCTCATGTACACATGACAATCACATAAATGCATATATTCAAACATCACTTAACCTCAATGTGACTCAATGCAAGACATGTGACTCTATGCATGTGGTACCCAATGTGGACCCAAAGTTCCACCGCTTCCGATTCATATAGAATCTAGCCACGCTTCAGATCCGGACAAGATCAAAGCCACCAAATGTAAACATATAGTTTACCGCTTTCCGAATTCACTCTAGAATCCAAGCCTCGCTTATGTTTCAAAGCAAACCACCTTTGTTTCAAGGCATCCATGATATGAATGTATGTACAATGTTAATCAAACATATGCAATTAAGATCATCTCTACCATCTTAATATTTAGCATATCACAATAATTCAACTCGATGAATTATCCATCAATTGTACACAACATTCACAACACATACATATCATTCACATATAAAAGGTCAATTAATCAATTACGATTCACAAAATCCAATTAACACTAGTAACCATACTATCTCATGTTAATTCTCATTTTGCCAATTATATATGAACATACACATTTAAAATCAAGCAATTAATCATTAAAATTAATGCTATCCAACTACCCACAGAGAATCAATATCAAAACAACATCATTGACATAATAATATATATTTCTCAACATACATATTCAATCAAAACACAATTACGGATAAATTCTCAAAATATCGTAATTTACCGACAAACCAAATAGTTAATCTAATTCCAAATTATATTCTAATCAATTAAACACATTGAAATTAATTCAACTATTAATTTAATCAACCAATTAATAATCACACTATATTAATTTAATTCACTTCTATTTCTACTCCATTTCCAATTTCTAGCATTCTATTGCTCAAAACCTTTTTTATTGAAAAGAATATCACGCTAGCTTTCTAACGCCTCGAACGTAGACTCAAACGGAGTTAGGGTTCAAAAGATATGAATTGTTAAGGTTCTAATAAAAAAACAAACACCGACGTTATACACTGACAACTCTAAACATGTCAGAATTACTCAAAACAAATGAAAATATGACTCTTAAATAATTCAAAACAACTTCAAAAACTTATTGTCGACTCTAACAACTCTATTGACAACTCTAACAACTCTATTGACAATTCTATTAAATTATTATAATTTATTTATAAAGAATATTTAAACCAAACACAATTTCAGTCGATTCGTAGAATATCACAATTTCAACGAAATAACACCACCATGTTAATCTACTAATTAAACTTAGCTACCACGTAAATTTTCATCAAATTTCGAACAACTAATTATACCGTTTAATTCGACTATTTCGATCAAACGGGACTGTTTTACATTTTATTATAAATTTACTTCTTTTTCTTCTTTAATTACTACTAGACCTTAATAGATTTACTAAAACCACATGCCACTGATATGCAAATGTGTCCAACATTTCTCTTATTTTATCATGTACCTGCTAATTGAATTCAAAAGAAAAATTGGTAATTGGAACCAAAACCACTGTACCGGAAATGGACTATATAAATTACTATGTGATATATGGTACATTTAATATTAGATCTAATTCCTAGAAAATCTAAGTGCCACTTGCCTAGTGTAAATATAAAGTAAAAAAGAAACTACTGTTACGAATTCTTTAATAAATCCAAGAAGCTACCTCTTAAATGATAAGGTTCTATCATGATCTCTAAGCCATAGTTTCTAGTATCCCATTATAATAATATTGGTATAGGACTACACCAGTATTGACTATAGAAAGTGAATATTTGGAACATGATATATTAATCAACATGTACAGGATTTCCATCGCCCAGTCTTCTCACTCGGTCCCTCAACAAAACAAAATGGTACAGACTTGCGCACAACCACAGGAAAATTAAACTTACTTCAATTAGTTTATTCAATCAACACAAGATAATGTAATAATTTACACACCCAATTATCCCACATACAAGGTTTCATAAGCCCCATTATAGGAAGAGAATCCCACCCTTACCTTATCAAATGAAGCATTCAAAGGGTCTCTAACTGCATATTCAATTGACACCATGGATGGAAAATCTTCAATCCCCTTTTTCTTCTCCATAGTTTTGCCTCTTTGCTTGCCTCCTTCTCTTCAAACTTTGTTCTCTCCAAAATGACAAACTCCTCTTCATATCTCTAAAACCCTAATTTATCATTTCCAATTGGGCTTAGTTAACACTTTCTCTTCACATCCAATTTTAGGCCCAATAAGATAAATAACTCCAATTAAATCAAAATATCACTTTTATTAATATTCCAACAATATAATAAATTTCGACTTTGTAAGTAATATTATTCTTAATATTATTCTTCGACCATCTGACTAAAATCCGACTTTTAACTTAATAAATTCAAATACGCTTCTTAAAATAACACCAGCAATCCAAATTCGACCAAAATATCATATTTCCGGTATAATCTTAATTACTCATAAAATTCCCAAAACTTCAAATATTATTTCAATAATATTTCTAATACTGAAAATATCAAAACTCTTGATTAAATATCATTCCGCTATCCCGAACTAATACCGACTAAATCGTCTCAAAATACGAAAACTTCACTAAACACTCTGAACGTCTAGGTTAACCGAATAATCGAATTTTCGGGTGTTACAACTCTCCCCCACTTAGAATATTTTCGTCCTCGAAAATCTACTTAACAACACCATTGCAACCAAATCTCGTATCCAATTCTCAAATATCCAAATCGCGTTTGGTAACACTTCAATTACTACTTCTTCGGCCCAACAACGATTTCACAAGAACACAAACATATTACTATTCTTACCAGATTCGCAATAATCAACGACTCAATGCAGTATTCCTGGCGCATCACACTTACCATAACAGTCCATCAATCCAAACATCAAGATAATTCATCTTCACAGACTTCAGACATGTAGTTCCTTGCTCCCACAAGTCTTACAACAATAGTGTTACATAACCTTCCGCTGCGCAACTCTGATAAATCCCCTTTAAGTCACTGTCCTTGATAAAATCCTGTCAACTATATGGTTCACAAATTTTCAATCCAACGCAGACTTTCCTTAATACTCATTTTCACATTGTTGTTTCACTGTTACTTCCAAATCTTTGCCTTGCGACATTCGCTTGTACAATACTCACTACTCCGAATTGTTCATTTCGTCCAATTCTCACTCAACCACTCCTCCCATCAAGTTACACTAACTAGTGAGCGACTACCTTCGCAACATAACATCAATTCTCTTTCCCCCGCTATTAAGATAGCAAGACAAAGCTATAACATCCAACACGATTTTCTCCTACCATTAACAATGGATTGAGGGTGATCAGTTCCCCAATTTGTCAATTAGTATTCGACAACCATAGTGAAGTATAAATCGACGTTACTTCGTAATAGCGTCATCTCCGATTTTTCACTCAAATCCATTAACATGTCATAATCCAATAATTCACTTTGAGTTTTTACAACTCCCACAACCTCTTACTCATAATATCTCGTCGATGAGACACCAACGTCAAACATATTACAGAATCCACTTCATAGTCACTTAGCATCACACAATCATCAAACGTCTTTCCATTTTCAAAATTACTTCTATACTCGTACATCACAATTCATCTCATCTCAACCGAAATCCTTCTCAAAATAAATTGGCGATAAAAATTCCATACAGTCCTTCTTTTACATACACCGCCACTTTTTGGCATCCCAAATACGACTTCAATCATCCTTAAGTCTGACTTTTTCCTCACTACTTCTCCACTCCTCCTTCATAGTCATCAACACTTAAATTATCTTTAATACCGAACATCTTGTCCTCTCTTCTTAATCATCAATAAGTTATGCTTAACTTCGCTTCAGACCATTGCGGTGATAACCATTCTTATTCAACACGCTTACACATTTCCATAAGGTAGAATACAACTTCACCTCTTAGTAGGTTCAAATGGTACTTCCAACCGATACTCGAAACTCAAGATACAATCTCCGACGTTATCCAAAATTGTAACATCGACGCCAAGCATCTATAATCTTTATGGTAGCTCCCAAACTCATTCTTAGCTTCACGTCGCCTTCGAATCCGTAAACATCCAAAACTCTCAACAATAATTGCATCGTCGCTTATCGACGATATATCAGATTCTCTTACAACAGAAACCTCTTCGAGAAGCAAGGCTTCTCCCCCACTTATCGTCAAACTACTTCCTGCAACAAAACAAATAAGTACTAACAGTGCTTCACACACATGTCGCGTACTAAAGGATAAAACACCGACAGCATTCAACTGTCGTACAAACTCAACAGACTCGACAACTTGGCCGGACGGACCGACCTGCTCTGATACCACTATTGTAACACCCCATTTCTACCCGGCAAATATATATAAATCAGAGTTTTTCAAAATTTCTCAATAAACAAATGAGGCGTCACATAATCAAAACAAAACAAATCACCTCGTCGCATAAAGCGGATACATAGCACCTTTGAAATAGAATAACTTATTTGATTAAAACACAGCGGAATCACTTAGGAATATATTCAATAAAATATCTTCAGTTAACTTAACATTTTGTCCAACCAAAATGAAACAATTAAATAGCAACATCAATAATAGTATAAATCGTCCCCCCCAGAGTGCTACGTATCAGAGCGACAACCGACTCGATTAACGGCAACTAAATCTTCATACTTGAATACCTGCACGTTGCCAATATAAAGGCGACGGCGAAACAAGAAAAAAAAAGGGTGAGATATCAAATCATATAAGTGGGCATATGATAAATTGCATGCTAGGATTCAGACATATAAAATCATCACATCACAAGTATCAATAGCTACTATACACATCATACTTCTACAGTTCATTAATCTCACATACTTTTCATCACACAACAAGTCATAATCATGTAAATAGTATCATCTAATAAATTTCACATATTCAAGTAAGAACAACATTCAATAGTATAATACTCAAAAGATTCAATACTATTGTCCCAAATATATACACAATCCATCATTATCACATATTCACACGTTTAACCAATTATATATCCAAACATCACCAATTCCAATTATCACATCTCATGTACACATGACAATCACATAAATGCATATATTCAAACATCACTTAACCTCAATGTGACTCAATGCAAGACATGTGACTCTATGCATGTGGTACCCAATGTGGACCCAAAGTTCCACCGCTTCCGATTCATATAGAATCTAGCCACGCTTCAGATCCGGACAAGATCAAAGCCACCAAATGTAAACATATAGTTTACCGCTTTCCGAATTCACTCTAGAATCCAAGCCTCGCTTATGTTTCAAAGCAAACCACCTTTGTTTCAAGGCATCCATGATATGAATGTATGTACAATGTTAATCAAACATATGCAATTAAGATCATCTCTACCATCTTAATATTTAGCATATCACAATAATTCAACTCGATGAATTATCCACCAATTGTACACAACATTCACAACACATACATATCATTCACATATAAAAGGTCAATTAATCAATTACGATTCACAAAATCCAATTAACACTAGTAACCATACTATCTCATGTTAATTCTCATTTTGCCAATTATATATGAACATACACATTTAAAATCAAGCAATTAATCATTAAAATTAATGCTATCCAACTACCCACAGAGAATCAATATCAAAACAACATCATTGACATAATAATATATATTTCTCAACATACATATTCAATCAAAACACAATTACGGATAAATTCTCAAAATATCGTAATTTACCGACAAACCAAATAGTTAATCTAATTCCAAATTATATTCTAATCAATTAAACACATTGAAATTAATTCAACTATTAATTTAATCAACCAATTAATAATCACACTATATTAATTTAATTCACTTCTATTTCTACTCCATTTCCAATTTCTAGCATTCTATTGCTCAAAACCTTTTTTATTGAAAAGAATATCACGCTAGCTTTCTAACGCCTCGAACGTAGACTCAAACGGAGTTACGGTTCAAAAGATATGAATTGTTAAGGTTCTAATAAAAAAACAAACACCGACGTTATACACTGACAACTCTAAACATGTCAGAATTACTCAAAACAAATGAAAATATGACTCTTAAATAATTCAAAACAACTTCAAAAACTTATTGTCGACTCTAACAACTCTATTGACAACTCTAACAACTCTATTGACAATTCTATTAAATTATTATAATTTATTTATAAAGAATATTTAAACCAAACACAATTTCAGTCGATTCGTAGAATATCACAATTTCAACGAAATAACACCACCATGTTAATCTACTAATTAAACTTAGCTACCACGTAAATTTTCATCAAATTTCGAACAACTAATTATACCGTTTAATTCGACTATTTCGATCAAACGGGACTGTTTTACATTTTATTATAAATTTACTTCTTTTTCTTCTTTAATTACTACTAGACCTTAATAGATTTACTAAAACCACATGCCACTGATATGCAAATGTGTCCAACATTTCTCTTATTTTATCATGTACCTGCTAATTGAATTCAAAAGAAAAATTGGTAATTGGAACCAAAACCACTGTACCGGAAATGGACTATATAAATTACTATGTGATATATGGTACATTTAATATTAGATCTAATTCCTAGAAAATCTAAGTGCCACTTGCCTAGTGTAAATATAAAGTAAAAAAGAAACTACTGTTACGAATTCTTTAATAAATCCAAGAAGCTACCTCTTAAATGATAAGGTTCTATCATGATCTCTAAGCCATAGTTTCTAGTATCCCATTATAATAATATTGGTATAGGACTACACCAGTATTGACTATAGAAAGTGAATATTTGGAACATGATATATTAATCAACATGTACAGGATTTCCATCGCCCAGTCTTCTCACTCGGTCCCTCAACAAAACAAAATGGTACAGACTTGCGCACAACCACAGGAAAATTAAACTTACTTCAATTAGTTTATTCAATCAACACAAGATAATGTAATAATTTACACACCCAATTATCCCACATACAAGGTTTCATAAGCCCCATTATAGGAAGAGAATCCCACCCTTACCTTATCAAATGAAGCATTCAAAGGGTCTCTAACTGCATATTCAATTGACACCATGGATGGAAAATCTTCAATCCCCTTTTTCTTCTCCATAGTTTTGCCTCTTTGCTTGCCTCCTTCTCTTCAAACTTTGTTCTCTCCAAAATGACAAACTCCTCTTCATATCTCTAAAACCCTAATTTATCATTTCCAATTGGGCTTAGTTAACACTTTCTCTTCACATCCAATTTTAGGCCCAATAAGATAAATAACTCCAATTAAATCAAAATATCACTTTTATTAATATTCCAACAATATAATAAATTTCGACTTTGTAAGTAATATTATTCTTAATATTATTCTTCGACCATCTGACTAAAATCCGACTTTTAACTTAATAAATTCAAATACGCTTCTTAAAATAACACCAGCAATCCAAATTCGACCAAAATATCATATTTCCGGTATAATCTTAATTACTCATAAAATTCCCAAAACTTCAAATATTATTTCAATAATATTTCTAATACTGAAAATATCAAAACTCTTGATTAAATATCATTCCGCTATCCCGAACTAATACCGACTAAATCGTCTCAAAATACGAAAACTTCACTAAACACTCTGAACGTCTAGGTTAACCGAATAATCGAATTTTCGGGTGTTACATAGTTGACAAAAGCGTATAACATTAAATGCGATGCTGTACGGAACACGCAAAGCATTAAATGCACTCAACGGTCATCTTCTCCAACGCCTATATATATGAAGTTCTGATGAGAAGCAAGGTTAACGATTCTGGAACAAAACAACTCATATTAACTTGCTGAAACTCTGTTCTATTCAAAGCTCAGAATCTTCATCTTCATCAAAGCTCACTACATTGCTGTTGTAATATATTAGTGAGATTAAGCTTAAACGTTAAGAGAAATATCACAGTTTGTGATTATAGCTTTTAAGAAGCAATTGTAATACTCTTAGAATTGATTACATTAAGTTGTAAGGAACTAGAGTGATCGTGTGGATCAGAATACTCTAGGAAGTCTTAGAGGTTATCTAAGCAGGTTGTAACTAGAGTGATCATGTGGATCAGAATACTCTAGAAAGTCTTAGAGGGTATCTAAGCAGTTGTTCCTGGAGTGATCAGTGTGTGATCAGAAGACTCTGGAAGACTTAGTTGCTGACTAAGTGGAGAACCATTGTAATCCGTGCGATTAGTGGATTAAATCCTCAGTTGAGGTAAATCATCTCTGCGGGGGTGGACTGGAGTAGTTTAGTTAACAACGAACCAGGATAAAAATAACTGTGCAATTTATTTTTATCAGTCAAGTTTTTAAAGCTACACTTATTCAAACCCCCCCCCCCCCCTTTCTAAGTGTTTTTCTATCCTTCAAGATAAGCTTCAAAAGTGGCATTGAGCCATAACTATAGTAACCAGAAGGGTCCAGCGAAGAGAAGAGATCCCGACTTGTAGTCTTTGACTAGATCTGTTGCTTCGCCAAGATTTTCATAAAGGTACCCTAAAATTAATTGGCTTAAATTTAATTTCTTTCCAGCATTTATCTGGTTAGCCATACAAAGGTACCTCTTTGCCACTTGGAGAGATCTAGAACAAAAAACGCATCTCGAAAGCCAGAGTGCCAGAAACGCAGTATGTTCTTCATTTGTGACTTCAGTAGTCGTTTGGTCATGATGTCTCTGGATAAAAGCAGTGTAAGTGGCTTTGATTTCATTAAATTGGATGGTGTCAGTATCCATGTAGTTGGGATCAAAAACTTCCCCAGTTGGTCGAAGCCCTATGATAGCGGCTATGTCGAAGAGAGTTGGGGTAATCATTCCACAAGGAAGGTGAAAGGTATTATGAGAAGCATCCCAAAAATATACCGATGCTACTAACATGGTTTGGTTGTATTCTAAACCTGTTTTGGATAATTGAATTAGATCATAAATCCCTAATTCTTTCAAGAATGAAGCCTTTTTGTTTTCTACCTTAGTCAACCAAGCATAATACAGTTCAGGATCCTTTGCTAAAGGGATTGATCTAAACACTTTAAGGAAGTTGGTCGCGTAATTCAACCTAATTTTCTCTACAACTACGGTGGCTTCAGTCGAAGCATCATCTACATTGGCAGTTTCAGCTAAGATTAGGTCACCCTCTTTGTCTATTTGGTTCTTGCTAACTAAGGGCTTAGTCTTATAATAAGCAGGAAAGAATTTACCTAGGGAAGAACTACTATATCCAGGTAAAGGACCCATAAAAGCATGAGTTTTTCCAGAAAGAGCAAAAGGGGTGATTACCTGAGAAGCATAAATAGCACGAGTTTCTGCTACGTTTGGGTCTGGAATGTATTGTTGGTTGCCTATTTGTATAGGGTGTTGAAATTGTTGAACAGGTTGGAGAGCATTTAAGATCTCCGATGTGGAGGTTTGGATGGTAGAAGACGCCATAGATGAAATTGCTTCAAGAATTAGGTTGGAGACCAAAAAGGGTTTTTGTGTGTTTAGTCGCAGAAGAATGAAGGGCAAAGTTGTGTGACAAAGGGAAAAACCTGAAGGATAAAACTTGAGTATTTAAAGGTTTAGTAAGAACTTTTTCAAATCTTTTTGAATAAAGGACAAAAGGACACGCGGCGAGAGATGATTTAATCTAACAGCGGTCGAACAGCTATTAGCCTTACTCCTAGTATCTAGGAGCAATGATCACGATTAATGACAAAACGTGGGGACGCACGTTTTGAAGAGACGTTTTGAAAATGACAAGACGTTTTGAAAGATAAGTCATAAATGATTATGACGTTAGTCAGATGTCTTGGAACTATAAAAATACGAGTAAAACAAAATCTCATCATGACAAGAAATGCCTATTTCTCTTGTTTGTCGAAACAGACATTTATTGGGGGAAATTTGTTAGCTGGAGATTTCGATTGAAGAAAATGTTTTTTGAAGAGTTAGAGTTCGAAGAAGAATGGCTTCCGATGGCCATTCCCGAGAATAAGTGGCTTTTAAATGGCCATGTCTGAGGATGTTATTTATGATGAAGATGATTGAAATCGAAGCTGAATCGAGATAGATTGTCTTTGAGACTTAAGCGTTTCTCGAAATACAAAGAGTACTGAAGCTTAGAATATTTCGTTGCATTCTCACTAAAGATCACGTTGCCACGTATCGAAAGAGGATTCGGGCGGGAGGATTTGAATTTCGAAATATTCTGTGTAACCGAACAAGGACAGATGGCGCCCTAGGGATTCGAAGTGTATGCATGTGAGCAACGTGGCATTTTGTTAGTGTAGGACCGTTATGGTCGAATTAGTATAAATAAGGGTCTTAGTATCATGATCCAGGGTGTTCATTTTGTACAAATCACTCACAAATCACTCAAGTATCAAGTGTTAAGAGAAAGAGTTCGCTGAGAAATGTACGTATGACACCACATATTTAATATATTTGTATTTCTACTTACAGAATCAAAGTATCTTTAAGTTTCCTTTACTTTTTCGCCTAGTCTCTCTTGTAGTTTAAGTTTCCTTATGTTCTTCGATTAATCTTTACGTTTTTGCATTTTACATTATTTCACTTTACATTTCTGTACTTTACGTTTTTGAAAATTATATTCCTTTGTCTTTTCGTCAAAGTATTTTTCTTGCATTTATAACCAGTTTCTGTTGTGTACATTCTTTGTTAGTTTATTTCGCGAGTTACTTACATGTTCATACTATAACCGAGTTTCAAAGCAAAAGATCAACAAACATGAACCAAATTATCTCGAAAGATAACTATTTGACTATGTCCTAGGATCAATCTAGTCGATCCTGCTGTAGCGGTAAAAATGTGACTCGAGCGGAATCGCGCGCTCGAAGTACAACAGAGTCGCCACCGAACTTTATTTATTCCAAGAAGGAAAGGGAAAATATCGATAAAACCCACAAAGAGAAATGAAATGGATAAGATGGTCGTTGTAACCAAATTAGGGTTCGGGAGTCGGTTAAGCAAGGGGAAGGTATTAGCACCCCTCACCTCCATCGTACTCGATGGGACCCATTTAGTTAGTTTCGTGTTTGAGTGTTAGTGTAATGTTTGCGTTCTTTAGCTTATTAATCGAGAAAAGGTAAAGGAAAGAATTTTAGGGTTTTTATTATTACGAAGAAAAAAGAAATGTTTTTTTATTATTATGCTCGCCAAGACGTTTGCATCTTGTGCCTACGTATTCCCTCGTGCAATGGGAAAGTCAGAGCAATCGTAGTTCGGGCTAAGAACCACGAAAGTTTTGTTGGTTGATTTTAGCGAGAGGTACTTGATCGCTTTCAAATGGAAATACTACGCGCACATGGATATGATATCACTACAAGAATGGATGACTAAATCAAGATAAGACATGATTTTGGCCATCATCGCATTCGAGTGGAAGATATTCGATCTTCACATGTGGAAGTATGTTCGTATTGAAAATTGGATGAGTGTCTCGTTTATGAGAAAAGTTTTAAAAGCCATAAGGCAAAAAGGTTGAATGAAATTAAAGTTGTGTTTTAAACGGACATTTAGCAAAGGATTGAGCATAGGTGTGCACCTAGCGCGTCTTTACCCAAGGTATTGAACAGGAGCTAGCCCCATTGTCACTTGTTGTCCAGGTTAATTAATGTTTTAATTCAAAAGATCAAGGTATTCAAGAGGTGTGCACTTCTTGTCACTCAATCTTTCGGTTTGCTTAAAATGTTTTAGATTCAAAAGATCAAGGTATTCAAGAGGTGTGCACCCCTTGTCACTTAACCTTTTGGTTGGATTAATATGTTTTGATTCAAAAGATCAAGGTATTCAAGAGGTGTTCACCCCTTGTCACAGGATCTTTCGATTTGATTAATGTGTTTTAGTTCAAAAGATCAAGGTATTCAAGAGGTGTTCACCCCTTGTCACTTAACCTCTTGGTTTGATCAAAGTGTTTTAATTCAAAAGATCAAGGTGTTCAAGAGGTGTGCACCCCTTGTCACTTAATCTTTTGATTTGATTAAAAAAGATTCAAAAGATCAAGGTATTCAAGAGGTGTGCACTTCTTGTCACAGGATCTTTCGGTTTGATTAATGTGTTTTAGTTTCAAAAGATCAAGGTATTCAAGAGGTGTTCACCCCTTGTCACTTAATCTCTTGGTTTGATTAAAGTGTTATGATTCAAAAGATCAAGGTATTCAAGAGGTGTGCACCCCTTGTCACTTAATCTCTTGGTGTAGTTAAAAAAAGATTTTTGAAAAGAAAAACTCGACTTTGGATCGAGAAATTAAATGTAACGACTTGGCATTGGACCAAGATTTATTTATTTTGAATTGAACTTAATCTAATATTTTTGGTATTTTTAATAACATAAAGAAAATAAAAAAATAAGATCTAAACTAAAGAAAACATGTTTTTGGTATTTTAAAAATTATGAATTTATTAGGAACTAAAAACTAACACTAAAGAAATAAACTAAACAATAGAAAATAAAAAAAACAATTAGATGAACAAAAATAAGATTGGTGCCAACAAAAAGAAAGATGATGGCCCATCATGGAGAAGGCCCAAGAGGTAAAGAGACACACCCGAAGAGGGGTGCAGCATTCAGAGTAGTTGGTGGGAATATCAATAAGACTAATTTGGGCCCAGGTGAGGGTGCACTCCATATTTGGAGGTATGACCCAAAGATTAAAAAAACTGTAGTAACCAAAACAAAAGATTGGGCCGGATCTGGAGCGGGTTATGGGATCCAGTACCCCTCTTTATCACGGATCGGGTTAAAAACCCTAGAGGCAAAAACGCCTCTCTACTCTGATTTTTTACGAAATGGAAAAAAAAGGAAAAGGGAATCACTCCCAGCTCTCACTCGATCTCTCTCTCTTTCTCGCTCGTTTTCAGATCGTGATTTTTCTCGAGTGAACAACAACAACAATGGCATTAAACAATGACCTCGAAATCGTCCCTCGAAACCCCTCTCGATTCTACTCGGTTCAAACACAGATAACAAGCAAACAAAATATTCCCTTGTCCCAAATCAATCCCTAAAACCCCTTTAATTTCATTATGATGTGAAGATTACAGATTTACAATCAATGGACAATGGAATACGCAAATGAAAATAACGAGAAAACGTGAACAAAAACCAGGTATGTTCTTCAAAGATTCTTCTTCTCTTCGTCTACTCGCTTCTGGATCTCTGTGCGTGCTGTTCTGCGGACCTGGTGCGTGCGTTTGTTGAATCGGATGTGGGTTGAAGCTGGATACGTTAGGGAGCTGAAGGTTGTTGCGTTGTTGATGGAATGGAAAGCTCGGTGATGATGAAGTGGTATGAAGGAGGTTGAATCGACTATGAATTGAAGGGTGGTTTTATGAAGGTGAGTAATGAAACACTACTGAAGAAGTTATATTGAATGTGATTATGGTTTTGTGAGTGAGTTTTTGGAGTGTTGGTTTGGTGAATATTTGGAGTGAAGGTTTATTGTGAGGTGAAGGTTGTATGGAGACGAGGTAAGTTGTTGTATGAGTAATATGGATGAATCGGTTGCTGCTGGTGAAGTGTTGGAAATGGTTTGGGTTGGATTGGAGAAATTTATTTGGAATAAATTCTGCAGAGGTTTAGTAAGATGATCCTCCCCCTTTCTTGCTTGCTGTTACTCTTGTTTTATAGATAGATGAAAATGATTTTGGGGGGAAAGTTTGGTGAGATTTGAACATTTTTGGTTAACTGATCTCTGTTCTTTCTTGATGCAGGTCTGTGTTATGGACATTTTAGTGAAAGTCTTGGACAGATTATGGACTGGTTATAGCAGCAAAGAGCACAGGTATTTGGACTGTTATGTTTGGCATGGCTCTGGACAGCGGGATGCTGCAGCAGCGTGAGATAGAGAAAGATGAAGGAAGACCCTTTTATTTTTGTTTGACTATTTTTGTTCTGATGTAATACCAAAAAGAGAGAAAAATGGGCTTATAACAAAAGAATAAATGGGCCTAAATTATATAAAAAAATAAAAATTTAAACTTCTATGTTTTTTTTTTTTTTTTGATATTTTTGACTCATAGAAATTAAAATAAATCTCAACTAAAAAAAAATAAAATTAAAACCCACTCTAATGAAAAATAAAATAAACTAAAGTTATCAAAACTATATTTTTTTTATACAAATGAAATCAAACAAAAAATTAAAACATGCAAAAATGCGAATGAAGGCTATTTTTGTTGACTTTAATAAAAAGTCAAATTTTCCGGGATATGTGAAAATGCGATGATTGAACGACGAATGCACATGAAATATGAGCGCGACATGACAACATGAATGAAATATGTGGGTCAAAAATTGGGGTGCGACAGATGCCCCTATTTAAGTTTCTTCTATCGAAGATGTGAAGAGACTTAAATACAAAGTACACAATTTTTGTCCTTCATATGCAAATGGAATGCAATGCATGGACTCTTCTTTTGTTATTTTGAATGCAATATGATATGAGACATATGTTGAACTCTGTGGGGAACTATTGCCACGGGTGGCAAACTGTTGATGGAGAAACTTGGAAATGAGACATAAAAACTATGGGTAAAAAGATAGTGAGAATGTCTAAGAGTAGCTTTAGACGACGGAAATCATCAGAGACATTCAAGAGTAGCTTTGAATGAATCTGAAATAAGAACTTTGGGTAGGAACATCTAAGAGTGGCTTTAGACGACACCAAACATCAAAGACATTCAAGAGTGGCTTTGAATGTATCTGAAAATAATCCAAACTCTGGGGAAACATCGGAGACATCTGATAGTAGCTTCAGATGGAAGGAAACCAACAAGACTCAATAGTGGCTTTGAATGCAAGAGGATTCCTACAAACTCGGAGATATGGCAGAGACGTCCAAGAGTAGCTTTGAACGGATGGAATCCAAACTCTGAAAAACATCGGGGACAATCCAACAGTAGCTTTGGATAATACGGGAACCAGAGAGATTCAATAGTGGCTTTGAATGCAAAAAGGAAACCTGAACCAGAAAATATATCAGAGTCATCCTGAGGAGTAATAGATAAAATGGATACCAATTTTGGAAAATACGAGCAACCATCTAATAGTAGCATTGGATGGGAAGGAAAAAACAAGCTCAAGAACATCCAAGAGTGGCTTTGGATGAGAAAAGGATGGTATTTCCGCTCAAAGATATAAAGATCATTCAACAGTAGCTTTGAATAACACTTTACTAGGGATTGTGATATCCAACAGTAGCTTTGGATAAAAAGTGAGAAACAACATGTCCAACAGTAGCTTTAGACAGAGGGAAACCAATATAAATCCAAGAGTAGCTTTGGACGAAGAGAAACAATAAGACATCCAATAGTAGCATTGAACGAAGAGAGACAATAAGACAAATCCAAGAGTAGCTTTGGATGAAGAGACACAAACATCGTTTTGGTAGATGCCAAGTAAGTTGGGCTTTGATAACAAGATAAAGTGTTGATAACAACGGGACCTTGAAAGAATGCAAATGAGTATGAATTTCGTTTTGATGCATGATATTGAATTTTTCTATGCATGAGATGTGAATGATTAATGTAATGTAATTGGTTATGACAACTGAAGTAGACTCTTTTTGTGAGGGGAGATTGGAACTCTGATTCCTCAACACAAGAACATTGCCAACATGGTTTTGTCATACTAATGATCCTTTTGAGAAGGACTGATAAACTGCTCGGGGATCGCTGAAGGAGACTGCCCCTGATTGACTGATTGTTATCTGATCGTTGCTTCAGTCCTTGAAAGGAATGTCGGCAACACATGCCCCAGTATAAGTCTTGAATAACATGATCTTGAAGTAACGTGCCCCTGATAGGACCACTGATCAAGTCTCTTGACTGTTTGAAACTTCCTTGAAAAATGAGTACTTACTTGCAAATAAAATGTTCATTCAAAAATGCTAATTTTAATACAATGCTCAAAGCATATTTTTGAAATCAAAATCATTATTGGAATGATGCTATTGATGTATAGAAAGTGAATCAAAGGTCCAAACACAGTTGTCTAGACATTCAAATTGATGGATAAAGCAAAAGGTATGGTAAAACAAACGATTTGCAAAGATCTTTAGGAGTCAGGTTAACGCAACCTTGTTGTAGCATGCTTTCAAAATAAACCTTGCTTCAATTAGGTCTTTTGAAGGTTGTAACGTGGCTTGGTTCACGGTTTCAGAAACAAAGGATATAGGCTCAAAGTATATCTGTACCCACCCCATTCTTCGTGATGATCTCCAATCCTACGCTCAGTCAATTCAAATTATGCATTCAAGTTCCAAGAGACTTTGGAATTGCACCTATTCATATGATGACGGTTTAAAGACCAAGGGAATCTTCGAGATGGCAGTCACCTCTTCATTTGATAGTCACAACATTTTGTGGTCGTTTAGGATTTTATTGACTTATCTTTCTTTTTTTTTTTTTTTTTTTTTATCCCTAACTTTTGCCTAAACTGTTTCATATGATATTACAGTCAGCGGGATGCCCCAACTTTCCTAAGTCTCCTTCGTAGGTTTTGACTAGGCGGGCTCTTTTTTTTTTGAAATATTTTTTTGTATTTGAAAGATAGTGACTGCCTTGAAAATGATTAATGATAACCATCTTGGTCACTTTTGATTAAAACCCTTATTGGAAGGTGTACTTAATGATTCTTTTGAATTTGAATGCACAAATAAACCAACTGAGAACTACCCTGCCCCAGGTTAAAATTGAGGGTTTTTTTCATTTAAAAAAAAGAAACTCCAACTTCAAAGGCTCAAAGGGGTTGACTAGGGATTAACTTCCTTATTACTCCAGTGTTTGGGAATGGAAACAATGCCTGTACATCATCAGCAAAGTTTTATTTGAAAGCATACAATTCAACAATTTGGGTATTTTGTTTTCATCATTCTCCCTCCAACATAAGTTTGATAGAGAAAGAAGAAGAGATATATATTTTGTTTTTTTTTTTTTTTGAAAGAGAAAGCATAAAGATAAACACAGTAAATGTAAATGGATTGATTCAAATATGTAATGCTCATTTCATTAAAATTAACATTAAGGAACAAACAAAGTTCAAATGCAGTACACAAAATAACATAAGGAAATTGCAAACAAAACGAAACAAGGCCTAGTGACTAATCAGCGACAAGGAGGAGCTATCCTATCACGAAACACTTGGCTTTAGGGAGGTAACTTGGCTTTCTTTGTCCTCAGCCACTCTTGTCATGCTCAGGCAAAGGATTCTTGACAACATTGGGATTGATATCCTTGAAATATAACATATTTGCCCTCATCAATTCTTGCACTCTAGCCTTCAACGCGAAACAACTTTCCAAATTATGGCCAGCACCACCTTGATGAAATTCACAATGCAGATCGGATCTGAAACCGGGTGGAAGAGGATTCGGTGGAGTAAAAGCTCTTGTTGTAATCAAACCTTTCTTGACTAGTGCAGGATATAGCTCAGTGTAAGTCATGGGAATAGGATCATAGGTCGTCCTACCACGATTCTGATTCTGAATGGCAGCTTGAGGTTGAGGAGCTTGAACTTGCGGAACCTTGGTCACAGGAGCAACTGTAACTACAATTGGTTGATCATAGTTATTAGTCCTTTGACGAGGTCTTCTTCCTTCATCACTCACAGCATTTGTTTCTCCTTCCTTTTTCTTATGGAAGTTTCCAAAAGACTTTCTTGCCCCATTAGAAGATTCAGCAGCATTGGCAATTTTGCCATTCTTGATCCCTTCCTCTAGCCTTTGACCGATGGTCACTAAATCAGTAAAGTTGGAGGACATGCTTCCAATCATCTTCTCCCAATAGAAAGGTGAGAGAGTATCCATAAACATTCCAGTTAGTTCTTTTTCAGCCAAAGGAGGTTCCACTTGAGAAGCTAGCTCTCTCCAGCGTTGAGCATACTCCTTGAAAGATTCTCTTTCCTTTTGAGACATGTTTTGCAGTTGACGGCGATCAGGAGCCATGTCTAGATTGTACTTGTATTGCTTCATGAAAGCATCAGTCAGATTTTGGAAACAATGGATACGACTCTTCTCAAGTCCCATATACCACTTCAGGGAAGCACCAGTCAGACTATCTTGAAAGCAATGAATCAACAATTTATCGTTCTTGGTATAGGCAGCCATCTTGCGGTAGTACATGGTCAAATGACTTCTTGGACAAGTGTACCCTTTGTACTTTTCAAACTCAGGAGTTTTGAACTTGGCAGGTATGACTAAATCAGAAACTAAGCACATGTTTTCAGCAGCGACCCCAAAGTAATCAACGCCTTCCATAGCTCTTAGTCTTTTCTCTAGGATTTGATATTGTTCTTTGACTTCATCAATATCACCAGCTTCTTTTTGGCTTTCACTTTGATGGTCTCCAGCAAGGTACTCAAAGAGAGGATTCCCATAAGCGGTTTGGGCAGTAGTGTGCATAATTGGCTGAGACTCAGTCATGATTGGTGCTTGGAACATTGGTCGTGAAGGTTGACCTATCATAGCAGCAGTGGTGTGAGGTGGAGAATAATCCGGAGGTAAACCAAACTCAGGCCAAGTAGTGGCTGGCCTTTGAACAAGAATAGGGTCTTCAACATTGTCGGCGACCTCTTGAATGACAGTCCTTTGAGGTGGTTCTCCTCTAGCAATCAGAACTTGCAACATCTCGGTGAGCTTAGTCATTCCTGACTTCAAATCCTCAATCTCCATTCTAACTTCAGCATTATGTTGTTCTTGGTCCGCCATTCTTCGTCTGACGTTGGCTCTAGTCTCGTACTCGTGTGGAGGAACCAGTTTGACAGTTGATAAATAACTGAATGAAAGAGACAGTTGGAATGAGGTACTGGCATGATGCAAATGATATGCAATGTCATGCAATGTTGGATGCAAAGCGTGATAACAAAAACAACCTATTGAGAAAGGCTCCCTAAGTTAGGACAGTTCTACGTTCTTTACCCAAGAATCCCCTCACAAGGTTAGCTCTAGAGTTTTTTGGATATAACATAACCTCTACAGATGGAACGGGTTCTAAAGGTCCTTGGAGTTAGCGACGAAATCAGATTTCTGCCATGCGATGGGCGAACCATCTTATGACAAATTTCATGACTAAGTCTCCTCCAAGTGGGGTTCTCGTATTAGCCATTCAAGGTGTTCACCTTGGGGACTAGCACTACACAACCACCTCCTAACTTATGTTTTTCTCTTGTTTTTCAAAGCTCGGGTAGAGAGCTTCACTCAAGTATCATTCCCATACCCACAAATGAGTATATACAAAAATAAATAAAAATCAGTAAAGCAAGAATAAAGAAATATAACACAAGAATAAACATAAAGAGCATAAGAGCATACGAAAAAGCATAAAGAATATAAGAACAAACAAAAGTAAACACTCAAGTAAAAAACAAACTAAACTAGGGTTGACTCTCTTAGGATGTTTCCCCAGCAGAGTCGCCACTTTCTGTAGCGGTAAAAATGTGACTCGAGCGGAATCGCGCGCTCGAAGTACAACAGAGTCGCCACCGAACTTTATTTATTCCAAGAAGGAAAGGGAAAATATCGATAAAACCCACAAAGAGAAATGAAATGGATAAGATGGTCGTTGTAACCAAATTAGGGTTCGGGAGTCGGTTAAGCAAGGGGAAGGTATTAGCACCCCTCACCTCCATCGTACTCGATGGGACCCATTTAGTTAGTTTCGTGTTTGAGTGTTAGTGTAATGTTTGCGTTCTTTAGCTTATTAATCGAGAAAAGGTAAAGGAAAGAATTTTAGGGTTTTTATTATTACGAAGAAAAAAGAAATGTTTTTTTATTATTATGCTCGCCAAGACGTTTGCATCTTGTGCCTACGTATTCCCTCGTGCAATGGGAAAGTCAGAGCAATCGTAGTTCGGGCTAAGAACCACGAAAGTTTTGTTGGTTGATTTTAGCGAGAGGTACTCGATCGCTTTCAAATGGAAATACTACGCGCACATGGATATGATATCACTACAAGAATGGATGACTAAATCAAGATAAGACATGATTTTGGCCATCATCGCATTCGAGTGGAAGATATTCGATCTTCACATGTGGAAGTATGTTCGTATTGAAAATTGGATGAGTGTCTCGTTTATGAGAAAAGTTTTAAAAGCCATAAGGCAAAAAGGTTGAATGAAATTAAAGTTGTGTTTTAAACGGACATTTAGCAAAGGATTGAGCATAGGTGTGCACCTAGCGCGTCTTTACCCAAGGTATTGAACAGGAGCTAGCCCCATTGTCACTTGTTGTCCAGGTTAATTAATGTTTTAATTCAAAAGATCAAGGTATTCAAGAGGTGTGCACTTCTTGTCACTCAATCTTTCGGTTTGCTTAAAATGTTTTAGATTCAAAAGATCAAGGTATTCAAGAGGTGTGCACCCCTTGTCACTTAACCTTTTGGTTGGATTAATATGTTTTGATTCAAAAGATCAAGGTATTCAAGAGGTGTTCACCCCTTGTCACAGGATCTTTCGATTTGATTAATGTGTTTTAGTTCAAAAGATCAAGGTATTCAAGAGGTGTTCACCCCTTGTCACTTAACCTCTTGGTTTGATCAAAGTGTTTTAATTCAAAAGATCAAGGTGTTCAAGAGGTGTGCACCCCTTGTCACTTAATCTTTTGATTTGATTAAAAAAGATTCAAAAGATCAAGGTATTCAAGAGGTGTGCACTTCTTGTCACAGGATCTTTCGGTTTGATTAATGTGTTTTAGTTTCAAAAGATCAAGGTATTCAAGAGGTGTTCACCCCTTGTCACTTAATCTCTTGGTTTGATTAAAGTGTTATGATTCAAAAGATCAAGGTATTCAAGAGGTGTGCACCCCTTGTCACTTAATCTCTTGGTGTAGTTAAAAAAAGATTTTTGAAAAGAAAAACTCGACTTTGGATCGAGAAATTAAATGTAACGACTTGGCATTGGACCAAGATTTATTTATTTTGAATTGAACTTAATCTAATATTTTTGGTATTTTTAATAACATAAAGAAAATAAAAAAATAAGATCTAAACTAAAGAAAACATGTTTTTGGTATTTTAAAAATTATGAATTTATTAGGAACTAAAAACTAACACTAAAGAAATAAACTAAACAATAGAAAATAAAAAAAACAATTAGATGAACAAAAATAAGATTGGTGCCAACAAAAAGAAAGCTGATGGCCCATCATGGAGAAGGCCCAAGAGGTAAAGAGACACACCCGAAGAGGGGTGCAGCATTCAGAGTAGTTGGTGGGAATATCAATAAGACTAATTTGGGCCCAGGTGAGGGTGCACTCCATATTTGGAGGTATGACCCAAAGATTAAAAAAACTGTAGTAACCAAAACAAAAGATTGGGCCGGATCTGGAGCGGGTTATGGGATCCAGTACCCCTCTTTATCACGGATCGGGTTAAAAACCCTAGAGGCAAAAACGCCTCTCTACTCTGATTTTTTACGAAATGGAAAAAAAAGGAAAAGGGAATCACTCCCAGCTCTCACTCGATCTCTCTCTCTTTCTCGCTCGTTTTCAGATCGTGATTTTTCTCGAGTGAACAACAACAACAATGGCATTAAACAATGACCTCGAAATCGTCCCTCGAAACCCCTCTCGATTCTACTCGGTTCAAACACAGATAACAAGCAAACAAAATATTCCCTTGTCCCAAATCAATCCCTAAAACCCCTTTAATTTCATTATGATGTGAAGATTACAGATTTACAATCAATGGACAATGGAATACGCAAATGAAAATAACGAGAAAACGTGAACAAAAACCAGGTATGTTCTTCAAAGATTCTTCTTCTCTTCGTCTACTCGCTTCTGGATCTCTGTGCGTGCTGTTCTGCGGACCTGGTGCGTGCGTTTGTTGAATCGGATGTGGGTTGAAGCTGGATACGTTAGGGAGCTGAAGGTTGTTGCGTTGTTGATGGAATGGAAAGCTCGGTGATGATGAAGTGGTATGAAGGAGGTTGAATCGACTATGAATTTGAAGGGTGGTTTTATGAAGGTGAGTAATGAAACACTACTGAAGAAGTTATATTGAATGTGATTATGGTTTTGTGAGTGAGTTTTTGGAGTGTTGGTTTGGTGAATATTTGGAGTGAAGGTTTATTGTGAGGTGAAGGTTGTATGGAGACGAGGTAAGTTGTTGTATGAGTAATATGGATGAATCGGTTGCTGCTGGTGAAGTGTTGGAAATGGTTTGGGTTGGATTGGAGAAATTTATTTGGAATAAATTCTGCAGAGGTTTAGTAAGATGATCCTCCCCCTTTCTTGCTTGCTGTTGCTCTTGTTTTATAGATAGATGAAAATGATTTTGGGGGGAAAGTTTGGTGAGATTTGAACATTTTTGGTTAACTGATCTCTGTTCTTTCTTGATGCAGGTCTGTGTTATGGACATTTTAGTGAAAGTCTTGGACAGATTATGGACTGGTTATAGCAGCAAAGAGCACAGGTATTTGGACTGTTATGTTTGGCATGGCTCTGGACAGCGGGATGCTGCAGCAGCGTGAGATAGAGAAAGATGAAGGAAGACCCTTTTATTTTTGTTTGACTATTTTTGTTCTGATGTAATACCAAAAAGAGAGAAAAATGGGCTTATAACAAAAGAATAAATGGGCCTAAATTATATAAAAAAATAAAAATTTAAACTTCTATGTTTTTTTTTTTTTTGATATTTTTGACTCATAGAAATTAAAATAAATCTCAACTAAAAAAAAATAAAATTAAAACCCACTCTAATGAAAAATAAAATAAACTAAAGTTATCAAAACTATATTTTTTTTATACAAATGAAATCAAACAAAAAATTAAAACATGCAAAAATGCGAATGAAGGCTATTTTTGTTGACTTTAATAAAAAGTCAAATTTTCCGGGATATGTGAAAATGCGATGATTGAACGACGAATGCACATGAAATATGAGCGCGACATGACAACATGAATGAAATATGTGGGTCAAAAATTGGGGTGCGACACCTGCGAGTAACCAAAGTATATATTTGTAGTTTGGAGGACTAGCGGTTGTTTACCAGAAATCACCGTAAACACCCACAACTAGGGTTTTGTTTCTCTCCAAGTAAAATCAGTTTCTGATACCTCAATTGGACTCCATGGACTCTTATATGGTTCAAAGGATCCTCACCTCAAGTTTCAAGCTCTGATTCCAAAGAATGCTCGGTCAATTGCTCAGATAAGTCAACAGTCGACTAGTTTGACCTAAAAGTCAACTGTGGTCAAAGTACAGTCAAAATTCCTGATTTTTGGTCAACATCCTCATTTTGAAGTATCATTCATAATTTGATCAAGGTTTGATCATGATTCATCAAGGAAAGTTCAGAAATCAACAAAACCTAAAGTTTCTAAATTAGGGTTTTTTGACCTAAAGTCAACTGAACTTTGACCAGCCATAACTTTCACATGGAACATCAGAAATTTTCCATCCAAAGCTCAATTTGAAGGAAATTTAATTCTCTACTTCCATTTTTTATTGTAAGTCGTTTTAGATTTTTCACACATATTAAGAAAAATAATAATTGTATAAAAATGAGAAATTATGAAG
The DNA here is from genome assembly GCF_029867415.1 of Vicia villosa. NCBI lineage: Eukaryota > Viridiplantae > Streptophyta > Magnoliopsida > Fabales > Fabaceae > Vicia > Vicia villosa. Next base: position 68,293,869 of record NC_081184.1, on the reverse strand, counting down.
GTTTTTACAAAATTATCATTTACTAATGACATGTGAAGATAAATTTACATAATTGAAAGGAAAAAGAATAATAAATATTTAAGATTATAATAGGAAAAATATTATTAATTATTCATTGAAATTGTAAAACGATTTATATTTAACAACAATGCTATTCTTACACCCCAAGTATTTACACCGTATTTTACATCGTATGTACGGACGGTACTATTCACCGCCCGTACATGAATAGTGCAATATTATATTAATATTTTTTTTTACCTTTTTTTTTTAAATATTATTTTTTAAATTTTTTTTATGTTTTTAAAAAAATATATTTGACAATACCTGCAGATTTACTTCCGAATTTACCTGCATTTGACATTACCTGCGGATTTACCTTAATTCGTAGGTAAATTCGCAAGTAAATCCGCAGGTATAGTCAAATTCTTAGGTAAATCCGCAAGTAAATTTGTAGGTAAATCCGCAGGTATTGTCAAATCCGTAGGTAAATTCGCAGGTATTGTCAAATATTAGTTTAAAAAACAAAAAAAAAAATATTTAAAAAAAACGTAAAAAAAAAAATATTAATATAATATTGCACTGTTCATGTACAGACGGTGAATAGTACCGTCCGTACATGAATACTGTTGTCCGTACATACGGTGTAGGTGTACACTTTGGTTTACAAATAACATTTTTCTATATTTAAATACAATTTTTTTCCAAAACAATTTATAATAAAAAACGGAGGAATTTTATTTTATCAAAGAATCTACGAGGCAAGCTTTCAGTGTAGTGCATTAATAGCTTTGTCCAAGGCTCTTGCACTTCATCATGTCGGTCCTTCTCTGTTAAATCATTAATCAATGTGAAATAGCTTCCTATTGTCTTTCCTTGACCCTTGCTTAACATCCATTTTGTTAACTAAAATGGAACTCAAAAAACAAACTAAAGTTAGGCTGAACATCTATCTTTAGAGATATCAAAGTACTAGGTCAGTATTACTTAAAAAAGAGACTAATAGAAATATATAAAAATCACTGGTGTTGCAGTGGTGGATCGCAGAAAATAACGGTATACTCAACTCTGCTACAATAATGAACATCAAAAATCATAAGGATGTAATTGTTTTTTTTCATTCAAATACATGTATTATCCGCTTCTATTCATTCTCGTATTCTAGAGTCTTGACAACCTTTTATCACTGTAATTAAAGGAAATTCTAGTTCCCCAGTGACATACGTATCAAAAGTTCCATAAACTTCCTCTTTGACATTTGAAAGTTCTTTAATATGTATAAGATAGTAGAATTAATTTCAAGATATGCAAATCATCCTAGGAAAAATCAACCAAAAGTATGAAATGTGCATACAACCATCACAACAGTCCGGTAGTTATACAAAAAAATAGAATCGAAAATTACTAGGATAATGATAGTCACCATCAATGTGATGCGAAGAACGAAGTATAACAACGATTTGCCTACCAACTGTGAATTTTTTCCCAAAATGCCACAGCCTTGGAATGATTCTCCCTAAATGCCACAATCTGAAAATTAATTCCCAGAATGTTACATTTTTAGACCATGTCTCCAATCTAAATGGAGACATGGTGGGGCCCACACTGACTGTAAAGCATGTCGCCATCTCAATTGGAGACATGCTATTATTTTATTTTTTTTCGTTTTTGTAAATTAATATATATATATATATATATATATATATATATATATATATATTATATAAATAATTTAATTATTTAAAATTAGTTTTAATTGATTTTAAATAATAAAAAAATTAATTAATTTTTTTTAAAACATTATTTATACTAGTTGTAATTATTTTTAATTAATAAAAATATAAATTAATTTTTTTAAACATAATAATAATATTAATACAACTTAATATGAATAATAAATAAAAAGTCGATGGACTCACTATCAAGGCGATATTCTTTTACACAATAAAAGAATGCGACGAAATAAAAAAGGTCGCTCGAACAGCACTCGCATTAGGACTGAAATGGACACCGTTGAGAAAGTAAAAAAGACGAGTGGAATCTGTCAAGGATTACATATGCGAAAAAAATATCCGCATCGGCCAAATGCGGCAGGCCCTTCTAACTAGTTAGGCATTGCTGACTGCTTTAGATATGTTGTTGTATTAATATTATTATATTTAATAATATTTATTTTTAAATTACTATCGATTTATTTATTATTCATATTTAGTTGTATTAATATTATTTATATAAATTATGTTTTAAAAAAATTAATTAATTTTTTTATTATTTAAAATTAATTAAAACTAATTTTAAATCAATTAAATTATTTATTAAATTTTTACTATTTATTAAATTTATATTATATATAAAACTTTAATTAAAACCGTTGGATTAATGATAATCAATGGTTATGATTTGGAGTAAGTGTTGAACACTTACTCTTGGAGTCAATATAACCTTCCTCATATAGAGGAGGGTTATATTGACTCCAAGAGTAAGTGTTCAACACTTACTCCAAATCATAACCATTGATTTCCATTAATCTAACGGTTTTAATTGATCATTTAATCTAATTATTTTTGGAAATATTTTTTTATATAAAACTTTAATTAAAACCGTTGGATTAATGATAATCAATGGTTATGATTTGGAGTAAGTGTTGAACACTTACTCTTGGAGTCAATATAACCTTCCTCTATATGAGGAGGGTTATATTGACTCCAAGAGTAAGTGTTCAACACTTACTCCAAATCATAACCATTGATTTCCATTAATCTAACGGTTTTAATTGATCATTTAATCTAATTATTTTTGGAAATATTTTTTTATATAAAACTTTAATTAAAACCGTTGGATTAATGATAATCAATGGTTATGATTTGGAGTAAGTGTTGAACACTTACTCTTGGAGTCAATATAACCTTCCTCTATATGAAGAGGGTTATATTGACTCCAAGAGTAAGTGTTCAACACTTACTCCAAATCATAACCATTGATTTCCATTAATCTAACGGTTTTAATTGATCATTTAATCTAATTATTTTTGGAAATATTTTTTTTATATAAAACTTTAATTAAAACCGTTGGATTAATGATAATCAATGGTTATGATTTGGAGTAAGTGTTGAACACTTACTCTTGGAGTCAATATAACCTTCCTCTATATGAGGAGGGTTATATTGACTCCAAGAGTAAGTGTTCAACACTTACTCCAAATCATAACCATTGATTTCCATTAATCTAACGGTTTTAATTGATCATTTAATCTAATTATTTTTGGAAATATTTTTTTATATAAAACTTTAATTAAAACCGTTGGATTAATGATAATCAATGATTATGATTTGGAGTAAGTGTTGAACACTTACTCTTGGAGTCAATATAACCTTCCTCTCTCTCTCTATATATATATATATATATATATATATATATATATATATATATATATATATATATATATATATATATATATAGGGGACGACTCAGGTGAGAACATTTGGTTATTATGAGAAATGAGAACAATGAATCACGTCCATTAAATTTTGATTTTGTTGATTTTAATGGACTGGATTGGTTTCTCTTTCTAGAATCCTTAATATTTATTTTAAATCAACATAGAAAGAGAAACCAATCCAGTCCATTAAAATCAACAAAATCAAAATTTAATGGTCGTGATTCATTGTTCTCATTTCTCATAATAACCAAGTGTTCTCACTTGAGTCGTCCCCTATATATATATTTTGTTAATATATATATATATAACAAAAATATATTAATTCTATCATTAAATATCGGATCCGCAAATTAAATCGGTCAAATTCGAAATTCGCAAACTGCCCGAACCGAACATTCTTGCTGCTTTTCGACTTCATGATTTTGACAATTTTAAAATATATTTTATTTCTCTTCATCAACAAAGGTTGTAAAACATACTTTGACGATAAAAATAATAAAAGAATTTAACAATAAATAATTTTAACACTCTAATAAAAAAATATATATAAATAAATTTAATCTTAATCATTTGAATTGTTTATTTTAAATTTCTTAAAAGTTAAAGAATGATCACTTGGGTCAGGGCTATTCGTACACAACATCTCGTAGCTTGTTCAGCAAGAAAAACACCTTAAATATAGAACACTAATATGCTTATATCAACATCTTTACAACCACCGACTAAGTTGTTCTTATGAACACTTTTAAGTTATGTTTGATTGAAAAATACTTAGATGGACACAGCCATACCACCTGGATTTACACACAACCAATCACTTTTTTTTATTAATTAAATAATAAAATTAAAATTATCTCTCTCCTCCATTATCACAACCACCCTCCATGTTGGCAATTAAAAACGACATTAAATTTTAAACAAATTTAAATTCTCTCACTTCTTATTGGTTGTTCCTAAATATGAGGATTTAGGGTCGTGTCCATGCAAGAATTGCTCTGTTTGATTAATGAAAATATACGGAATGGAGCGGAATAGAGTTATATGAAATGAAATTATATTGTCTAGATCAATTAAAATTGAATAGAGTAGATTGTAATGAAATTGAGTGTATAAAATTCATTTTCATTCCATTGCACAAGGAGAATAATACCAAGTAATTCACATTAAATATAGTTTGTCAATAATATCTTACAATAATATGAAACACGTGGAACATATTCCACAACTTTCTTACACCAACATTTACCATTTCCACCCATAATAATACAAACTTTCACATCACCTTATTTAACACTTACTTGTCCCTTAACTATGAATGCCGATGATGAACACATTCAAGAGGAGTAACAGGAAACCTAGAAGCATCATTACAATAATCATAAACCATATGTTTAGCCCTAACCCACTTCAGTTGATGACTCTGATGCAAATTAAGCACTGACAAATTTGGTTCATCCCACCAATACTTCTTATCTTCACTACTACTACATCTCTTTCTATTATCAATTCCAGCCACTGAAACTGGACACTCACAAGCATTTATTTCAAACGATTTGTACGTTGCAATGAAAGGTGCATGAGTCCAATCTGTTTTCACTCTTCCTCCTTGTGTTGCCCAATCATCTGCATTCCATATTGAACTGTATACACCCATTGCTTGGTCTTTTGGATATGGAATTCCCCTATGCTCCATGTTTGTGTGGACTCTTATTGGAGTTTCATCCACCAAAAACCTAAACATGGAAAAAAAGACTAAATCAACAATGATCAATTATAGAATGTTTCAAAATATTGAGGCCTAAACTCTTATTGGTGTCGTCTGTGCAAGATTCCATCACCTTTTTTCCGTAAATTTGTTTTGGAGTGACCCACGAGGGAACACAATGACAACAAAGCTTATGATGGCTCAACCACCACTCAGAGAAAGAAGAAAAAAAGGCATTTTTTTGTTTCCTTTACTATTACTTTTCAGAACCATAGATCCAAGCTTATTATTCCCTTTCTTATTTTATATTCACTTTTGTTAGTAATGAACTTTACCATTTTAAAATAAATAAAGTAAAATAACACTAATTTTAAAAAGAAAGTAATAGTAAGTAAGTGAAGAAGGATGCTTACACAACTTGGCGTTGATTCCAGAAAATAGAGTAAGAGTGAAAATCTTTAGTAGGATCAAACCAAAGGTTAAGTCTTTGTTCACGGTTACCAACTCCATTAACATAGACATTTGTTTGAACAGAATAAGGTTCACCTGTGCTGTTTCCTAAAAACTCAAAATCAAACTCATTGTGCTTTGTACCCTCCGATGACATCTATATATATCACAAATATATTTATTAGATTCCACAATATATAGGATGATATATTTAATAATATTTAATTTGTTCAGACTTACATAGAAAGCAGTAACAGTTCCAGCAGAATCACCTTCAACAAGCTTAAGTTGGATAGATACTTTCCCAAACATGTACTTGTTTTTGGATCCAAAACCAGCACCTAAATATTCATCACATTAGTAATTAAATCAATGAAATGTGAAGATAAGAGGTTGATAGTGAGGTTTGAGGTTTGTATATTACCGGAAGAGTTATCAAGTTTGAGTTTAAGGAGATCTCCTTCATGAACAAAATGGTCAAATGCCCAACTTGGTTGGAACAGTTCATCAAACTTTGAAGAGGTCGACAGAGACACACAAAACACCAACATAAGACACACAAACAATCCATAAAACCCACACATTTTGGAAGACATTTGAAGATGAGAATAGAGTAGAGTGAAGTGAAGGAGACACTGAAACTCTTTTGGCTTTGATGGATTTTTATAGTCGAAATATATTCAATTTAAATTTAAATAATGAGTGGCTTGGGAAGCAAGCTCTTATTCCATAATTCAATTTAAATTATGAGTGGCTTACCAAGCAAACTCTTATTCCATAATTCAATGGACACATCATCGAGAAGTGTGCCACATAAGATGCCAGGATGGAACTCAAATACCAAAGCAAAGGACATTATGAAAAGATATTGTGATACGCATGGCAAATACTGCCAGCGTACTATGGCTAGTAACAGCTGGCCAAAGCTGTTTTTAGTAATTCTTCTCTTTTATATGGATTTTTGGATTTGGTTTGAGTGGCTTTTGGGAGAATTTAACGCCACCTCCAAAATAAAATTTAGCACCTCCATAGTTTTAGGTATTATGTTGAAAAAATTTGTATGTACGAAAATTTCTGGTAATTCATTGGAAATTTTCAGAAGTTACATTTTATCCTAAAAATTTTAAAATCTATCATTTGTATTAGAAATTTTTGATCGTATGTCAACTTAAAAATTTTTAACGACCAATTCACTCAAGTCAAAGCCTTCAAATTTATCTAAGTTGCACTAAAGTTATCAAATTATTATTATTAGTCACTCAAGTCAAACCCTTGGATTTTGGTCAGAATGAACCGTGGAGATTGTTTTAATGAGTTATATTAAAGTTTCTATTTATTGATCACAAATCAAAATGTTGATTGTGTCGAATTGCTTGAAAATTATTATATGATTGAAAAGTTCATAATACAAGTCATATGTGATGCACTAATATGATTTTTGAGGAAGATAAAAGGATTCGTAATGAATACATTGAGTGTGTTGTCCATTTTTATGAGTGCATTTTCTTCATCATGGATCTCTGCCTACCTTTCAACAATTCTTAAATGAATATTTTGAACCATTTGATTGTCCCCTCGTAGTGAACCCTGTGAGTTGGGCCTATGTTAAACTCTTCCATTACTGTTGTGACAATCATGGAGGAAAGCCATCTTTGTCGCTTTTCTTCCACCTTTTAAAGGTACAACGTAACTCAACGAATCATAGGTAGGGCTAGGGCTTGATTACATTGGCACAGGTTACCCATTATTTTAAAACATTTTTTAATGGAGTGAAATATTTCGAAGATCGGATCTTTTTGGTTACTCTTCTCAACGAAGAGGCTCATGGAAGGTATCTATGTACCTTAGGGACCGGAGAAGAAAATTGATGCACCCATTTGTTTCGCAATTCTTTGAATCAAGGCCAATTTTTACTAGGTAATGAGTCGTATGTTTAAGGAAAGTGACATGTCAAAGGAGGAGCTTTACTTGAAAAAGCAGTCAGTCACCATTTAGAAAGAGTTGGGTTATCTCGGGGTGTTGTCCCTCATGATGTAGCCCCAAGGAAATGCTTGAAACATCTTAATGAAACCCGCTCATTAAAGGACGTGTGTGCCATGGAAGAGAGGAAGGTCATGTTCGGTAAGCTCCTTGTTTCTCTTTCTTCTGACGCCAATTATCATTACTTGGAATGCATGTAACTTTTTGATAATTGTTATTGCATATTCAATGAAGAGTGGGGAAATGATTCATTGGGTGAAGAAAGGACTTAGTGCTGGGCTAGCAATTGCTGGTCCTTAAAACGCTCCAACACCAACCAATGTTGTTGCTCTAGCTAGAACAGTGAGGAATTTTCCTCGGCCTTCTCAACCAGGTTTTCAAGGTGAAGTCTCCCCAAGGCATGCCCTTTACATGGAGATTCGTGGCAATTTTACCCAGAGTATCCCACATTTCCTTGGTGGTTTTACAATGACGAATAGAGAAAAGGTATTATCATATAAAGACATTATTAGGAAATTTTTGGTTTTCAGATCTATATATATATTTTTATCTTTCTTCTTCTGTCCAAAGAGAATAGGGTTTATCTATTACTTCATCATGTATTTGATGAGAGGGGTAAACCCGACCTTTTATAATTATTTCCCAAAAATTTTAATCTAAGCTTTCAAGGAAAAGTTTAAATCTAGCTTGTCAAATAAAAAAGTTTATATTTTAAAAAGGAAGTGGTGAATTTAAAAAAGATCTTCTGTGGAAAGTCATCTTCCTCCTGAGACGATTAGTCCTTAAACAAGAGTTAGACTAAGATACCACTTGTTGGACTTGAGACTTCACAGACAAGAGGGAGGATGAATTGTGTGGTTTGGAAAAACTTGGTTTTGAAAACTTTTGGCAAGTTAAATTAGAGATTAAAAACATTTTAAAAGTTTAAGCAGCGGAAAATAAATAACAGAAAAAAGTTAAGGGAATAAGAAGAACACGTATAATTAAAGAGGTTCAGTCAAAACAAAAAGGACCTATTCCTCTCCCCGAGATTTGGTCTTGAGAGTTTCCAATAATACTTGAGAGTTTTTAGTAGGAAAAACTCACGAACCCCCTTATATAAGGAAATGATGGTTGACCTTCCACCAAAATATTACAAGACGAAAGATGTGGGCGTTTGTGTCCTTTCTCCAAAATGTTGTTAAGAGTGAAGTGTCGAAACATCCTTCCTAACTGCAAATTGAAGTAGTCAGTCTCCTTTCCATTAACACTGACCTTATAGCGGTTAGTCTTTGAGTTCCAAAAATCTGAGCTCAATTTTGGTTTAACATGATAACCAAATAACCTCCGAGATTTTAACTGGGCTGATATCAAACCTAGGAAGACTTTACTATTGGCTAATCTTTAACTAATCTTTGTTTTACAGGCTAACCAAGAATCAGGGGAAGAATTTTATTATGGCTAATCTTCAAGCAATCTTGGTTTTAATAGGCTAACCAAGAACCAAAGGAAGATTTTAAGATCGACTAGTCTTTAATCTAAATGAGAACTGATCACGCAGTCCCCAACTAAAACTGTTATCATGTTTAGCTTCTAAACACAAATAATTCCTAACTGGACAGTATTCAACCAAGGTATATAAGACATTTCCTTGGCGAACTTTACAATTCTACTCTTCCAAAATTACACAAATAACCTCACTCACAAAGAGTCTATTCTCACAAAAGCATTTGGCTATAACATCTGCTTGAGATCTCTGTGAGGCTTTATATAATGCACTTTGTTAGCCTTCCCTGAATAGTCAAGTTCATTAAACCATATTACTTGAGTTTGTATCATTAACCACTTAAGCATTATGCTTGACTTATCATCAGTTGTGTTTACGGTTGACCTTGTGATTGACCTTATATATGTCTTTACACTTGTCATCATCAAAACACAATGCCTAAGTTAAAGGTATATTTTTTGCAAAACAAGGTTCCACACATTTCCCCAAGCTATAGGGAAACTCAAGTTCCTGATGGTGACAATATATTAGTTTGGTAAATGTACATAGGCGGAGGTATTAACAATATCACGACAAAGAACATCATGAAGTTTTTCAAAAGAAATGTCACGGCAAGATATGGAATTCCCCAGGCCTTTGTAATAGATAATGACACGCACTTTAGTGTCAAAAACTTCAGAGGTCTGTTGGAGGAGCTAAATGTTAAACATCACTTCACGTCGGTGGAACACTCTCAAACTAATGGACAAGTCGAAGCTGTCAATCGGGTAATTTTCAAGGGGTTGAAGAAAAGGTTAATTGTTGCCAAAGGAAGTTGGGGAAATGAACTTCCACATGTCCTCTGGGCCTATATAACAACCCCACATTCAACCACAGGAGAAACACCTTTCTGATTGACTTATGGTACAAAAGCCGCAGTCCCATAAAAATTGAAGAATTAAGCTAGAGGGGCTCGCCCCCTGATTGGGGAGGATGATTCCAAATCTATTAAAGAAAAAGTAAACCTGCTGGAAGAAAAAGGAGAGCCATAACTCTTTTAAGCGCGACCGTGAAGCAAGCAACAAATGTTAAATATAATAGGCGAGTGATACCCAGGGAGTTTAAGTCCGGCAACCTCGTATATAGACGTACTAATATATGAAGGAAAAATGCCAAGGATGACAAATTATCAGCCAACTAGGAAGGACCATACAGAGTCAGCTCTAGAAGAGAAAAAGAAGCATACTTCTTAAAACATAGGATGGGGAACTAATACCCTAGACACGGAATGCCATGAAGCTTAAGAACTATTTTAGTTAAGTAGCATGAAACTACTCCATGATGAAAAGTGTCTTTATATTGACATTTTAATGAATATACTACACCATGAATCTTCACTTCCTTTTGAAGACTTGAGAACTTATTGGCTTTGGCCTTCTAGAAATCAACCTCTTCTTTATATTGAGTCAACTCTATTTAAAGTTTGGGCACATTCTCTTGAAGACAAGTTCGCTCACATGTATATGCATTGAAGTTGATCTTCCACTAATCTATTTCTTTCAGAACATCACCAGGCACGAGCACAACACCTCGCCCCAGCAACGGCGCAAAAAACTTGTTGCTTGAAATAATATTGTGTCACATGCAAGTATACATGTATATTTGATTGCAGCAAGTGAAAAAATAAGAGTATCGTACCCACATGGAGAGATATAATTTCTTAGATTGATTTTGTAGTTAATTATATTTGGGTTTTCAAGCATGAGCAGAGATAAAATAATTTAGGGTTAGTAGTGTTCATTGTGTTCTTGAAGTAAGTAGATAATTTGAACAAAGAGGTGGAAATATAGCAAGAATTAATGAGTTGAGTTATGGTCCATTAATATTTTTGAAGTGAATATGTGTGTTGATGTGCAATGTCGTGACATGTAAGGTCGGAGTGATCTAATGGTGTATCTCTACAACATCAAAGCATACAAAGGGCAAAGGAAAAAATCTCAAGGCCTCACTTATAACCCTAATATACGTGTGGAAATCTGATTTTCCCCTACTGTTGCAGCTTCTTATCTCTAAGCGAGCTAGGCAAGTGAATATATATATATATATATATATATATATATATATATATATATATATATTCTACTCATTTATCTGTTTTTATTAATAAAATTACTTGTTGTTGGATCTCTCACAATAATAAGCTGTAATCTACTCCTTAGTTGATCAAGCAAGGAAGTAAACTTAAAAAAAGTTAACATATAATAAAACAAGTCACTAATGTCATACCCCAAAATTTGCCCATCATATTTCAAGATATCTTGACTCAAGCAGTCTTCTCAGACTCACATGATCTTCAACTGCTCAAGACTATGCAAGAATGGGGGCACACTTATCTATCTCCTGAGCAATAAGCCTTCAACTAGGGTTTCGCTTCTCTCAAGGTAAAATCAGGTTCTAAGGCTTCAAGTGGACTTCCTAGCATCTCATATGTCTCAAAGGATCCTCATACCAAGTTTCAAGCTCTGATTCACAAGATTGCACAAACAAAAGCTCAAATGATCAACAGTCGACTAATTTGACCTAAAAGTCAACTATGGTCAACTTATAGTCAAAACTCCTGATTTTTGGTCAACATCAACATTTTGAAGTTACATTCATCATTTTATCAAGATTTGATCATGATTCATCAAGAAAAGCTCCAAAATCATCAAAACTCAAAGTTTCCAAATTAGGGTTTTTAAGTTAAAAGTCAACTGAACTTTGACCAGCCATAACTCTCACATGGTTCATCAAAAATTGTCCAACTAAAGTTCATACCCAAGGAAATTCCATTCTATACAACTTTGATGTTGTGCCCAATACCTAGAAATGCATCATTTGAGATATATGAGCCAAAACATTACAGGTCCTTCTAGAAGTTCACAAAAAGTTGTTTTTTGTCAGGACCAGTATCATCAAGATAAAATCTCCAAATGCAAAAAAAGTTCCAAGGTGGCTTGTAGAGGGTATCTTGGCTTTCCAAAAAGTCCTAGAACACCTTCATATGACAAATATTGAAGGAGTTATGACTTGATAAAGTTGAGCAATTTTGAGAAAATGCATGAAAGTCAAAGTGGTGAAATTTAAGTTTTTGGCTAAATGGGCCCAAATATTTGATTCAAAACTTGATCCATAGACCATCCACGACCCATAGGCCTTTATGTTTATTTTTATTATTTTTATTTATTTTTATTTTGAATTTAATTACTTAAATTCAATTTAAATTGAATAGAATAATGAAAATATTCAAAGATTTGAATGCGATTATATTTCTATCAAATATTGAGAAACATATTGAGATTAAATCAAGGAAATTTCGTGGAGAGTGAAAGAGATATGATTGGAACCAAAAATAGAATGTTCTTATGCAAATTTTCCAATCAATTTTGTTTCAATCATTCTTATGATTCTTTCCCAAGTTTCAACCCTAATTCTCATCCATTATATAAACCCAACACATATCAATCATTAGGGGACGAAAAATGCAGCCAAGGACACTAGGGTTTGAAGTTGAAAATCATAAGGAAGAGTTGCACCATCGGATTCATACTTGCAGCTACTCTCAAGCAATTTCCAACGTTCCATTCTACTCCTGGGATATCACAAGGTAAGGCCAGGTAATTTGTAACACGTGAAGGTACATAGAGTTCGTATATCTCATTCATCATATTCATTCATATGGTAAAAATTCGTATTTCATATATTTTTTACATTTTAATGTGATTTGATGATGTGTTTGAGTTCCTGATAATGTTTAGAGCGGATTGGAACCATTGATGCTAAACCATAACACCCAGAATGCATGATTCCATGGCTAGGGCTTACAAGCACAAAGCTTTCATTTTCGTATTTGCAGACGTTTTCAAGGCAAATAGAGGGCACCATTGAATTCGCAAGGGCGGGTTTAGAGGATCTGGGCACCTATCTTGCTTGGCTAACATCCTTTTATTGAGTTTCTAATTTTTTGCAAAATCGATACAAAAAACGCAGCAAAATTTGCAGGTAATTCCCTGGGAAAATCCGCAGGTCAAGAGGAAGAAGAAGGTGAATAGTAACGTGGGAAAATCTGTAGCCTTTTTCTCTTTTCCCTCAATTTTTTCTATAATTAACATTGCTTGCAAATTCAACGTGACGAGGCTACGCACACGTATGGTGCATCCTCCTAGCCCAGGCATCAGATTGTCACAAAGATGGATCCAGTGGTCCTGGAGACGCTTCCTCACCATGAGCCTTCAGACGCAAGTCACACTGGAGCCCAGCGACCACCCTTTTCCTTTTTTTTTCATTATTTATTTTATTTCTTTTCTATTTTCTAACCTTTCTTCTTTTTCTTTTATTTAATTGATTAACATAATTAGTTTAATTTAGGATTAATTAACATGATTAGGTTAATTTGATTGGTTTAATTAGATAATTAACTTAGTAATTAGGATTAACATTTTTATTTTATTAATTAGTTAATTTTAATTTAGTAATTAGGTTAATTTAATATTAATTTCCATTTAATCAATTGACTTAGAATTAGGGATTTCCGATTCACCCGACTTTTCAATAGTAATTAGGTTAAACAACTTAGGATTAGAATTAGTTAATAATTAATTTAAATTAGGTTTTCACTTTAAAATTTAAAAGACTTAATTTCTCCTACCGTGATTCTCTTCTCATCTCAAACTCCAATGAATGTCGCATGATTGTTTTGGCTTTTATTTAATTATTTATTTAAATCGTTCATTTAAATTTTAGCAATCAATGTATAGGTTGCAAAGGTTTTTTTGTAATAGCGTAGGCTTAATTCTTCGCACTTTTATTTCCGCGCTTTACTTTCTGCATCCCCCAGTTTTTAGTTATGTACTCCCCTAATCCCGAAGCCTTGTAATAGCGTAGATTTACTTTCCGCATTTTACTTTCCGCACATATAAACTGCTATGGACTGTGAACTTTAAACTGTTTAGATGCACGGTTAATAGGATTGTATGGAAAGACTAAAATCAACTTAGAATAACCCTAATTTTTAAGATTAAATTAATCAATCACTTTTTGTTCACACATTCACCTTTAAGGTAATCCTCTCTTCTGCTGCCTTTCGATTAAATAGTCAAGTCCCTCGAACGTATGGATACCTTAGCCTGTTGCCTCCGATTCAAAAATCATCATAAAGATCATAGTCCCTTCGATTTGCCTACGATATAAATGATCTCGTCCCTCGATTAAATGATGATAGTCCCTTCGAATGCTAAGGTATCCTTACTTGCTGCCTTTATGACTATTCTCATCCAATGCATAGGACTTCCTATGTAACACCCCATGATTTCAGTTTATTAATTTAATTAAGATTTAAATTAAATAATTGGAATTTAGTATTTTAATCGGAAAATGATGGAATAAAGGCTATTGGGCTTATGGTGTGATGTTAGTAAAAAAGGGGTGCTATATTGGTTAGGCCTTTTACTAAGTTGTGATATTTTATTTTATTTTATTTTCATAAAATAAGAAAGAAAGGAACCATTTGGGGAGAAAGGAAGAACACGTGAAAAGAGCCAGAGAAGAGAAAGAGGCAAGAACGTGAAACCGGAAGGAGAGCATCCAAGAGATTCGTCGAGGTAAGGGGGGACTCTTCCTTTTAGTATCTCTTATGTGATCTTAGGTGATAGGTAGATTGATGTATGGTTTGGTTCAATTAGATATTGGGATTGTTAGGTTAGGGTGTTATAATTGGATTGAATTGATGATAATTGTGTGAACTAATTGGTTAATAATGAGTTTGGATGATGTTTTATGGTGTATAATTGAATGTATGATGATTATATGCCTGTATGTGATGTCTGGATTCGTTTTGGGCGAAAGGGGAGTGAAATCGCAGGGTCTGTCGTAGACTTGGGGTTTGCTGAAATCGCAGGTCCGCTGAGCGGAGGGGGGTCCGCTGAGCGGAGGTCCCAACGTAG
This sequence comes from Vicia villosa, assembly GCF_029867415.1. NCBI lineage: Eukaryota > Viridiplantae > Streptophyta > Magnoliopsida > Fabales > Fabaceae > Vicia > Vicia villosa. The sequence continues at coordinate 68,278,849 of NC_081184.1, read as the reverse complement.
TTCGCTCTGTTTGACGTTGCTTGAGGTCCGCTGAGCGGGGGTTGGAAGGGTTTCGCTTCTGCCTTGCTCCGCTGAGCGAACCTTGCTGTGTGTATATTTTTCCAAACTTCAAAATAACGTATCTTTTGATCCGTGAATCATTTCTTAGTGCCGTTTTGGGCGTTGTGCAAGTAATTAAGTGTTTTATAAGATGGATAATGAATATAGGTAATAGCCGACTTTATTTCCTTAAAAACTAGATTTAATTACTTGATGAGAATTGAACATTGTGTGCATATGAGATAGGTGTGGCAATGTGTTTGATGTAATGATGAATTGGTTGTGATTTGTTATTATGATTGTGATGGATGCATGACTAATTGAATGATGTTGAAAACATGTACATACTTATTCGGTGATGTGGTGTTGAGATGAGTTGTCCATCGTGATTCGGTGTGTTTTAAGTATGTTATATGTGTTTCATTCATTCATATGCATTGATGTTGGATCCCGGTGATGTATGGATCGTTGGTTGACATATTTCCCATTGTGTGGAAATTGTGTCGGTGGGCCGTATCTCGATGAGGCGTAGATCGGTTAGGTGGATTGATTCCACGGTTATTTGGTACCACATGCATAGTGTCAGTTGTGTCATATACATTTTGTCATAATATGATTGTATGGATTTCTGTAGTGTGTGTTGCAACCTATTATTGTGTGAATTAATAATGGATGTGAATCTGAATATGTATAATTGGGTGAACGGTATATTATGATGCTTGTTGCTTATGAATTGCATAATATTTACTAATTGAGAATGAGACTCACCCTTACATGTTGTCATTTTCAGATTGAGGAGTAGCGGCATTAGTGCTTGGTGAGGATGACTCGTAGAGTTTATCCGTTTATGTTGGGTCGTGTCGGTCATGCTCTGATCTGTAACACTGGGGAACGATAGTTATAGAGTTTTTATGAAATTACCTAATTTATTTGGTGTTGGATCATGATCCCATTTTGGTTGTATTTGATGATGTTTCGTATTCCGCTGTGTTAAACATGATTGTGTTTTTGGTGAATTGTTTCCTAATAAAGCATGACTTTGACCTTAGTTGATATAATTATTTTAAATAATTGTGGCACCCTTGTGCATATGTTTTTACTCTAATTAATTATTAAATTTTCTGGGGGGTTTAGAAGGGTGTTACAATAGTGGTATCAGAGCATAGTCGATCGTTTGAGTCAGAGTCTTAGTGTCAGTTAATCCCTCGTATGCGAATAGTGTAAGGTTGACACTATCGATACATCTTGTTCTAATGAATATTGTTTGATATTTAGCAGAACAATGGCCGGAAGAGGAGGAAGAAATGACGATGCAATTGCTGAGGCTCTGGGCATGATTGCTGGTGTACTGGGAGGGAATGTCAATGGAGCTGGTATTGGTGCTGACAGGCAGCTGAACAGTTTTCAGCGAAACAATCCTCCGTTGTTCAAGGGCACACATGATCCTGAAGGTGCTCAGAAATGGCTTAAGGAGATCGAGAGGATTTTCAGAGTCATCGATTGTGCTGAGAACCTGAAAGTGAGGTATGGTACTCATATGTTGTCCGAAGAGGCTGATGATTGGTGGATGGCTACCAGGGCTGAATTGGATGCTGATGGTGTAGCTATCTCCTGGGCTGTGTTCAAGAGAGAGTTTCTGAGGAGGTATTTTCCTGAAGACGTTCGAGGCAGGAAAGAGATTAAATTTTTGGAGCTGACTCAGGGTAATATGACGGTACCAGAGTATGCTTCGAAATTTGTCGAGTTGGCGAAGTACTACGTTCACTACAACAATGACGAGGCTAGTGAATTCTCAAAGTGCATCAAGTTTGAGAATGGTCTCCGTGATGAGATCAAGCAAGGGATCAGGTATCAGAGAATTCGGCAATTTGTCGATTTGGTGGACTGTAGTAGGATCTTTGAAGAGGATAACCTTAAGCTGAAGTCATCTCACTCTCGCGAGTTGGTTGACAATAAAGGTAAGAAGCCTATGGATAGAGGTAAGCCATATGGTAGAGGAAATCCTAGAGCTGGGGATTGGAAGAGGCCTAGTGGGGGAGATTCTGGTGCTCCCGTTAGGTGCTACAACTGTGGTGAGACTGGGCATAGAAGGAATGAGTGTAAGAGTGGAGAGAAGAAATGCTTCAAGTGTGGTAAGGCGGGTCATATTGCTTCAGATTGTCGGATGAAGATTGTGACTTGCTACAATGCGGCGAAGAGGGTCACATTAGTCCGCACTGCACTAAACCAAAGAAAGATCAGGTTGGTGGAAAAGTCTTTGCCTTGTCTGGGTCAGAGACTGCTCCAGAAGATCGTCTAATTAAAGGTACGTGTTTTATCCATGACACACCTTTAGTTGCTATTATAGATACTGGAGCGACTCATTCGTTCATTTCGATGGATTGTGCTAAACGATTGGGATTAGAAATATCTGTTATTCATGGAAGTATGGTTATTGACACTCCTACGTCAGGTTCAGTAACTACTTCTTCTGCTTGTTTGAACTGTCCTGTTGACATATTTGGTAGAAAGTTTGGAATGGATTTAGTATGCCTTCCTCTTGAAGGACTTGACGTCATTTTAGGGATGAACTGATTGCAATTTAATCGAGTTCATATCAATTGTTTTACGAAGACGGTTATCTTTCCTGAAGAGGTTAGTGTTGAGGATTTGACTATGTCAGTCAAACAGATGAATTTGGCTATCAATGATGGAGCGGTGGTATTTATGTTGTGCTCCTCGATGGGAGTGAAAGGGGGCGATAGCACTGGTGAGCTACGGGTAGTGAATGAGTATCTGGAAGTGTTTCCAGAAGATGTTAGTGAGTTGCCACCTGAAAGAGAATTGGAGTTCGCTATAGAATTGATTCCTGGAACTAGCCCTGTGTCGATGGCACCGTACCGCATGTCGGCATCAGAATTGGCTGAACTGAAGAAACAGTTAGAAGAATTGTTGGAGAAGAAGTTTATTCGTCCTAGCGTGTCACCATGGGGTGCGCCGGTACTGTTGGTTAAGAAGAAAGAAGGTTCAATGAGGCTATGTGTTGATTATAGACAACTGAACAAAGTGACAATCAAGAATCGATACCCTTTGCCGAGGATTGACGACTTGATGGACCAGTTGGTTGGAGCTTGTGTGTTTAGCAAGATTGATCTGAGGTCTGGATATCACCAAATTCGTGTGAAGGCGGAAGATATTCAGAAAACGGCATTCCGAACGAGGTATGGACACTATGAATATTCTGTTATGCCATTTGGTGTTACTAATGCACCTGGTGTTTTCATGGAGTATATGAACAGGATATTTCACCCGTATCTTGACAAGTTCGTAGTAGTGTTCATTGACGACATTCTAGTTTACTCGAAGAGTGATGAAGAACATGCAGAGCATCTAAGAGTGGTATTGGAGTTATTGAAAGAGAAGAAGTTGTATGCGAAATTGTCTAAATGTGAATTCTGGTTGGAGGAAGTAAGTTTTCTTGGCCATGTAATTACGAAGAACGGTATCGCAGTGGATCCTATGAAGGTAGAAGCTGTATCTCAGTGGGAGACGCCAAAGAATGCTTCAGAGATTCGTAGTTTTCTAGGTCTGACAGGTTACTATAGAAAGTTCATTGAGGGATTTTCGAAGTTGGCATTACCAATGAATAAGTTAACAAGAAAAGGACAAGTATTTGTATGGGAATCAGAATGTGAAAAAGGTTTTCAAGAGTTGAAGAAGAGGTTGACGAGTGCTCCGATCTTAATTTTGCCTAATCCAGAGAAGTCTTTCAATGTGTACTGTGATGCTTCACTGATGGGTTTAGGTGGTGTTTTGATGCAAGATAAGCAGGTAGTGGCCTATGCTTCAAGACAGTTGAAGATTCATGAAAAGAATTATCCGACTCATGATTTGGAATTGGCGGCTGTGGTGTTTGTGTTGAAGTTGTGGAGACATTATCTCTATGGTTCTCGATTTGAGGTATTCAGCGATCATAAGAGTCTGAAGTATCTCTTCGACCAGAAAGAACTTAATATGAGGCAGAGAAGGTGGTTAGAATTTCTGAAGGACTATGATATCGGTTTGAATTACCATCCTGGTAAAGCAAATGTTGTTGCTGATGCATTGAGTAGGAAGTCATTGCATATGTCTATGCTAATGGTGCGAGAATTGGATTTAATTGAGCAATTCCGAGATTTGAGTTTAGTATGCGAAAGTACTTCTAATAGCGTTAAGTTGGGGATGTTAAAGTTAACTAATAGTATCCTTGAGGAAATTAGAAATGGACAGAAATATGACGTTGGATTGGTAGATAAGTTGACATTGATTAACCAAGGTTGAGGAGGTGAATTCCGAATTGACGAGAATGGTGTTCTAAGGTTTGGAGATCGAGTGTGTGTACCCGATGTTACTGAGATCAGAAAGAATATTCTGGAAGAAGGACACCGGAGTGGATTGAGCATTCATCCTGGTGCTACCAAGATGTATCATGATTTGAAGAAATTATTTTGGTGGCCTGGAATGAAGAAGGAAATTGCTGAGTTTGTTTATGCTTGCCTAATTTGTCAGAAGTCGAAAATTGAGCATCAGAAACCGTCTGGGTTGATGGAACCGTTGTTTGTTCCCGATTGGAAGTGGGATGGAATTTCTATGGACTTTGTATGTGGTTTACCTAGAACGAGCAAGAATTGTGATTCTATCTGGGTTATTGTAGATCGGTTGACGAAATCTGCTCACTTTATTCCAATAAGAATGGATTATTCGATGGAGAAGTTGGCTCAGTTGTATGTTGAGAAGATAGTGAGTTTGCATGGTGTTCCGTCTAGTATTGTGTCGGATAGAGATCCGAGATTTACTTCTAAGTTTTGGGCAGGATTGCAGGAAGCCTTAGGTACTAAGTTGAGGTTGAGTTCTGCTTATCATCCGCAGACAGATGGACAGACGGAGAGAACGATTCAATCGTTAGAGGATTTGTTACGAGCTTGTGTATTAGAAAAAGGTGGTGCTTGGGATAGTTATTTACCTTTGGTTGAGTTTACCTACAACAATAGTTATCATTCGAGTATTGCTATGGCTCCGTTTGAAGCATTGTATGGTAGGAGATGTAGAACTCCTTTGTGTTGGTACGAATCTGGAGAAAATACGGTGGTTGGACCGGACATTGTGCAACAAACTACAGAAAAGATCAAGATGATTCAGGAAAAGATGAGAGCTTCTCAGAGTCGTCAGAAGAGTTACCATGACAAAAGAAGGAAGGATATTGAATTTAAGGAAGGAGATCATGCATTCATGCGAGTTACTCCGATGACTGGTATTGGGAGAGCCTTGAAGTCGAAGAAGTTAACTCCGCGTTTCATTGGTCCATTTCAGATTACTAAGAAGATTGGAAAGGTTGCTTATCAGGTTGCTTTACCGCCTGCACTTGCGAATTTGCATGATGTGTTCCATGTATCCCAGTTGAGGAAATACATTGCAGATCCGTCTCATGAGATTCAGGTAGATGATATACAGGTGCGAGATAATCTGACCGTAGAGACATTACCTATGAGGATTGAAGATTGTAAAGTGAAGCAGTTACGAGGTAAAGATATAGCAACGGTGAAAGTGGTTTGGGGAGGACCAGCCGGTGGAAATGTTACATGGGAGTTAGAGAGCCAGATGAAGGACTCTTACCTGGAACTTTTCGTCTAAGGTATGTTTTCGAGGACGAAAACTCTTTTAGTGGGGGAGAGTTGTAACACCCCATGATTTCAGTTTATTAATTTAATTAAGATTTAAATTAAATAATTGGAATTTAGTATTTTAATCGGAAAATGATGGAATAAAGGCTATTGGGCTTATGGTGTGATGTTAGTAAAAGAGGGGTGCTATATTGGTTAGGCCTTTTACTAAGTTGTGATATTTTATTTTATTTTATTTTCATAAAATAAGAAAGAAAGGAACCATTTGGGGAGAAAGGAAGAACACGTGAAAAGAGCCAGAGAAGAGAAAGAGGCAAGAACGTGAAACCGGAAGGAGAGCATCCAAGAGATTCATCGAGGTAAGGGGGGACTCTTCCTTTTAGTATCTCTTATGTGATCTTAGGTGATAGGTAGATTGATGTATGGTTTGGTTCAATTAGATATTGGGATTGTTAGGTTAGGGTGTTATAATTGGATTGAATTGATGATAATTGTGTGAACTAATTGGTTAATAATGAGTTTGGATGATGTTTTATGGTGTATAATTGAATGTATGATGATTATATGCCTGTATGTGATGTCTGGGTTCGTTTTTGGGTGAAAGGGGGGTGAAATCGCAGGGTCTGTCGCAGACTTGGGGTTTGCTGAAATCGCAGGTCCGCTGAGCGGAGGGGGGTCCGCTGAGCGGAGGTCCCAACGAAGTTCGCTCTGTTTGACGTCGCTTGAGGTCCGCTGAGCGGGGGTTGGAAGGGTTTCGCTTCTGCCTTGCTCCGCTGAGCGAACCTTGCTGTGTGTATATTTTTCCAAACTTTAAAGTAACGTATCTTTTGATCCGTGAATCATTTCTTAGTGCCGTTTTGGGCGTTGTGCAAGTAATTAAGTGTTTTATAAGATGGATAATGAATATAGGTAATATCCGACTTTATTTCCTTAAAAACTAGATTTAATTACTTGATGAGAATTGAACATTGTGTGCATATGAGATAGGTGTGACAATGTGTTTGATGTAATGATGAATTGGTCGTGATTTGTTATTATGATTGTGATGGATGCATGACTAATTGAATGATGTTGAAAACATGTACATACTTATTCGGTGATGTGGTGTTGAGATGAGTTGTTCATCGTGATTCGGTGTGTTTTAAGTATGTTATATGTGTTTCATTCATTCATATGCATTGATGTTGGATCCCGGTGATGTTTGGATCGTTGGTGGACATATTTCCCTTTGTGTGGAAATTGTGTCGGTGGGCCGTATCTCGATGAGGCGTAGATCGGTTAGGTGGATTGATTCCACGGTTATTTGGTACCACATGCATAGTGTCAGTTGTGTCATATGCATTTTGTCATAATATGATTGTATGGATTTCTGTAGTGTGTGTTGCAACCTATTATTGTGTGAATTAATAATGGATGTGAATCTGAATATGTATAATTGGGTGAACGGTATATTATGATGCTTGTTGCTTATGAATTGCATAATATTTACTAATTGAGAATGAGACTCACCCTTACATGTTGTCATTTTCAGATTGAGGAGTAGCGGCATTAGTGCTTGGTGAGGATGACTCATAGAGTTTATCCGTTTATGTTGGGTCATGTCGGTCATGCTCTGATCTGTAACACTGGGGAATGATAGTTATAGAGTTTTTATGAAATTACCTAATTTATTTGGTGTTGGATCATGATCCCATTTTGGTTGTATTTGATGATGTTTCGTATTCCGCTGTGTTAAACATGATTGTGTTTTTGGTGAAATGTTTCCTAATAAAGCATGACTTTGACCTTAGTTGATATAATTATTTTAAATAATTGTGGCACCCTTGTGCATATGTTTTTACTCTAATTAATTATTAAATTTTCTGCGGGGTTTAGAAGGGTGTTACAATAGTGGTATCAGAGCATAGTCGATCGTTTGAGTCAGAGTCTTAGTGTCAGTTAATACCTCGTATGCGAATAGTGTAAGGTTGACACTATCGATACATCTTGTTCTAATTAATATTGTTTGATATTTAGCAGAACAATGGCCGGAAGAGGAGGAAGAAATGACGATGCAATTGCTGAGGCTCTGGGCATGATTGCTGGTGTACTGGGAGGGAATGTCAATGGAGCTGGTATTGGTGCTGACAGGCAGCTGAACAGTTTTCAGCGAAACAATCCTCCGTTGTTCAAGGGCACACATGATCCTGAAGGTGCTCAGAAATGGCTTAAGGAGATCGAGAGGATTTTCAGAGTCATCGATTGTGCTGAGAACCTGAAAGTGAGGTATGGTACTCATATGTTGTCCGAAGAGGCTGATGATTGGTGGATGGCTACCAGGGCTGAATTGGATGCTGATGGTGTAGCTATCTCCTGGGCTGTGTTCAAGAGAGAGTTTCTGAGGAGGTATTTTCCTGAAGACGTTCGAGGCAGGAAAGAGATTGAATTTTTGGAGCTGACTCAGGGTAATATGACGGTACCAGAGTATGCTTCGAAATTTGTCGAGTTGGCGAAGTACTACGTTCACTACAACAATGACGAGGCTAGTGAATTCTCAAAGTGCATCAAGTTTGAGAATGGTCTTCGTGATGAGATCAAGCAAGGGATCAGGTATCAGAGAATTCGGCGATTTGTCGATTTGGTGGACTGTAGTAGGATCTTTGAAGAGGATAACCTTAAGCTGAAGTTATCTCACTCTCACGAGTTGGTTGACAAGAAAGGTAAGAAGCCAATGGATAGAGGTAAGCCATATGGTAGAGGAAATCCTAGAGCTGGGGATTGGAAGAGGCCTAGATGGGGAGATTCTAGTGCTCCCGTTAGGTGCTACAACTGTGGTGAGACTGGGCATAGAAGGAATGAGTGCAAGAGTGGAGAGAAGAAATGCTTCAAGTGTGGTAAGGCGGGTCATATTGCTTCTGATTGTCGGATGAAGATTGTGACTTGCTACAATTGCGGCGAAGAGGGTCACATCAGTCCGCACTGCACTAAACCAAAGAAAGATCAGGTTGGTGGAAAAGTCTTTACCTTGTCTGGGTCAGAGACTGCTCCAGAAGATCGTCTAATTAAAGGTACGTGTTTTATCCATGACACACTTTTAGTTGCTATTATAGATACTGGAGCGACTCATTCGTTCATTTCGATGGATTGTGCTAAACGATTGGGATTAGAAATATCTGTTATTCATGGAAGTATGGTTATTGACACTCCTACGTCGGGTTCAGTAACTACTTCTTCTGCTTGTTTGAACTATCCTGTTGACATATTTGGTAGAAATTTTGGAATGGATTTAGTATGCCTTCCTCTTGAAGGACTTGACGTCATTTTAGGGATGAACTGGTTGCAATTTAATCGAGTTCATATCAATTGTTTTACGAAGACGGTTATCTTTCCTGAAGAGGTTAGTGTTGAGGATTTGACTATGTCAGTCAAACAGATGAATTTGGCTATCAATGATGGAGCGGTGGTATTTATGTTGTGCTCCTCGATGGGAGTGAAAGGGGGCGATAGCACTGGTGAGCTACGGGTAGTGAATGAGTATCTGGAAGTGTTTCCAGAAGATGTTAGTGAGTTGCCACCTGAAAGAGAAGTGGAGTTCGCTATAGAATTGATTCCTGGAACTAGCCCTGTGTCGATGGCACCGTACCGCATGTCGGCATCAGAATTGGCTGAACTGAAGAAACAGTTAGAAGAATTGTTGGAGAAGAAGTTTATTCGTCCTAGCGTGTCACCGTGGGGTGTGCCGGTACTGTTGGTTAAGAAGAAAGAAGGTTCAATGAGGCTATGTGTTGACTATAGACAACTGAACAAAGTGACAATCAAGAATCGATACCCTTTGCCGAGGATTGACGACTTGATGGACCAGTTGGTTGGAGCTTGTGTGTTTAGCAAGATTGATCTAAGGTCTGGATATCACCAAATTCGTGTGAAGGCGGAAGATATTCAGAAGACGGCATTCCGAACGAGGTATGGACACTATGAATATTCTGTTATGCCATTTGGCGTTACTAATGCACCTGGTGTTTTCATGGAGGATATGAACAGGATATTTCACCCGTATCTTGACAAGTTTGTAGTAGTGTTCATTGACGACATTATAATTTACTCGAAGAGTGGTGAAGAACATGCAGAGCATCTAAGAGTGGTATTGGAGTTATTGAAAGAGAAGAAGTTGTATGCGAAATTGTCTAAATGTGAATTCTGGTTGAAGGAAGTAAGTTTTCTTGGCCATGTAATTACGAAGAACTGTATCGCAGTGGATCCTATGAAGGTAGAAGCTGTATCTCAATGGGAGACGCCGAAGAATGCTTCAGAGATTCGTAGTTTTCTTGGTCTGGCAGGTTACTATAGAAAGTTCATTGAGGGATTTTCGAAGTTGGCATTACCAATGACTAAGTTAACAAGAAAAGGACAAGTATTTGTATGGGAATCAGAATGTGAAAAAGGTTTTCAAGAGTTGAAGAAGAGGTTGACGAGTGCTCCGATCTTAATTTTGCCTAATCCAGAGAAGTCTTTCAATGTGTACTGTGATGCTTCACTGATGGGTTTAGGTGGTGTTTTGATGCAAGATAAGCAGGTAGTGGCCTATGCTTCAAGACAGTTGAAGATTCATGAAAAGAATTATCTGACTCATGATTTGGAATTGGCGGCTGTGGTGTTTGTGTTGAAGTTGTGGAGACATTATCTCTATGGTTCTCGATTTGAGGTATTCAGCGATCATAAGAGTCTGAAGTATCTCTTCGACCAGAAAGAACTTAATATGAGGCAGAGAAGGTGGTTAGAATTTCTGAAGGACTATGATTTCGGTTTGAAATACCATCCTGGTAAAGCAAATGTTGTTGCTGATGTATTGAGCCGGAAGTCATTGCATATGTCTATGCTAATGGTGCGAGAATTGGATTTAATTGAGCAATTCTGAGATTTGAGTTTAGTATGCGAAAGTACTTCTAATAGCGTTAAGTTGGGGATGTTAAAGTTAACTAATAGTATCCTTGAGGAAATTAGAAACGGACAGAAATCAGACGTTGGATTGGTAGATAAGTTGACATTGATTAACCAAGGTTGAGGAGGTGAATTCCGAATTGACGAGAATGGTGTTCTAAGGTTTGGAGACCGAGTGTGTGTACCCGATGTTACTGAGATCAGAAAGAATATTCTGGAAGAAGTACACCGGAGTGGATTGAGCATTCATCCTGGTGCTACCAAGATGTATCATGATTTGAAGAAATTATTTTGGTGGCCTGGAATGAAGAAGGAAATTGCTGAGTTTGTTTATGCTTGCCTAATTTGTCAGAAGTCGAAAATTGAGCATCAGAAACCGTCTGGGTTGATGGAACCGTTGTTTGTTCCCGATTGGAAGTGGGATGGAATTTCTATGGACTTTGTATGTGGTTTACCTAGAACGAGCAAGAATTGTGATTCTATCTGGGTTATTGTAGATCGGTTGACGAAATCTGCTCACTTTATTCCAATAAGAATGGATTATTCGATGGAGAAGTTGGCTCAGTTGTATGTTGAGAAGATAGTGAGTTTGCATGGTGTTCCGTCTAGTATTGTGTCGGATAGAGATCCGAGATTTACTTCTAAGTTTTGGGCAGGATTGCAGGAAGCCTTAGGTACTAAGTTGAGGTTGAGTTCTGCTTATCATCCGCAGACAGATGGACAGACGGAGAGAACGATTCAATCGTTAGAGGATTTGTTACGAGCTTGTGTATTAGAAAAAGGTGGTGTTTGGGATAGTTATTTACCTTTGGTTGAGTTTACCTACAACAATAGTTATCATTCGAGTATTGCTATGGCTCCGTTTGAAGCATTGTATGGTAGGAGATGTAGAACTCCTTTGTGTTGGTACGAATCTGGAGAAAATACGGTGGTTGGACCGGAGATTGTGCAACAAACTACAGAAAAGATCAAGATGATTCAGGAAAAGATGAGAGCTTCTCAGAGTCGTCAGAAGAGTTACCATGACAAAAGAAGGAAGGATATTGAATTTAAGGAAGGAGATCATGTATTCATGCGAGTTACTCCAATGACTGGTATTGGGAGAGCCTTGAAGTCGAAGAAGTTAACTCCGCGTTTCATTGGTCCATTTCAGATTACTAAGAAGATTGGAAAGGTTGCTTATCAGGTTGCTTTACCGCCTGCACTTGCGAATTTGCATGATGTGTTCCATGTATCCCAGTTGAGGAAATACATTGCAGATCCGTCTCATGAGATTAAGGTAGATGATATACAGGTGCGAGATAATCTGACCGTAGAGACATTACCTATGAGGATTGAAGATTGTAAAGTGAAGCAGTTACGAGGTAAAGATATAGCAACGGTGAAAGTGGTTTGGGGAGGACCAGCCGGTGGAAATGTTACATGGGAGTTAGAGAGCCAGATGAAGGACTCTTACCAGAGAAGAGAAAGAGGCAAGAACGTGAAACCGGAAGGAGAGCATCCAAGAGATTCATCGAGGTAAGGGGGGACTCTTCCTTTTAGTATCTCTTATGTGATCTTAGGTGATAGGTAGATTGATGTATGGTTTGGTTCAATTAGATATTGGGATTGTTAGGTTAGGGTGTTATAATTGGATTGAATTGATGATAATTGTGTGAACTAATTGGTTAATAATGAGTTTGGATGATGTTTTATGGTGTATAATTGAATGTATGATGATTATATGCCTGTATGTGATGTCTGGGTTCGTTTTTGGGTGAAAGGGGGGTGAAATCGCAGGGTCTGTCGCAGACTTGGGGTTTGCTGAAATCGCAGGTCCGCTGAGCGGAGGGGGGTCCGCTGAGCGGAGGTCCCAACGTAGTTCGCTCTGTTTGACGTCGCTTGAGGTCCGCTGAGCGGGGGTTGGAAGGGTTTCGCTTCTGCCTTGCTCCGCTGAGCGAACCTTGCTGTGTGTATATTTTTCCAAACTTCAAAATAACGTATCTTTTGATCCGTGAATCATTTCTTAGTGCCGTTTTGGGCGTTGTGCAAGTAATTAAGTGTTTTATAAGATGGATAATGAATATAGGTAATAGCCGACTTTATTTCCTTAAAAACTAGATTTAATTACTTGATGAGAATTGAACATTGTGTGCATATGAGATAGGTGTGACAATGTGTTTGATGTAATGATGAATTGGTTGTGATTTGTTATTATGATTGTGATGGATGCATGACTAATTGAATGATGTTGAAAACATGTACATACTTATTCGGTGATGTGGTGTTGAGATGAGTTGTTCATCGTGATTCGGTGTGTTTTAAGTATGTTATATGTGTTTCATTCATTCATATGCATTGATGTTGGATCCCGGTGATGTTTGGATCGTTGGTGGACATATTTCCCATTGTGTGGAAATTGTGTCGGTGGGCCGTATCTCGATGAGGCGTAGATCGGTTAGGTGGATTGATTCCACGGTTATTTGGTACCACATGCATAGTGTCAGTTGTGTCATGTGCATTTTGTCATAATATGATTGTATGGATTTCTGTAGTGTGTGTTGCAACCTATTATTGTGTGAATTAATAATGGATGTGAATCTGAATATGTATAATTGGGTGAACGGTATATTATGATGCTTGTTGCTTATGAATTGCATAATATTTACTAATTGAGAATGAGACTCACCCTTACATGTTGTCATTTTCAGATTGAGGAGTAGCGGCATTAGTGCTTGGTGAGGATGACTCGTAGAGTTTATCCGTTTATGTTGGGTCGTGTCGGTCATGCTCTGATCTGTAACACTGGGGAACGATAGTTATAGAGTTTTTATGAAATTACCTAATTTATTTGGTGTTGGATCATGATTCCATTTTGGTTGTATTTGATGATGTTTCGTATTCCGCTGTGTTAAACATGATTGTGTTTTTGGTGAATCGTTTCCTAATAAAGCATGACTTTGACCTTAGTTGATATAATTATTTTAAATAATTGTGGCACCCTTGTGCATATGTTTTTACTCTGATTAATTATTAAATTTTCTGCGGGGTTTAGAAGGGTGTTACATCCTACCCTCTTTATGGTATGGATAGCCCTATGACTATACGATGACCCTCGATGTCCCGAATACATCCAATGAAAGGACTTCCCACTAACTAATGGTGTGGATAGTCTCTTTCTCTTAAACGAAAGATTTTAAGACCAAGAAAGACTTTAAAACTTAGGGTAGGTAGTTCCTAATTGCTTTCTCAATTCATAAACATTTCAAATTACTTTTCACACCTCCTTTTTAAAATAATTTTCAAAGACTACACTTTGTATACATCTGTACGAAGATCATTACAAAGTTAAAGCTCTTTTCCAAAATATTTTTCTAAACACACACTACACACAAATCAAACATTTCAAACAAAAGTGAGCTAAGCAATTAAGAGCCCATGGATAACCATGGATACAAAGGATGCTTACATCTTCCCTTTGTATAACCTACCCCCCGAACTCAATCTCTTTTCAAAAGGTCTTTCCTGTTCTTTTTGCCTTTCTAAAAATTGGATAAAATAAAAGTCAGTAGCGACTCTTGCTATCCGCAACATTTTAAAAAGTCAGTTCTCCCACCGTGTTACACTAAGCTACACATCATATCACATAAAAACAAATTAATATTAATTTTTCATAACTCAACTACAAAAGGTTTAGCTACTACTGAGCTGAATATAAACTACATAAATGATTCTCAATAGGAACATCTTTAAACACATAATGAAATAGAGATGTAAACCTAAGAGAGACTTGAGAACTTCTTGAGATGGATGATCTTCAAAAGTTAATTTTAGTCGCGCCAAGATTCTGCAATAGGTACAGGACTGGGTGAGAAGAAGAAAACTCAATCAACTTGATAAAACTGAATCGCACTATGTTTTTTACTCGAATATCATATGTTTTCAGTAGTTTTTATTGTTTTTTTCTTGTATTGTGCTTGTGTTTGCTTTGTTTTTAGGTTTTGTGTTCATTTGGAGCTCTGCTTGAAGAAACGAGCGAAAAAGCCAGAGAAACAAAGATTTTCAGTCATTTTGTACACATGGCGTCAAGCTCAGCGTCTGCTGAAGGGAGCGCGGTGACATGATCAGTTTCCACCAGAGGGGTAATTGCCACGTTCCCAAGATTTCCACGCCAGCCTGCCCCGCGGGCGCGGTCTCTGCAAAATGATTCCCGCTCAAAAGGAGTTGAGGGGCATGCTTGTCTTTACGAAATTTCAAGAACTTCAATAAATAGTTTTGTTTTTCATTTCTTCAAATCATCTAAGCTTAGTTACTACTTAAGCCATATACCATAAGTATCTCTAAAGTGACAGTCCCTTCACATCGAAGAGCTGTTGCGGTGTAGATTAAGTTTGTAATCGGGGTTTGGAGCACTTTGGTTGAAGTTCATCATACCACATTTTCCTTTCCGTATTTACTTTCCGTGTACCAGAACCAAAGACTCTCGTTAGAGCAAGTTTCTTATTTAATTACTTTTATTTTATTTATTTTCTCGCTCTTGTCATAGCCTACAAGTTTTATAGGCTCGCACAACCGCTTTACTTTATTTACTTTCTTGCTCTTATCATAGCTTACAAGTTTTATAGGCTCGCATTTATTTCCATGTCCGGATAATTTTATAAAGGTTAGAATGTAAGGATCATTGTCACGATCGTGTTCCAAATGTTATACTAATAGAAATACTATTGGGGATGTTTTAACCTTTAATTCAAGTTTGTTGTGTTTAAATGTTATTGGGTAAGATCAAAAGACGTCCATACTTAAGATTAAACTTGATTAGTTTTTAACCAAACAAAAGGGGCGAAAGCGTTTGTTTGGTTAATTAGGAATCTTTGACATATTTTTAGAAAACTTTTTTGAAACTATTTTCGGACGCGTTTATGGGTTTGAAATCCTATTCTTGGCCAAAAGCCAAAAATCTCTTTAGGTTAAATTTTCCAAGTTAAAACCACTTTTCGTCTAAGACAAGTAATTGATTTCTTAAAAATAGGTTTATTACTTTAACGCAATGCGCACTGTTCATATGTGACAAATGAATGGGTAGACTTAAAGATTAAACTCGGTTCTTAGTGCGCAAAAGTGACAAATTATATGACAACTTTATTACTTCAATGCTTGCGAAAAAAGAAATATATCCAGTTGTAAAATCTGTAAACTGATGTCTGAAATTTGCTTATAATATTTGATGGAGGAGATATTTATAAAAGATTAAATATATTTTTATTTGACCTTTTTTTAATATTTTTTTTCAATCTTAAATTAATTTAAAAACCCAAAATACAGTTACAATAAAAAATATATATATATATATATATATATATATATATATATATATATATATATATATATATATATATATATATATATATATATATATATATATATATTTGCATTCTTAACATATAAAGAAGCATTTAAAAAATATAAAGTCAGATTTTAATTTAAAAAAAAAAATTTAAAGACCAAATTGTTAAAAAGAAATAAATGATCAATTTGTTATGATAAAATAATTTACAGGACCTCTGGAAGTAATTATGCCAAAAATTTATTCATGCAGTTTTAATTTTACTATTTTTAAAATTTTTAAAGATTGTTTAATTACCCTTAATTTTTAAATTTTTTAATAATCTTTTCATACATTTACATAATATTGTAAAATTTTTAAATAATTTTTTTATACATGTATATAATATGGTAAAATATGTATTTATCAAATTTTAATTTATTTTAAATGAGGAAAATTAAATATGAATTTTTATAAATTTTAAAAAATAATAATAAAACTATTGAAAATTTTGATTTAGAAATTAAATTTTGAATTTTTTTTAAATAACTGTTTATAACGTTCTAAATATGTCTGTAAAATAATTATTCAAAAATACCTATTAATTTAATAATATCTAAAACTATGTGCATAATAATTTTATAAAAATTAAAGCGTATTATTTTTTATAGGGACGAAAAACAAAATTTTATAATTTTATATTTAATCTTTTATCAACCATATCACCTTCTACACGGTACATTTTTAATTTCTAATTTGAAAAAATTCCAATTTTGTTTTTGCAAAAGTAATAAAAATAATAAAAAAGTTTTCCAGCTCACATTATCCTTATTTGAAATGTCTGAGTGAGAGATTCAAATATTAGAATTCAGAATTCAGATAACCAAAGAGGGTGATTTACAGCATCACCATGAATACAAGTCAATACAGCATTGATGTTTTTCTGTAGAAATATTGCTTTTCCGAAAGTGTGGGGAGGAAGAAATTGAAAAAAAATAATGACTATGATGTAGGGTACGGGGCCTATTGAAGCAATACAATGAATGCTAAATTTGCAATATTTTGTGACACAAGCATGAGAAGCCTAGTTTTTTTTTACTAGTGATAATAGGTTTTGTTTTCCTTTTTCAGCATTTATTGGCTATCACTAGTTTCTCGTCATAATTCATTTTTGTTATAATGTTTAACTTCTTTTTTTCCTTTGTTTTCCTTCATTCTTGTCAAACAATTTCTATTACTAGTTGATATAAGATCTTTACTAGTAGAAAGATTGATTTTAGAGGAATACAAAATATCACATAATGTATGTCACAATAGGATTGTTGACCAATATGCCATGTTTATGAAAATCAATTCTTTAAATGCCACTCTCTTAAATTTTTTTTCGGAATGTCATTTTTTTTCTACTTTTTCTGCTAGTCCGCCGTTACTAATGGCAGACATGTCAGCAAGCTTTCATGTGGCCGCCGTTTCAAATGGAAGCCATGCTTGAGTATGATGATAGTTGTTGGCTTGAGTATGATTGAGTGAAGTTGGGATTAGAGATTGGAGTGTATTGGAGTGGTTGAGGAAGGTCTTGTTCTTGTGGATGTTCATACATGTACTGTACTGGTTGGTGTGGTGTCTGGAAAGGGTCATTTGATTGTTGGGATGGGGTGTACTGAGTTTGATGTTGGGTAGGATTGTAGGAGGATTGTTGTTGGGTTGGTTGATAATAGTATGATTGTTGTTGTGGTGGTGTTTGGTAATATTGGGATGGTTGGTCGTATATGTTGGATGAGGAGAGTTGTGCAGATGGTTGAGTTTGTTGTTGGTTAACTGTGTTATGGGTTGGTAGGTTAGTGAATATTGGTTGTTGAGTAGGCGGCATTTGCGAGGTGGAAACTTGAGTGTGTGGGTCAACAAGCCATTGATCGCCAGCAGCGTACACATACGGTAATGATCTATACCAATTCATATAATCTTGAGTTGGCAAAGATTATGGGTCAACCATATTTCCAATCAGGCAATATATGTCCCTATGTCTCCATTTCTGTTGCTCTCTGCAGTACAATTGAGTATATATTGTTTTCCATGATTCTTTCATTGTCATCTCATGGTGTTCTTTAAGGCAATGTGGTTGGTTGGGTATTTCTTGATGGAACCCAAATTGCAACTTTACCCTATCAGACTGTTGCCATTCAAGAATTCAGAAGCATATGATTGGTGTGACCGTATTCCAAATTGTGTGGTCGTCATTGTCCAGGGGTGGTAAGTTAATATATGGTCTCCATATAAACTGTTGCAGTATAAAAGTAAAATTTTAGTGTATATAAAATTGAATTTAATTATAGTGAACACATAAACAAAGATAGTAGATATTTTACATTTCCATGGACCATGTGATCAATGAGATTACGGTATCCAAGGAGATGATAGCGAGGGTGACCACTTATTTTTTTTCTTTTTTGCAGCCCACCTATAAACATATGTAAGAATAAATAATATTTTAAATATTAAAATATAATGCATATAATAAAAAATATTAAAAAAAAAATATTAACCTTGAAGCGTACGGATACGTTGGTGGCATCGGACTGATGGGTGCTAAAAATGGCAATCGAGTGTACCCCCAAGCTTGGAGCAGTACAACACACCCTCCCATTCCATCAACATCAACATTAACAGACTTACATATCTCCCTATATAGATAGGATAACACAGCTGATTCCCAACTGTATTGGCTGCATGATTCCAAATTTTGAAGCAATGTCACCCACATGATGTGCACATGTTTACTAGATTTATCGGGCATCAATGATAGGGCAACTAGTAGTAGGTTGAAAATTCTAGTGTAGGTTATTAAGTTATCCACATTTGAATTTTCATTAATCGCATTATATAATAATAGTGACTTAAGCCATATGATAAGTACACATTGACCTTTTACAACTTTTCGAGGTGGTTGAACGCCCAAAAAATCTGTCCGCAAATTTACGTCGATTTGGGTAGGATCGGTTACAGCCATGCCATTGACGCGTAAACCCAATAACATACTTACATCTTCCAGCGTTATTGTACACTCGCCAGTTGGAAAATGAAAAGTATGTGTTTCGGGCCTCCATCGTTCAAGTAAGGCCATTATAAAACTTGTATCAATTTGGATATGTGGCAGCATGGCTACCTTTGCAAAACCGGAGGTCTCTATTTAAAGTAGAATAACAGCAGGAGGATCTAATTTTTGATGGTTCCTTGTTCTAAAATATTCTGGATTAGCTAGCTGTAAAATAAATGTAACAAGTATATTTAAGTTGAGTAATGAGTATAAACACAATATAAACATGAACATATTTAAACAATTACCGCAGCATGTTTGGGTGTTCCTCTGTGCTTTGCACCAAACCAAAAGAAAGACATTTTAAATAATAAGAGTAAGAAATTTAATAGAGGGAGATGTTGGAGATGGTGATAATGACATATGAACAACCTATATATAGGAGTATGGTGTGTTGTTGTGCAGTGAGAAAAATAAATAAATTGGTTAGATATTTATTGTAGTGTTGGTTGGATACATTAATTAGGAGTTTTACACAATGATAAAATTTCTTCCACTGTTCTACGAAATCTTACATACAATTCCATAGGTCCTAAATTAATGAAATATAAGAAATTCGCAAACATTTCACGTACGTCTTCATCTGTGTATATCTTCATCTCTGAATATAGCAGCAACCCGTTTGA
Organism: Vicia villosa; assembly: GCF_029867415.1. Classification (NCBI taxonomy): domain Eukaryota; kingdom Viridiplantae; phylum Streptophyta; class Magnoliopsida; order Fabales; family Fabaceae; genus Vicia; species Vicia villosa. The sequence goes on along the minus strand of NC_081184.1, from coordinate 68,259,232 downwards.
ATTCAAGTAGGGTTTTCTATAGCATATTTCAACAATTTCTCTATCAATTGCAGTAACAACTTTGATGTCAGTAAAGTTGAACGTTTCCATCAACCGCACTGATAACAGCTCAGATAAAGAATTGTCGGAAACAATAGTTTTTGAACAATTCGGAGTAACAACATGCACCACTCTAACAAAGAGATCCATAAGGAGATATATTGGGTAATTGGTTGCATGCAGAATCTCTAAATTTATACTATGTTGGACTAGTCTAGGCATGCATGTGCATGCCATTCCAAATGATGGCCACATGCAACCCGTGTACTCCATTTCAAACGGCGTCCAACTCCTTTACGTGGCCTCCATTTCAAACGGCGGCCATATGATGAAGATGGGAAAAATCAGCTTTGTCTCGTGGTCACGTGTAAGGGTCACATGCATGGTTCACAAGGATTCATTGTGTATATTAAGCTCTAACCAAAATCATAGTGTGAAACAAGAAGAAAATGCCTCTGAAAAATTTTACACTTAAAGTCCATTACAATGGATTAATTTTTCCTAACATCAATGTTGGGGTAATATTTCAAAACACAGACTCACAAACATTCATAATTAACCCCAACTCCAATTTTACACATCTTAAAGAACGTCGAGAATAAACTCCAAATGATGGTATCAGACATATTTTATCGATATCCATTTTTTAGCCCGGTTGATGGTAGTATGTCGTATACAACCACGAAGATAAAAAATGACAACGATGTTCGGTCTATGTTCCAATGCCACACGACGTATAATTGTTCAGATGTGATTGAACTATATGCGTGTATTGTGGAGGCAAATAAAGAACCACAACCAATGTACCACACTCAAACATCACAAACCCAAAATTATATGAGTCAGGAGTCTATCATTCCAATGTCACCACCCCCTATAACACAAAACGAGCCATTATTCCCAGACGAAGAGGTTGGAGACGATAGAGAAGATGAAGAAGTCAGGTATGTAAATTCTCAAAATCTTTTTAGTGGTGACAGTGGAGATTCAATTGATGATATGAATGTGGGACAATAACAGTTTCTTATGGATTTGTATAGTCCACCACTTCACATGAGAAATGTCACCTTAGATGAGATAGAGGATGGTTCAATATTTGAAACACCACAGCTAATGAAAATTGAATGTGGTTTGCTTGGAATGAAATTTGCAAGTAAGGAGGAGTGTGTGTTTTCTATTGCTCAGTATCACATCAAACACTCTCTTAATTATGAAGTTTATAAGTCTTATTCTAAAAGATATATAATCAAGTGTTACGTGGGTGATTAGCAAAGTAAGTGGACCGCACACATGCACATCTTCTGCAATGTCTCAGGACCACTGGAAACTAGACTCAAACATCATCAGTGACATCATCAAACGTCTAATTCAGGAGGATGCCTCATTGAAGGTTAAACACATTATTGCTCATATTTGTGAGATATTCAACTACACGATTTCTTACAAAAAAGCATGGTTTGCGAAGAACAAGGAAATAGCATCTACCTATGGTAATTGGGAGACTTCCTACAACGACCTTCCACAGTGGTTATTGATCATGAAACATTATTTGCTGGGTATTGTAATATAACTAGAGACACTACCAGCATTATCAGATGACGGGACACAAATTGGTGGTTGTATCAAGGGTTTTCCTTACTGCAAACTCGTTGTTTAGGTTGATGGGACATGGTTGTATGGTAAATACAAGGGAACCTTGTTACTGGTTGTTGCACAAGATGGGATCAGGAACATCTTTCCAATAGCTTTTGCATTGATTGAGGGTGAGACTAAGAATGCATGTTACGCCACAACCCAACATCTATCTGATATCAGACAGACATGTGTCCATAAAAAGTGCATATGATAACCCAGAAAATGGATGGCAATACCCACCATCTTCCCATGTCTATTGTATTAGACATATAGCTAAAAAAAATTATGCGAGAGATTAGAGACAAAGAGCTTCGCAAAAAAGTCGTTAACATGGGTAATTCTCTACATCTAAGGGTTTATTTATACATGATAATGTTGTTTAAAAATATTGTGTTAACTACTATTTTTATTTTCACGTACAGGTTTTGCGTTAACTGAATCAACATACAACTAATATAAGGGAGAGATACGTATGTATACATGGATGCATTCAACTAGGTAGAAAATATTCCAAGATAAAAATGGTGTAGAGCTTTTGATGGAGGGCAACGGTGGGGTCATATGACTACCAACCTGGCAGAGTCGATGAATTCGGTATTGAAGGCCACTCGTAATCTACCCGTTACAGCATTGGTTAGATCAACATACTTTAGGATGGGTGAATTATTTGGAAGAAGAGGGCATGAATGGACAAAAAAATTGGTTTCTGGACAACAATATACCAAAAGTTGCATAAAAGGGATTGAAGAGGAGGCTGCCAAAGCGAGTAGTCATAATGTTAGGCAATTTGATCGTCTTGAAGGATAGAAAAACACTTAGAAAGGGGGGGTTTGAATAAGTGTAGCTTTAAAACTTGTAAGATAAAAACAATTTGCACAATGATTTTTATCCTGGTTCGTTGTTAACTAAACTACTCCAGTCCACCCCCTTGGAGTGATTTACCTCACCTGAGGATTTAATCCACTAATCACACAAGATTACAATGGTTTTCCACTTAGATACCCTCTAAGTCTTCTAGAGTATTCTGATCACAACCTGATCACTCTAGGAACACAATGCTTAGATACCCTCTAAGACTTTCTAGAGAATCCGATCACAACTTGATCTTCCCTAGTTCTTACAACTTAATGTAAACAAATTCTTATAAGAGTTACAATGATTCTTAATAAGCTATTACCACAACTGTGATTTTTCTCTTAAGTTTAAGCTTAATCTCACTAAGATATTACAACAGCAATGTAGTGAGGTTGAAAATGAAGTTTGAGAGCTTTCGAATTTGGCAGTGTTTCTGTAAGTTTGCGCAAAAGTGTTGTGTTCAGCTTCTCATCAGAACTTCTATTTATAGGCGATTGAGAAGATGACTGTTGGGAGCATTTAATGCGTTGCGCGATCCGTACAACATTGCATTTAATGTTTCACTCTTTTCTCAACTACCTCGAGCCTTGCTTTCGCTATGTCTACTGACGTTGCCTTTAATAGCTTCTAACGTTCCTTTTATCAGTCAGCGTAGCCTGCCATCTTGTACTTGCTTCTGATCTGATGTTTGTGTAAACAACGTTTGAATATCATCAGAGTCAAACAACTTGGTGCAGAGCATCTTCTTGTCTTCTGACCTTGAAGTGCTTCTTAGCGTGATACCATGATAACTTCAATGCTTCTGCTTCTGATCTCAAGTTCTTCTGATGCTTCCATAGACCATGTTCTGATTGTGCATACTCTTTATGTGATTCCTGAAATGGAAATTGCATAGTATTAGAGTACCACATTATCTCATACAAAATTCATATACATTGTTATCATCAAAACTAAGAATATTGATCAGAACAAATCTTGTTCTAACAATCTCCCCCTTTTTGATGATGACAAAAACATATATAAATGATATGAATTTGCAATCAGAATATCAGACGGCTAAAGACAATTACACAGTTATAGCGTAAGCATATAAACACAGTGTGTGAATATGTGTCCCCCTGAGATTTACAATCTCCCCCTGAGATAAATAATCTCCCCCTGAAATAAATACTGGAAGAAATTTATAAATAAAGGACTTCCCTGAGTATTTTCCATTTCAGTTGAGACGATCACATATGCTTAGATCTTCAGAACATTCATAGCTTCTGCTTCTTGCTTCCAAAGGACAGCTTCAGAGCTTTGAATTTCTTCTTGAATCATTGCATGCTAGATTGTATCAGAACATTGTTGAGTGTACCAGAGCATCATCAGAGCATCTCTACATCCTGAAATGTTGCAGAACAAACTAAACGACAAAAGTCAAAGCATGAATGAATCAGAACATATAGTATGTATCAGAGCATAAAAAGAATGTATCAGAGCATGTTAAGAATGTTTCATGTGTTAGAACATATTCTGCCACGAGAATATCAGAACATTTTTCCTTCTTGCTTCTGATCTTGAAGCTTCACAGCACTCAGCTTGCTTCAATTTCCATGAGCTTGTTTCTATATAGAATTGCTTTTCTCCATGTCTTTGTTTCTCATGTTGAGCTTTTTAGAGTGTCTTCAATCCTGCAAATCACTAAGAGACATAAAACTCACAAATTCTGTTAGAAATGTGGAAACTTACTCCCAACAACTGATAATATAAATCAGATCATTTATCACATTTCTCCCCCTTTTTGTCATAACATCAAAAAACACAAAAGATTCAGATGAAAAACAAACAATATGAGAGAAGATAGATGCACAAAGCAGATGCAAAAAGAAAGAGACAACTAAGACACAACAGACTACGACTGGCCTAGTTGAGAAACTATCTTTGCCAGAAGGTCTTGAATCCCAGCATTGCTCTCAGCTTGCTTCTCCATAAATGAGCGAAACTCATTGTTGGTATCTTCTTGCTTGTCCATGCGAGAAGCTAGTTCAGCTTGATTCTTTTGAATAGCCTCTAAAGTCTTCACCAGAAGAGAGGGTTCTCCAGAAGAAGCTTCACAACTTCTGTTCAGAGGGACAACATTCTCAACAGCAGCATCCATGGTGAGATCATCATCATGATTTTCGTCAGCAGGAATATTCCCAGCAGGATGAATCTCAGCATCAGCTTCTTCCCTAGAAGCATCTTCTTCATACTCAGGAGCAGGAAGATCAGAATCTCCATTCTCAAGGGCTTGAAGAATGGCAGCAAGATTCCTAGGAGCAGTAGGACCTTCAACTTCTGGCGGGTCAACAACTTCTGGAATGACCATATTGGGGGACTTCTCAGAAGGATTCTCCCTCAGAAAGTCAAACAGCCACTTGAAGTCTCCAGTCAGAATTGGATACTTAGGTCTCCAAACCACAATATCCCTACAAGGGTTGCCTTCCATATCCTCAGAAACTTGTGCTTCTGCAAGTTCATCAATGAATTTCTTCTCTTCAAAACAATATCTCCCTCCAAGACGACTGAACCAAAAATCTTCATAGTGCCTCAGAAATCCACAAGGTCGTGGAGCAAGTTCTACACAAATTTCCTGAAGTTCTTGAAAATAAGCATCTGCTCTTCTTCTGAAGATCCTCCAGAAAGTTCGCATAGCAACATCATTTAATCCAGCATGATAAGCTATTCTGAGAGCATCAAAGATTCTTCTGACATTCCTCTTTACCATTTCATAAATTACACCAATAGGATATGCTCGGCGTGATTTTATTTTGTATATAGCAGAATCTGGTTTTAGGACAAAATAGGGTTGAGGTTCTCTATCAAGACAGAGAGATGATTCTGCTTCATTCTCAGAATCTAACACTACCAGCTCAGGTTCAGGACGAGGCTTGGGTGTGTAGTTGCAGTCACGAAGCAATTGCTCATGCGATGCAGAATCTGGAAGGTCAGATACAGAAGGATTATTTTGGGAGGTAGAAGGAATGGGTTCATAGTTTGCATGAGGTGGAGGTTTAGAAGTGGATATATTTGTGTGAGGTGGAAAGAGAGTTTGAAGGGGTTGGATATCGAGAACAAGGGTTTCAAGGGAGTAGTCAGACGTAACATTTGTTTTGGGTGGAGAAGGAGGAATGAGAACATTTGAGGTAGGTGAAGGAGGAGAGGTAAGAACATTGGTTAGAGGAGAAGAAGGAGGTGTGAGAACATGGATGGTTATAGGTGATTCTGATGGGGCTGTTTCTGGTTGATTTTCTGGTTCAGGGGTTTGAGCAACATTTATTGGTGCAACTTCTGAACGTAAAGCAGGAACAGAAACAGGTTCAGAAAGATGTATACCTTTAGACATATTCTGAATCGCTTCAAACTCAGCCTTAAATCTTCTCTGCTTCTTGTTCGGCTTCTCTTCCACAATCTTTGCCTTCCCAAGAGAAATTTCTCTTCTTCTGGCAGATTCCAGTCTTTCCTTCTCATTATCAACAGCTTTCTGACCTTCAACTTCTTGAGTTGCAGGTTCATGATTAATTTCTTCTTGCTGATTCACAGCTTCTTGAACTTCTTCTTCCTCTGAGGCTTCTACGATAAATTTTCTTTTTCTTTTCTTCTTCTTTTCAACATCCTTTCCATCTTCCACATTCTTATTTTTCATCTTTCTCTTCTTCTTTTTATTTTTCTCAGCAGTCTCTTTTTCACTATTTTCATTTTTAACTAAAACTTCCTGAACTTCTTCAGCAACAACTTCTTCTTCAACCACTTTCTCAATAACAACAGCAGCAGCGACATCTTGGACTTCCTTCTCCTAGTTAACAGAAGGATGATCAAATTTACGCTTTGTCCTTCTTTCCCTCTTGACAACAGCTTCTGGTGCAGCTTCAGAAACATCTTTCGAAGCAGCATGCCTGGAAGTAGAAGCTTTCTTGCGACCACCTTTTGCAGGAGCATTTTTGTCTTTTTCTTCTTTGAGAGAGTTAAGATATTTAGTCCTAACTTCTGGCAACTCACTTCTGAAGAAGGATTCAAAATCAGCAAGAACAGGATCTCTTTTGCTTCTTGCTCCTAGGAGAGGTTGAGGAGTGGCTTTAACCTCTTGAATGAGGTTCATCTTTCTCAGGGTGTGAGCATTCAAACAGCTTCCTGTGATAGTGACAAGATCCTTGATGACTTCTTGAGCTTCCAAGTCTTCAACAATCTTGGTATGAATTAGAAGATTAGTAATTATTCTTCCAAAAGGAATAATATTACCCTTCTTTATTCTGAAAGCATTTCTGGAATCCTTTACAGCATTCCACATATGATTGAATATTATGAAGATAATATCAACCTTCTTCTGAGTAGGGATGCAATACAGAATATATTGCTGCTCTTTGTTGACAAAATCTGCAGAATGGGTTGCTTTCCTGTGATAGAAACACCCCAAAAGAATCTTGGTCCAGATTTTGTAGAGATCCTTCATGTCCTTGACACGCTTTGTTTTCTCCACATCTGTATAATGAGTAGCCAGAACATCTTCCCAATCTGCTCTTTGATCAATTTCATAGACACCTTCAAGGTTTCTTAGGTCAAACATCATTCTTAGGATGTTCTCAGTAACAACAACAAATCTTCCATGGACAAACGACAGGATTGATTTAGGGCAACTACAGCGTGCACCCAAAATTCCTTCACTAGTTCTAGGTAAACAGGTCTACAGAACTCAGAGAACAGAGAAGTCCATCCTTGAAACAACATATCCTCTTTCAGATGGAACTCGTGTTTTTCAAGACTATCAAAGTCCACCGTTAATTCACAGATAACTTCTAACTCGTTTTTGGGAATAGAGCAAGAGATAACAGAAACAATTTGTTGTTCTTCTTCTTGAAGATGTAGAGGAACAGAGGAACCAGCGTTGAGAGAAGATGAAGCAGCCATTGAAACAGTACTGAGATTACTTGAAACTTTTCTGAGTTTGCGTTTAGGGTTTGAGGAAAGGGCAAAGAGGTTGCAGAAATGCATGCAAGAAGAGAGAGAGAATGGGAGCGAAAAAGATAAACGTTATGATTTGAAATATATTTATAGAGGCGGATTTGAAAAAGAATGCAATTAAATTATGAGAATGAACAGTTACAGAATCAATTGAAATCAAATGCATTAAATGATGAGCGACGTTAGGTGAGAGAACGTGGTAAATGAAATGATTTACACAGTTACCTAGGGCGGCGTCCCATCAGTTTCACTCACGCTTTTACCAACCGTGCAGACACGTGTTCACCATCAGAAAACACTTGATGACAGCTGTGTTGCACTGTATTTGCTTCTATAGACAAATAGAACTTTTCATCTTTTGATTCTGATCATTTATTCTGACTACCATTCTTTAGAAATGATCTAGTTCTGATAGGATCATATTTCTTTCCAAGAATCACATCTTCTGAGTGAGCTGAGGTGAGTCTAGAAGATCTTCTGACTGTTGGGTCTTCAGAAATTCTGAGATTCTCTAAAGATGCATCAACTTGATCTTCTGATCCTTTGCTTCGGAGACTTTCAGCTTCTGAAACTTTGCTTCTTGGTTCTTCAGCTTCTGATATATCAATATCTATATCTGCAAAATTCTCAAACTGCTTTGGCTTTTCAAGACCAAGCTTATCATCAAATCTGATATTGATTGATTCTTCTACAACCAATATTTCAGTATTTTATACTCTGTAGCCTTTAGAGCGTTCAGAATATACAAGAAGAAAACATTTATTGCTTCTGCCCAGAAGTGCTTAGCCATATTGGTTTCATTGATCATGGTTCTGGCCATTTCTTGTAGAGTCCTATTCTTTCGCTCTACAACTCCATTTTGCTGTGGAGTTCTAGGGTAAGAGAAATCATGGGCAATACCATTTTCTTTGAAGAACTCCTCAAAGAATCTGTTCTCAAATTCACCACCATGATCACTTCTGACCTTTATGATTTTGCACTCCTTCTCAGATTGAATCTGAGTGCAGAATTCAAAGAACACTGAATGAGACCCATCCTTGTGTTTTAAGAACTTTACCCATGTCCAGCGGCTATAATCATCTATGATGACTAATCCATATTTCTTCCCTCTGACAGATGCTGTTTTGACTGGGCCAAAAAGATCAATGTGCAGAATTTCTAACGGCCTAGAGGAAGAGACAACATTCTTAGACTTGAATGCAGGTTTGGAGAACTTGCCCTTCTGACATGCTTCACAAAGAGCATCTGATTTGTATTTCAGATTTGGGAGTCCTCTGACCAGATTTAGTTTGTTAATCTGAGAAATCTTTCTCAAACTAGCATGTCCTAATCTTCTGTGCCAGACCCATTGCTCTTCAGAAACAGACATAAGGCAAGTCACCTTCTGCTTCTCAAGATCAGAAAGATCAATCTTATAAATGTTGTTCTTTCTCTTGCCTGTAAATAGGATTGAGCCATCCTTCTGACTTACAGCCTTGCAAGACTTTTGATTGAAGATTATGTCATAACCATTGTCACTTAATTGACTTATGGACAATAATTTATGCGCTAATCCTTCTACAAGAAGTACATTAGTTATGGTATGAGAGTTACCAATACTTATGGTTCCAGAGCCAATTATCTTGCCCTTCTGATCTCCTCCAAACTTGACTTCTCCACCAGACTTAAGCACCAGGTCTTGGAACATAGACCTTCTTCCCGTCATGTGTCGCGAGCACCCAGAGTCCAGGTACCATGACATTTTGTGCTTTGTCTTCTTTGCTGCCAAGGATATCTGCAACAGAAATTATCTTCTCCTTAGGTACCCACAACTTCTTGGGTCCTTTCTTGTTAGTTTTCCTCAAGTTCTGATTGAACTTGGGTTTAGCATAATAAACAACAGGAGGAACAGCATGATATTCTTTAGGTTTGGCAACATGATATTTTCTAGGTTGTGTCACATGCTTCTTAGCGTGTGTTGCATTAAAGCTTTTGGCATGTGAGGTGAGCCTAATATCATGTGAGTGGCCATATTTGAATTAATCATACAATGGCTTGTATGTGATTTTCATATCATCTACAGGTTCAAATTTGTGTGGGGTATCACCCTCATAGCCAATGCCAATCCTTTTGTTTCCAGAAACACCATATATCATAGAAGCAAGATGACTTCTGCCAATACTTCTAGATAAAAACTTTCTGAAGCTCGAGTCATATTCTTTCAGAATATGATTGAGACTAGGAATGGATTTTTCTGATTCAGAAGGAGATCCAATATTTTTGGATAATTTTGAAACTTTTTCCTTCAGTTCAGAATTTTCCACTTCCAGCTTCTTAGTTTCAGAATCAAATAGCTTTTTCAGCTTTTTGTATTTGATACTAAGATGAGCCTTGAGTTCCAGAAGTTCTGTTAAACTGGAAACTAACTCTTCTCTAGATAGTTCAGAAAATACCTCTTCAGAATCTGATTCTGATGTAGATTCTGATCCATCATCCACTGTGGCCATCAGTGCAAGGTTTGCCTGCTCGCCTTCAGAGTCTGATTCTGATTCTGAATCATCCCATGTTGCCATAAGACCTTTCTTATTATGAAACTTCTTCTTGGGATTTTCCTTCTGAAGTTTTGGACATTCATTCTTTAAGTGTACAGGCTCATTGCACTCATAACAAATGACCTTCTTCTTGTCAGATCTTCGGCTTCCAGAAGATTATCCTCTTTGAGGCTTCTTTGAACTTCTGAAGTTTTTGAACTTCCTTTGCTTGTTCTTCCAGAGTTGGTTTACCCTTCTAGAGATCATGGACAATTCATCTTCTTCTTCTGATTCTGATTCTTTAGAATCTTCTTCCTCAGCCTGAAAAGCATTAGTGCATTTTTTATAACTAGATTTTAATGCAATAGACTTACCTTTCTTCTGAGGTTCATTTGCATCCAGCTCTATCTCATGCCTTCTTAAGGCACTGATTAGCTCTTCCAAGAGACTTCATTCATATTCTTTGCTATCTTGAATGTAGTCACCATTGGACCCCATCTTCTGGGCAAGCTTCTGATGATCGTCTTTACATGATCAGCCTTGGTGTAGCCTTTGTCCAAAACTCTTAATCCAGCAGTTAGCGTTTGAAATCTTGAGAACATCTTCTCAATATTTTCATCATCCTCCATCTTGAAGGCTTCATATTTCTCGATCAAGGCAAGAGCTTTAGTCTCCTTGACTTGGGCATTTCCCTCATGAGTCATTTTCAATGATTCATATATGTCATAGGCAGTTTCCCTGTTAGATATCTTCTCATATTCAGCATGAGAGATAACATTTAGCAAAACAGTCCTACACTTGTGATGATTTTTGAATTGCTTCTTTTGATCATCATTCATCTCTTGTCTTATAAGCTTTACACCACTAGCTTTCACTGAATGTTTGTAACCATCCATCAGAAGATCCCATAAGTCACCATCTAGACCAAGAAAGTAACTTTCAAGTTTATCTTTCCAATATTCAAAGTTTTCACCATCAAATACTGGTGGTCTAGTATAACCATTGTTACCATTTCCATTATGTTGCTCAGCAGAGCCAGATGTAGATGTATATGTTGGATCTTCACCAGCCATCTTGACTTAAGCGTTTTTCTCTTCCTGAATGTTTTCTAAAACACGGTTAAGTGCTTGCACCTTAGAACCGGCGCTCTGATGCCATTTGAAGGATAGAAATACACTTAGAAAGGGGGGGGGGGGGGTTGAATAAGTGTAGCTTTAAAACTTGTAAGATAAAAACAATTTGCACAATGATTTTTATCCTGGTTCGTTGTTAACTAAACTACTCTAGTCCACCCCCTTGGAGTGATTTACCTCACCTGAGGATTTAATCCACTTATCACACAAGATTACAATGGTTTACCACTTAGATACCCTCTAAGTCTTCTAGAGTATTCTGATCACAACCTGATCACTCTAGGAACACATTGCTTAGATACCCTCTAAGACTTTCTAGAGAATCCGATCACAACTTGGTCTTCCCTAGTTCTTACAACTTAATGTAAACAAATTCTTATAAGAGTTACAATGCTTCTTAATAAGCTATTATCACAACTGTGATTTTTCTCTTAAGTTTAAGCTTAATCTCACTACGATATTACAACAGCAATGTAGTGAGGTTGAAAATGAAGTTTGAGAGCTTTTGAATTTGACAGCGTTTCTGTAAGTTTGCGCAAAAGTGTTGTGTTCAGCTTCTCATCAGAACTTCTATTTATAGGCGATTGAGAAGATGACTGTTCGGAGCATTTAATGCGTTGCGTGATCCGTACAACATTGCATTTAATGTTTCACTCTTTTGTCAACTACCTCGAGCCTTGCTTTCGCTGTGTCTACTGACGTTGCCTTTAATAGCTTCTAACGTTCCTTTTGTCAGTTAGCATAGCCTGCCATCTTGTACTTGCTTTTGATCTGATGTTTGTGTAAACAATGTTTGAATATTATCAGAGTCAAACAGCTTGGTGCAGAGCATCTTCTTGTCTTCTGACCTTGAAGTGCTTCTTAGCGTGATAGCATGAGAACTTCAGTGCTTCTACTTCTGATCTCAAGTTCTTCTGATGCTTCCATAGACCATGTTCTGATTCTGCTTGACCATCTTTTGATGTCTTGCCAGAGCATGTTCTGATGTTGCATGCTGAACCTTCTGAGTCAGTGCTTCTTGCGCTGATTTTGTGCATACTCTTTATGTGATTCCTGAAATGGAAATTGCATAGTATTAGAGTACCACATTATCTTATACAAAATTCATATACATTGTTATCATCAAAACTAAGAATATTGATCAGAACAAATCTTGTTCTAACACGTCTAAGGTTCTTCTTCCTGGTGGAGGAAACTATGAATCATAATAAGTGTCGACCTACCCGTCATTTCAACGTCGACCTTAGGAACCAAACATGTGAGTGTGGAAAATTTCAAACATTCCATGTGCCTTGCTCGCATGTCATTGCAGCATGCGCAAGCATACATCAGAACTATTATGTGAATATCTTCAAGGTCGTTAACGTGTTTAAGGTCTACGAAGAAAGTTTCATAGGGGTGTTGACTGATCCAAATTGGCCTCGGTACGAAGGATACACTCTTTGCTACAATGACGCCATGAGAAGACGAAAGAAAGACCGCCCAAACAGTGTAACACCCAAATTCTATCCAAAATTTTAATACAAAAAAATCAGAGTATTTTTAAAACTTTCAATAGCTATTTAGGATATCATATTTACTTCATATAAATATCACATAATCAGATACACAACACTTTAATCGCGGAGGATCACAAAACAACTTTAATCATCTTTTTAGAACAAACCAACTTTTATTTAACATGTAGTGAATTCATAATTATTCAACTTAAACAACATGTCACTTTTTATTCTACTAAAATGCAACAACTACAATAACAACAAATAGAGACAACAAAGACAATCGTTCATCCCTCCCAGAGTGCTACGTATCAGAGCGACACACCAACTTGGACTCGATGAAGCTACTAAATCTTCATCACTGCGAATCACCTACACGTTACCAATATAAAGGTAACAGCGAAACAAAAGAGAGGGGTGAGATATCGAATCAATATAAACAGGCGTATGATAAACAATATATTAGATCAGAATCATACAAATTTCACCACTTCATAATAGCAAATATACAACAACCAACAACCCACTTAGTAACATCAACAAGCCACTTATTACATTAACGTAAAAACTTAATCAGCACCACTTAATAACAATAACAACTTATAATCAACAACAACGCAACGAAAATCAATAAACAACGAAGAATAACAACAACTTTAACACACGATTCAACTATGCAATGTGTTGCACCCCAATTTTTGACCACTGAGATCCCACCATAGCCTAAATATTAGGATCATCATTGTCATCATTAATATCGTCATGCATTTATTATTTGCTAACCAAAAATACAAAAAAATTGTTCTTTGTTGCTTGTGTCCTAAGACAGGAGACTGATCAAGAAGAAACTAAGCAAACTAGGGTTTTGGGGCCCACAAAGAAATTCAACATTATTCTATTATTCAAAGGGTTCTCCAATCAAAACCAAGGTCCAAGGATGGGTCAATGCAAGATCAATCACCTTCAAGTTCATCAGAAGCTCCAATTAGGGTTTTTGACCTAATTTCTACGGAGGGTTGACTTTTAATCAGGAGATGGTTCCAAGAATCAAAATATGATTCAAGGGCATCCAAATCAACATTATAGTCCATCAATATATTTCATTTGAATAGGAGAGCTTGATTCATTTAAAAATCACAAAACTGCAGTTCATTTGGAAAAAGTCAACTGTGCAAGTCAACCTTTGACTTTTGAGAAAAATAGTCAACTATGGACTTTTAAGGATCCAAATCATCATCATATGGATATTGAAGACATTTGATGAAAGAAAATTAAAAAAATCCATCAAGAATCAAAAAAGTCAACAAAAAGTCAAAATTAGGGTTTTTAAGTGTATTTTGACCTAATTCATGGATCTCCAAATTTTGCCTACACACTCAAAAATCTCCAAACATGAAAGTTGTAGATCTTGACAAAACAAACAACTTATAACATTGGAACTTTTTTCAAAAAGTGATTATTTTGAGAGATATGGAATTAAGAAGATAACTTTCAAAAGACTTAGAGAGATTTTCAAGTGTTTTACTTGGATTTTTTCTTAACTTTATGGCCATTTTTCTCAATGATCCAAAAAGAGTTTGAGGAAACTTTTAACTACTCATTTGAAGTATGTAGCAAGGGATTTCCAAAGAGCTAAGTAGCATGAAATTTTATGACATGAGCAAGGAGATATGATTTTGTCAATATGCCACCATGAACACTTGAAAATGAAGAAGAACATGAAGAAAGTGAAGAAGTTATGAACCAAACTTGTTCAAATTTGAAAGATTCCTTTCTTGCAGCCCATATAACTTGTTCAAAGCACCATAATCAAAATATTACACTTGCTTTTGAGCTATAATCGAAGTGTTTAAGCCATTATCCAATTGAACATTCCATTAATGGCACAAAGTTAACACTTCCATTCTAGTAAAGTTAGCTTAATACACAAAGTCCACTCCTTGAGCCACTTAAATGTCTCTTCTGCCTCAAAAGCAAGATAAAACACACAAGCAAGCCTCTAAGATCAAATCAAAACTTTGCAAGTGTCATACCCCAAAATTTTCCCATCATATTTACTCATATTTCAGTCTATCTGACTTTCAAATGCTCAAAGATATACAAGAAAGAAGCACACAGTCTCTCTCCTAAACAACAACCTTAAAACTAGGGTTTTGATCTTCTCAAAGTATAATCAGTTTCTGATACCTCAAGTGGATCCCATGGTCTCTCATATGCCTCATAGAATCCTCACATCAAGTTTCAAGCTTTGATTCATAAGATTGATCATTCAACTGCCCAAATGATCAACAGTCGATTAGTTTGACCTAGAAGTCAACTGTGATCAAAGTACAGTCAAAACTCCTGGTTTTTTGGTCAATATCAACATTTTAATGTTAGATTCATCATTTGATCAAAGGTTGATCACGATTCATCAAGAAAAGCTCAGAGATCATCAAAAGTCCAAGTTTCTAAATTAGGGTTTATAAGCAAAAGTCAACCGAATTTTGACTGGTCATAACTCTCACCTGGTTCATCAGAAATTGACCAACCCAAGCCCATTCACAAGGAAATTTCATTCTCTACAACTTTTATGTTGGGCCCAAGGTCAAGAAATGCTTCCGCATAAGAGATAAAAGCCAAAACGTTACAGGTCCTTCTAGAAGTTCACAAAAAGCTTTTTTTTGTCAGGAGCCATATCATCAAGATAAAATCTTCAAATGCAAAAAGGCTTCCAAAGTGTCTTGTAGAGGACATCACGAGCTTTCCAAAAAGTCATAGAACACCTTCATAGGATAAAAATTGAGCGAGTTATGATCGTCCGAAGTTGGATAAATTTGAGAAAAAAGCATGAAACTCTGAATGAAGAATTTTGCATTTCCAAGTAATGGGCCATTATTTTTTAACTATCCACGTGATATAGAGACCATTAAGGGCCCAAAGACTATTTGAATCTTATTTTATGATTTTATTATATTTATTTTTGGATTTATTTACTTAAATTCAACATAAATCTAATAAAATAAAAAATAAATCAAATTAAATTATACAAGATATCTCATTCATTGAATCAGGTCAATATTCATTCACCAAGCAAAACAAATTGTGAGAAATAGCACAAGAATAGATTTGGTTCAAAATAGAAGGTTTTTATGCATGAATCAAAGAAAATATTTTCAATCAAGTTTCTTATTTTTTGTCCATTATTTCTTGACCTAATCCACCACATATATATAGCTAACTATGCAGCCTCACAAAAGGGACGAAAAATCTGAAACCCTAACCTCTAAAAGGAACACATTTAAAATTCAAAGCTTTACCAAAAACTAGGGCACACAAGTTTTCACGTTGCAGCCAATCTCAAGCCAAACGGATCATCTCATTCTATTCCTAAGGTGATAAAGGGTAAGTTTGCATCGATGGTTTAGTGGTGTAGCACTTAGAACAAACATATTAAGTTTCCATATTCACATGCCTTCTTAAAATTCGCATCACATACTCTGCTGCATTTTAATGTGATTTGATGATGTCTTTGAGTTTATGTCATGTATTAGAGAAGGTTTGAATCCTTACACTAAAGCTTCAACGCATAGATCACGGTTTGCCATGGCTAGGGTACAAGGAAGCTCCATCGACGGATTCATAGTTGTAGGAGGTTTCGTAAAAAACTAATACCACCATTGTGCTCAGGAGGCTCGGTTTAGTTAATCTGGGCGCTTATGGTTTCTTTTTAACGTGTATTTTTTAGTTTGATTTTTTTGCAGAGATTTGCTACGAAACTTCGTAGTAAAAGGTGTAGCAAACCCCTAGGAAAATTGCAGCAAAAATCTGGGAACAAAGAAGAAGATGATGAACATGGTTATGGGTTTCCTCGTCACACGCGTGTGGTCCCTATTGGTGGGTCATCATTTCAATCGCTTCTCCCCGCCTCTGATTGGACGGTCAAACCAGCGCGTGGGCCCCAGTGGCCTGAATTTTGACTTTATCAATTATCACGTATTTTGATATTTATTTGTACAGGTCGCTTTTAACTTCAGTTAATCCACACAGCACATTTGGCTAAGGCGTTTCTGGTGAATACCAAAACATGGGTTCGAGCCTGGTCTCTAACCTTTATTTTTTTGTCAATTATTTCTGCTGTATGTAGTTCACAGGTTCCATGGTGCTGGTCCCCACGCGCTTATCATGTGCCCTTAAATATCCACCATCAGATTATTACGAAGGCTCATCTGAAAGTCCCTGGAGACGTGTTCCATGGTATACCCCCAGGGATTCGCCACACCAGATCAGGCACCCCACTTTATTTTTTTTCTTTTTGTTTGTTATTGTTTTTATTTGTTTAAACTTAATTAATTACCACTAACCATTAATTAACCAAAAAGAATCAATTAATTTAGTAATTTAGGTTTATTAGTGTTACTTTTTAATTAGTTAATATTAATTTTAATTAGGACCTTAATTTAATTTAGGAATTAGGTTAGTTATTTAAAAAAAAACATTAGTTCTAGGTTTTTAATTAAAATAATTTTTGACATAGTTTTTTAACTTAATTTAATTAATTAGTTAATTAGGTTTTGTAGCCAAGATAATAGATTTAATTAGTTAATTAATTATTTTTAAATAATTAATTAGAGTTTAATCAATTTAAATTAATTTAGAACTAGTTAGGTTTCTAACTTTTAAACGTAATTTTCTCTCGACTCTCTTCTCATCCCCAAACTCTGTGAATGTCGCATTGTTGTTTAATTTCCGCCTTTTATTTAACTATTTAAGTTATGTTTTATTTCAATTCTAGAAATCAATGTATAGGTTGCAAGGACATTTTTTGTAATAGCGTAGAATTTATGTTTCCGCTCTTTACTTTACGCACTATAAACTGCTTAGATGTATGCTTAGGATTGTATGTTCAAGACTAAAATCAATCGCTAGCTAACCTAATTCAAGATAACATAACTGAATTCAACTCACGTGATTGATGCACCCACACACCTCTAGGGATTCCCCTCTTCTGTTGCCTTCGATTAAATAGTCAAGTCCCTCGAGCGTAGGGATACCTTAGCATATGCTGGCTACGATTCAAAATCATCATCGTCCCTTCGGAATAAAGATCATAGTCCCTCGAGTTGCCTACGATGAATGATCTTGTCCCTCGAGTTGCCGTCGATTAAATGATGATAGTCCCTTCAAACACTAAGGTATCCCTACATGTTGCCTTTATGACTATTCACAAACGCATAGGACTTCCTACCCTCTTCATGGTATGGATAGCCCCTGTGACGATTTGAGGACCCTTCGATGACCCACACATCCAATGTATAGGACTACCTACCCTCAAATGGTATGGATAGTACTATCGCCCATGGAAAGCCTTAATGAATAGGAAAGACCTTTCGAACTTAGGGTAGGTAGCTCTTAAGTGCTTGCTCACAACAAATCAAGTGCTTTTCACACACTTGTTTTCTAACATTGTCTTTTTAGACATTCTCAAAATCAAATCGTTTTTCTAAACACACACGACACCTGTCAAAACATTCTAAACAAACAAAGTGAGCTAAGCAATTAAGAGCCCATGGATAACCATGGATGCATAGGGTGCTTACACATTTCCTCTGCATAACCTACCCCCGAACTCAATCTCTTTTCAAAGAAGGTCTTTCCGGTTCTTTTATGCCTTTCCTAATTGGATAAAATAAAAGTCGGTGGCGACTCTTACTCACCGCAACATTGCTTGCGAAAATAAAAAGTCAGTTCACCGTGTTACATCAAGCATGCTTAAACCTTTGTACCTCACCATTGAAACCATAACTTTCTCATTTCTTCACAAACAAGCAAGATGGTACACAAGTCACATGTGAACTTAAAACTCTGAAATTTTGCCATCCGCAAACCCTAATTATTGCCTATAAATATAGGACATTGCCTCTTGGATCATTGACACCATAATTCTCCAAGTCACTACCTCACTTGAGATTCTCTTTTCTCACCTCTTGCATTTTCATAGTGATTTTGAGTTCCACAATTTATGGGTGTCAAACAAGAGTTTGACCAACTTCTAAATACCATTTAGAAGCTGTCCATACCTTCCTTAACCTACCAAAAGGCCTCTAACCAAAAAACACCATTTTCACTTCATTTTTAAAGCTTTTAAACTCATAACATGCCATAATCCAATCAAAACATTTTCAAACCAAACCAATAGTCCTAATAGCTTCTATTTGCCATATTGAAGCTATTCAAAACCCCTAAATACAAGCCAAGCATCTACAATCCAAAATCACTCTTCAAATTTTCACTTTAAAGAACCTTTGAACCAAAGTTTGGAACTTGAGTTTTACTCGTGCGTTTTAAGGCTTTTTGAGTTTGATAGCTTCTAAACATCACATAGAAGCTATCTAAACTTCTGTTTTGCATCTGGAACATCATTTCCATATCTAACTCACCATAACTTTTTTAGTTTCAAGTGGAATTCGAGTTTGTAGTTGCAAGTACAATCAAGGAGTTTTAAGCATCCCAAAAGCTTCCTTGAGGTCCAAAGAAGCTAACTGAATACTTGAGGCATTCCCAGGCCCTCTAACTTGCGTTCCAGACCTCCATTTTCAGAGGTATATAACTCAATCTCGAGCTCCCATGAATGGAGCTCAATTCATACAGTTCTTGATACCAAAATGTTCTATTTTACATGTAGATTGATAGCCCTAAGGTCCTGATCACTGATTGTTAGTATTAAGGGTTTAATTTTAAAATTTATTTTTAGGGTTCATACAAAAATTCCACAAATTCATGAGTTTTAATTTGAATAAATGTGCGTTAACTGTATGGTTGAATTCGTGTGTTAATTCTGATCATGTTAGCATTTTATTTTGTTGAAAATGGTTAAGTTTTGAAGAAATTCAAACTTGTGTCATGGTGTTATTGTTGCTTTTTTCACGAAGGCTGGTTGGAGAAGATGAAGTTTTGAACTTCATTTTTTAGCGCGCACTTTTAAAATATATAGAGTTGGAAGTGATTGCTAAACAACTTCATCGTAACAACTCACTTGGCCATCACTCTTGTACCTAGCGCTTGAAACCTCCAAGTCTGGGGTTCGAATCCCCCTCGCCCCAGACTTTTTGATTTGTTTTGCATTTTTTATTTGCCACTAAGTTTCACATATATTGAATTGAATGCATCCCACTTACACCACACGCACGCAACCCAGTTGGTGGTTATTTTTTGTATTGATCTATAGGGCGTGGGTTCAAACCCATGTGACCACATTCCCTAATTTTTTTATCTCTTGTTTTTTAGTTTTTTACTAAACTTTCAAAAATCATTAAAAATAGAAAAATTAGTCTTTTTAATCCCTTCTTTTTTGTGTGTTTCATTTATTTAGCGTATTTTCATACCATGTTAAAAAATCACAAAAATATTTATTTTATCAACATTTTAAAATTAATCAAAAACAAGTCTTTTAATATATGAAAAATCTACAAAAATATGTTTCCTTTTGAATATTTTTCTAAAGTGACTTAGTATATTTTTGTAAATACTTGTTTAGGGATAGGTTAGAATGTCATTGACTTTCTCATGCATTCTTAGAACAATTCTCTTAAAGAATTTGGTATTTAACAATTAAAATCAATTAGGTCTAGGTATTTCTTTAGAAACCCTAAATCAAAACCCTAATTTAAAAACCTTAGGTTTAAAACCCTAACCAAAAAATTTGCAGCATGTTGATATTTGTTTATCCATGTTTGTCTTTGTACACACTTGTTGATTTTAATCCATGTCTTGTACTTAATTATTAATCTTTGTTTTGTACATAATTGTTGATTTTCTAATCCATGCTTTGTATTTAAATGTTAAACCTTGTCTTGTACATATACTTGTTGATTTTATATACATGTGATTTGTACTTGTTATTATTTTGTTGATCTAACCCAATATTTAACCATCATATTAATCATTCATCATTCATACATGATTTGAATCCAAGGGTTTGGATACATCCATCTCTTGCTTGTTAACACTCACTTGTTTGTTCTTGTACATACATGAGGTATTTATTGTTAATTGTTTAAGCTTGATGTTTTATCCAAAGGATGGGAATGATATTGACTAAATTGTCAAGGTACTTAAATTCTTTTCCAATCTCTTGTATGTTTGTGCTAAGTATTTTAAAGCTTTTCACTTGTTTATGGTTTAGTATTGTTAAAGCTTAACCAAACCCTTTGTTTTAAAACCATAGTGTTAAGAATAGAATTATTCCCGGTGAAACTATTCTTAATCCATTGATCTTGTTTTTAAACCTTGGTGTTAAGAGATGAATTATTCTCGGTGAAACTTCTCTTAATACATTGACCTTGTATTTTAAAGCTTGGTCCTTCTTTGATTTGTTTTAAAATTGTTAAGTATTTTAAAGCTTAACCTTTTAAACTTATTAGGTATTTTAAAGCCTAATCCCTTTTCCAAAATTGTTAAGTATTTTAAAGCTTAACCTTTTAAACTTATTAGGTATTTTAAAGCCTAATCTTCTTTTAAACTTGTTAAGTATTTTAAAGATTAACCCTCCTTTAAAAAAACTTGTGAGTATTTTAAAGCTCACACCCAAAAGGATTTTGGCCACTTTGGCCCCATTTCTTTTCCTTTTTTTTTTATAAAAAAAAAGTGGAACTACAGAAGCTCTGACTTCCCTATTGCACTTAAGGGGTATGTAGGCCTGAGATGCGATATCTTATCGAGCTCACTTTCAAAACCTTCTCTTCCCATCCCCACCCTCTATTTCAAACAAGTTTTTCACATAGGTTTTTCACAAAAATGGTTATTTGCAAACAAAACATAATAAAACAAAAACAAAGAGGTTCCCATTGAGTACCATGGATATGAGGGGTGCTTAAAAACTTCCCTTTGTATAACAAACCCTCCGTAGCCAGAACTCTGATAAGTTTTTTAGTTTTGATTTTAAAAACTTCTGTGGCTTTTATTCGCTCTTTCACCCATTCCTTTTTGGAAATAATAAAGCGCGGTGGCGACTCTGTTTAAAATGAGCTAAGTCTTCCTATGACTCTAGTCTCACCAATTTCACCGCTA
The DNA here is from genome assembly GCF_029867415.1 of Vicia villosa. Lineage (NCBI taxonomy): Eukaryota > Viridiplantae > Streptophyta > Magnoliopsida > Fabales > Fabaceae > Vicia > Vicia villosa. Next base: position 68,237,533 of record NC_081184.1, on the reverse strand, counting down.
CAGAAAAGTGGCGACTTTGCTGGGGATACTGATCAAACTATTGGTGTATCTTTGGAAGGGTTGACCCAATCTTTGTTTTTATTGTTACCTTTTGTTATTTTCTTTGTTTTTATACTTAACCTTTTTTTTCCTATGTGTATACTTGTTATTTTATTGGGTTGTATTGGGAAAGGGAGTCATGCCCCTTGTGGTGAGACAAATCCTAATCCAGATTTAGAGTGTACACTTATTATAGGAGACTGGTATAGTCATTTTGATCTCGAGGGAGTAGTCCCAAAGAAGTCAATTTGAGATCCATCGCTCAGTGGAGGCCTCTTTGGAAGTAACTTTGTTGACCATGTAGTTGGGAATACATCGTTGCATTCAACTAGGCTGTAGAAGTTGGGGACCTAGAAACCCTTAGCCAATCTTGGCCATTAAGATGTAGTGTGGAAACTAAGTCTGATTCATTTTCAAAATAGTTGTTACACGAGGCTACGCTTAGATGAGATTCTCTTGGATTTTGTTTAAATGAGTATGTTGATACAGAGTTTACAATCTCCAAGTTGGGCTGCTTGAGTCTGGGAAACAATAGAACCTTGATCTACAGGTACAAAATAACCATAGTACACACCTTTGGGATAGGTATACCTTTGGCTCCATGCTCGTGACTGTAAACCTTCAAGCCCATGTTTTTGCTATGTTTGCATTCATTCATCCATGCATCTAAAAACATAATATCTTTCAAGGAATTAAAAGAAACCTTTTGTTTGTAAACATTATAGGAATGGAACCTGAAAGAAGAAAAACCAAGAAATATACTTTCAAGAGTTTACAGGTGGAAGAATTAAGAAAGCTAGGTTCTTTGATTGTTGATCAAGACAGGTTTTGTAGCAAGTATGGAAGATTGTTGTATCTCCTCAGAACCAAGATGGAAGAAGGAATCCTCTCCACTTTGATTCAATTCTATAAGTCATTGTATCATTGTTTCACCTTCCCTGATTATCAACTATTGCCTACCTTGGAAGAGTATTCAAGCCTTATTGGGTTACCTATTATTGGAAGAGTTCCTTTCACTGGTTTAGAACAAGATCCCAAGCCTCGTGAGATTGCAAAGTCTACTCATTTGAGAAAGGGAGAAGTCAAAAAGAACATGGTTACTAAAGGAGGATTACCTGGGTTACCTGTTGAGTTCTTAATTGAGAAAGCTCTCACCTTGTCACAAGAAAGAAAGGAAGAAGGCTTTGAAGCTATTTTTGCCTTGTTGGTGTATGGATTGTTCTTGTTCCCTAACATTAACAACTTTGTTGATATGAATGCCATCAAGATCTTTATGAAGAAGAATCATGTTCCTACCTTACTTGGGGACACTTACTATTCTATTCATCTCAGAAATTCCTATGGAAAGGGAATGGTTACCTGTTGTACTCCTTTGCTATACAAGTGGTACATATCTCATCTGCCTGACACCCCTGAATTCTGGAGCCAGAAAGAAGGATTGAAATGGTCACACAAGATCATCACACTTACCAACACTGAGATTGTTTGGACAAGCAATCACTTCTGTAGAATGAAGACTTTAGACTGCTGTGGTGATTTCCCTAATGTGCTCCTCATTGGTACAAAAGGAGAAATCAGCTATAGCCCTGTGTTAGCTCATCGTCAATTTGGGTTTCCTATGGACAAAAGACCAAGGAGCAATTTATTGGATGGGTTCTTTCTAGAAGAAAAAGTTGAGAACAAAGAGTTTAGAGAAAGGATTGCTAATGCTTGGCATCCAAGCCATAGAAGAGAAATCAAATATTGGAAGACCAAAGGGGATCTCTCTCCTAAGCCCTTGGATAGTTGGGTCACTACCAGAGCTACTGAAATGAGAATGCCTATTCTCCCCGGAACATCTGCACCCCCAATTGAGGAATATGTTCCACCCGCTGTAGTTCCTTCGACAATTGAAAGTCTCCAAGAAGCTATAAGAAAAATGAAGAAATCAAGAGACCATTGAAAAAAGAAGTTTGAGTATTCTGATGCTGAATTAGGAATGTTGGAAAAATCCTATGAAGATGTGCTGAAAGAAAAGAATGATCAACTATTCCTTCAAGACACTTGGCTCATAGCTAAGGATGCTACTATAGCCAAATATGAAAGAGAGAACAAAAGGAAGCAAAAATAAGAAGCTCTCCCTCCAGAAGAAGCTGCATGGAAGAGTATTATTGATAAGCTGGAAAAGGTCAAGCTGAAAAAGAAGAAGAATCAAGATGATATGGATACTTCTCACTAAGCTTTGAAGATCACTCTTAGATTTTACTAGCTTTCTTAATTTGTTTCTACCTTGTAACTCTTGAAAGTAATTTATGACATGGTTGTCCCTTGTCCCTCTGTATGCTATCAAAAGAAAATGGTACCTCGATGACCCTTATATGTACCAAGGTTGCCTTTGTCCCTTTATTATTAATGAATGAAATTTCTTTTCATGTTACTATATAGTGTTTACATTTACAAAACTCTTAAATAAATTCTTGAAAGATATTATGATATATTTTGAAAAATTAAAAGAGTCTTTTGCATTGCATGCATCATACCACATTCACATACACATCTGAGTCAGAGTCTTATTCATTCCTCTCTCTCTCCTCAGAGTCAAGTTGACGCACCGGTATAATACTCGCGCCAATCGTCAAAGAATGGAAGACGATATTGTTGATGATCAAGAGTGGCAAGAAGAAGTTGCTGTCCTACGCTCCAGTATTGAAAGATTAACATATATGGTTCAAGACATGGTGGCTGCTCAGAATCAGCCACTAACCCAAACTCAAGCTACTATGATCTCCGAGATAGAGACTGCTCAGGTTCCTGCAATCCAGACTCAATCCGGATATAAATACCTACATGATGTTTGTGAATCAACTCAATCCTTGGTGAATATGCACGCTATCTTGCGTGAACTTGATTACTTTCCTCCACATGACTACAATGCTTGTATAATATGTTCCAACATCATTCATGAATGTACCCTCGTGGCTGAAGACCTTCAGAAACTACTAGACCGAAGAATTATCAACATATCAAGAAAGAAAAGGGATGAAGAAATTCACTCTGTCAACATGGTACATGGCTTTCCTGGCCAATACCAAGTCTATGATGTACACCAGTTGAGATGTGACATAGTGAAAATGCATGCCACCTTATGGGTGATGGGAGGATTAACTCGACACAATTATGGCTCTTGCCGAATTTGGTGCAGAGATACCCGTGGATGCGCACTGGTAAAAGCAGGAATTCAGAGTCTCATGGATCGAGGACTTATCAAGATTCTCTACGATAGAGATGAGAATAATGTCAACATGATTAGGGAATGTTCCACAATGAAGTATGTGCCCGGTGTCCGCACTGTGCGCGGATCCTTACGAATGATACACGAGAAATGGGTCTAAAACAGATTAATTAACTTTAGCCATGATAGTTGTCCCGCTTGTGAAGGAAGCACACGAGGTTGTGCTAATCTGCAAGAAGACATTCTGACTCTGATAGGTCTGGGTTTGCTAGACGAAGAAATCAAAGGAAGAAAATGACACAATTACATTGAAGAAGAAATGACCTATGGGCCACTTGACAATATGCTGGGAGAAGTTCTTCAAAGGATTCTGAAGCACAACCGTGACCTATACATATTAACAAAGTATGAAGACAACATTTTGACAGATGTACTAGTAGACGCTGGTTCATCTCTAAACATTATGCCATGGAGAACCTTGGAAAGTTTCTCCTATCAAGGGGCACCTTTTAGACCAAATGGAGTTAGCGTACTGACTTTTGAAGGGTTCTCACGCATCGTGATCGGAGAGATTGATCTTCATATCCGCATCAGACCTCATGATTTTGATATCACCTTTCAAGTGAAGGAGATTTATCCTGCTTACAGTTGTTTATTGGGAAGACCTTGGATTCACAATGCTAAAGCTGTTCCTTCCACTTTTCACCAGATGTTGAAATACCCTCTGAAGGACAAATTAATAACTGTTTATGGAGAACAGACCATGTTTGTTTGTCAACTATCCTCTGTTCCTAACATTGAAGAAATTACGGCTCAGTTCCAAGCTTTAGGAGTTGTTAATCCTGAGTATGGAAAGAAAGCTGGTGCGTCTATTTCATCCTGGAAAGATGCCCAGTAAGTGGTTGCCCAAGGATCTTATGAAGACTGGGGGCAAGTTATTGAACTTCCCACCAACAAGAACAAAAGTGGTCTAGGATTCACATCCCAGAAATCAAAAGGAAAATAATATGAGTATGGAAGCTGCAGCAAGACTCTGCATGAGACTTTTCGAAATGCTGGCTACATCAACACAGACATAGCTGCTATGATTGAAGATGTTCCAGAATGTTCAAGCTCCGTGACGCGTAAAGAGGACAACTCCAACTGGACTTCCATCAGCATCTCTTCTGTTGTTCACGAGTCTAAGTAATTTTCTATCTTTTAAAAACCTTTCGCTCTGCCCAAGGCGAAAGAGTAATGTGTCGGGCTGTTTAAAATAATTCCTTTTGTTCTGCCCAAGACAAAAGTGAGCTTATGTAGGGCTTTGTTTCAAACCATTAATAAAAAAAATCAATTTTTGCTTCCCTTTTGTTTATCATTTATCTTTTTCTGAAAATGGTAACATCTAAAAAACCCATAAAATCAATCAAAATTGTTTTTCTCAAAATTTGCACATACACCTTTTCTTTTATTTGTTCCTAAAAGGCAAAACACAAATCATGTGCGGATTATCTCCTGATAAACCCACTGAAAACAATGACCCTAGGCCCTCTCCCAACTTTGAATACCCTGTGTACGAAGCTGAAGAAGAGAGTAGTGAAGAGATCCCTGAAGAGATCACCCGTCTACTTGAGCACGAGGAAAAGATCATTGAGCCGCATAAAGAGCCTTTGAAAGTAATCAATTTGGGTACTGAAGAAGATAAAAGAGAAGTGCGAATTGGGGCATTGTTAGAAACAAGCGTCAAATAGAAAATGGTTGATTTGTTGAGAGAATATGTGGATGTCTTTGCTTGGAGCTATCAAGATATGCCTGGGTTGGATACCACTATTGTAGAGCACAAATTACCATTAAACCAGAATGTCCGCCTGTCAAGCAAAAGTTGAGAAGAACTCATCCAGATATGGAAGAAAAGATCAAAGAAGGGGTACATAAGAAAATCAACGCTGGTTTCCTTGTCACATCAGAATATCCTCAATGGTTGGCCAACATAGTTCCCGCTCCTAAGAAGGATGGAAAAGTCAGAATGTGTGTTGATTACATAGACTTAAACAGAGCAAGTCCAAAAGATAATTTCCCGCTACCCCATATTAACATGCTGGTGGATAGCACTGCTAAGTTTAAAGTCTTCTCATTTATGGATGGATTCTCAGGTTACAATCAAATCATGATGGCACCTGAAGATATGGAAAAACAGCTTTTATCACACCTTGGGGCACGTTTTGTTACCGTGTGATGCCATTTGGTCTAAAGAATGATGGAGCAACTTATCAAAGAGCCATGAAAACTCTCTTCCATGATATGATTCACAAAGAAATTGAAGTTTATGTGGATGACATGATTGCCAAGTCTGCATCAGAGGAAGAACATGTGGGGAACCTACTGAAGTTGTTCCAATATTTAAGAAAATACAAGCTGCGTCTGAATCCAAGTAAATGCACATTTGGTGTCCGCTTTGGAAAACTGCTAGGTTTCATCGTCAGCCAAAGAGGTACTGAGGTTGACCCCGACAAAGTCAAAGCCATTTAAGAAATGTCTCCTCCAAAAATAGAAAAACAAGTCAGAGGATTTCTTGGATGATTGAATTACATCTCCAGATTTATCTCTCACATGACTGCAACTTGTGGACCGATCTTTAAGCTTCTTTGCAAAGACCAAGAGTGTAAATGGACAGAATAATGTCAAAAAGCTTTTGAGGATATCAAAGAATACTTGCTGGAACCTCCAATTTTAAGCCCTCTAGTGGAAGGAAGACCTTTGATCATGTATTTGACCGTACTTGAAGATTCTATGGGATGTGTCATGGGTCAGCAAGACGAGTCTGGTCGAAAAGAGTGCCATTTATTACTTGAGCAAAAAGTATACCGGCTGTGAAAAAAGATATTCACTCCTCGAGAAAACTTGCTGCACTCTTGTATGAGCTGCTCGCCGGCTAAGGCAGTACATGTTGACTCATACGACATATCTCATATCCAAAAGAGATCCAATCAAATACTTGTTTGAAAAGCCTGCGTTGACTGGAAGAATTTACCGCTGGAAGATGTTATTATCAGAGTATGACATCCAATATCGTGCCAAAAAAGCCATCAAAGGAAGTGTTTTAGCCTATTGATGATGATCAATCTTTACAAGACGATTTCCCGGATGAAGAAATCATGTATTTGAATTCAAAAGATTATGAATAACCTTTACATAGAGAAGGACCTGATCCTGAATCCCGATGGGGTTTGATCCCGAATCAGCGTTATGCCACAAGGTTCTCATGTACCGTTCACTGCAAGACTGATGTTGGACTGTACCAACAATATGGCAGAGTACGAAGCTTGTATCATGGGACTAGAAGAAGCCATTGATCTTAGAATCAAGATTTTGAATGTATTTGGTGATTCTGCTCTAGTTATTAATCAGATCAAAGGAGAATGGGAAACCCGTCATCCTAGATTAATTCCTTACAGAGATTATGCCCGAAGACTGCTAACCTTCTTCAACAAAGTTGAGTTCCATCACATACCTCGTGAGGAAAATCAAATGGCAGATGCATTGGCTACTCTAGCTTCCATGTATCAAGTGAAGTTCCCGAATGAAGCTCCTCGAATTAAAATCATGCGCCTGGACAGGCCGGATCATGTATTCACTGGTGAAGTTATCACAAATGACAAACCGTGGTTTTATGACATCAAAATCTTCTTACAAAAACAAGAGTACCCACCTGGGACATCTAGCAAAAATAGAAGAACTTTGAGAAGATTGTCTGGTAATTTCTTCCTGACTGGAGATGTGCTCTACAAAAAGAATTTTGACATGGTATTGCTTAGATGCGTGGATAGACACGAAGCAAACCAATTAATGCAAGAAATTCATGAAGGATCTTTCGGCACTCATGCCTACAGACATGCAATGACAAGAAAGATACTGAGAGCATGTTACTATTGGATGACAATGGAATCTGACTGTTACAGATATGTGAAGAAGTGCCACAAATGTCAGATCTATGATGATAAGATCCATGTGCCTCCGACGCTTCTCAACGTTATCTCCTCTCCATGGCCTTTCTCTATGTGGGGTATTGATATGATTGGAATGATTGAACCTAAGGCTTCAAATGGACATCATTTCATCCTGGTCTCCATTGATTACTTCACCAAATGGGTTGAAGCCGCCTCTTACGCCAATGTTACTCGACAAGTGGTAGTAAGATTTATCAAGAACAATCTCATCTGTCGCTACGGCAAACCCAACAGAATCATATTACTGATAATGGTTCCAATCTGAACAACAAGATGATGAAAGAGTTATGTGTTGAGTTTAATATTGAGCATCACAATTCCTCTCCTTACCGTCCAAAGATGAATGGAGCAGTAGAAGCGGATAACAAGAATGTCAAAAAGATTGTCCAGAAAATGGTTGTGACTTACAAGGACTGGCACGAAATGCTCCCTCTCGCTCTGCATGGGTACCGTACTATAGTTCACACTTCGACTAGGGCAACACCTTTCTCCGTGGAATATAGCAGGGAAGCCGTGCTCCCGATAGAGGTTGAGATTCCCTCCTTAAGGATCCTAATGGAAGCCAAGTTATCAGAAGCTGAATGGTGTCAAGCTAGATACTACCAGTTGAATCTTATTGAAGAGAAAAGAATGACCGCATTACGCCACGATCAGCTCTACCAAGAAAGAATAAAGAGAGCCTTTGACAAGAAAGTCAGATCTCAAAGATTCAAGGAAGGCAATCTCGTGCTCAAGAAGATATTACCTCTTCAACCAGATCCCAGGGGCAAATGGACTCCCAATTATGAAGGCCCGTATGTTGTTAAGAGAGCCTTCTCAGGTGGTGCTTTAACTCTTACGACTACGGATGGTGAAGAATTTCCACGTCCCGTGAATACCGATATGGTCAAGAAATACTTCACCTAAAGAAAGAAAAAAGAAATAATCTCGCTAAGTTGAAAACCCAAAAGGGCGACTTAGGCAAAAATGAGCGTCTCGGTGGACTGAAAACCTGAAATGGCGGTCCAGGCAAAAATTAGAGACAATAAAAGAAAAGGAAAACATCCCAATGAATTGAAAACCTGCAAAGGCAATTCATGCAAAAATTAGGGAATATGGCAAGTAACCACATCCGGTATCACCTGACCATCCCGAAGATTTTATGAAGACTCTCAGCCGATGTCAGTGTACGTGTGATATTCAAAGTTGATAGGGTGACTAGTGATCATTGTATTTCAGTGTACCCTTTTCTGAAAAAGTTACCATTTTTCAAAGTTTGTAATCCATGGAGTCTTTCCGTTCGCAGACTACCATTCCATTAATGAAAATTTGAGCCTTATCTCATTTCTTGGAATTCTTATTTTTATTCTATCTTGCAAAATTTTGTTTTAAGATTAACGGATTTGAAACAAAGTCAAAAGTTGTTTTTCAAAATAAAAAGATAGAACATTTTATTAAGATTCTTGAACACAAAGGTAAATGTTGATCCTGAGTCCCCAGAAGAGTTGGTTCTCGAAACAAGAAGCGAAAGCACCGACATATTTCATTCCTACAAAGCAGCTAGGTCTTGACACAAGTTGTTTCCAGCCAAAGATAGATTTTCTTCTCGAAATATGTTCCCCTTTTCAAACGGGTTTTCTTCTCGAAATGAATCCTTTGATAATGAAGATTAGTTTGAAGAGTATTCTCTTCCCCTGCAGGAATTGCATCCCTAACAGAAGATGTTATTAACGATCGGGCGAGTATATACCCTGGTGTTGTCGTTTCCCAGCATGATCATCTTATTATATGTTTGTTTTGTCAGTATGCACATAACACTCACTTATGCACTCATGCATTACATATTCATGCACATTATTTTCATCTTGTTGATATGATAAGCTTATTATTCCCCAAGCAATGTCTTTACTCCTTCCATTTAAGCGTCAGCTTTAGGCAAAAAGACCCGTGATTTTTTTATGTTTCCCTAGAGAGTTTGTTCCTCATGGGAAGATCTTGTTTCAGCTTATTCACCTGTCTGTAGATAGAATGAACCCCCATTTTGATATTGTTCCTCAAATGGGAAGTGTCTTGTTTGGTGTTTCATTCCAACTCCACCTTGGACTGAACTTTGTCTCCAGCATATATGATTATTTAGATCAAAGAATCCTGGATTCTCAGACTGCATTTATTTTGCACGATTGAAGACCTGATATTTTCAAAAATGAGCCTGTTTGTGGTTCCCCAGAAAGTTGGATTTATATCCCCAACAATCACTACTGCAGTTATTACTTGACAACAAGTAATGGTCTCTTTATTTGAGCATCTTGTGTGTCCCCAATTTCCGAAGATGAGAGTCTCTACGGAGCAAGAAAATTATTTCCAGCAAAGGAGTTTGGAAATGATAGAAGTTTCACAATGGATGGTTGGCCTTCTCAAGATGATGAAGATAGTCTATTGAAGAACATAATGGTGTGAACGATTAGTCTCTTGGTGTAAGAAGACAGTTCACGACAAGAAGATTCACAATAGATGATGAAGACAGTCTATTGAAGAACCTGAAGTTATTTATGAATGGTTAGTCTGTCCAGCATCGAGACAGTTCATGTTGAAGTTATTTATGAATGGTTGGTCTCTCCAGCATCGAGACAGTTCATGTTGAAGTTATTTATGAATGGTTAGTCTCTCCAGCGCCGAGACAGTTCATGTTGAAGACATTTATGAATGATTAGTTGAAGATTATTATTAACGGTTAGTCCCTCCAGCGTCGGGACAATTCATGTTGAAGTTTATTATCCCTTGTGAATGGTGAGTCTCCCAAGCGTATGAGATAGTTCATTAAGAAAGCCTGTTGATTTCCTTCCCCAACAGGTGAAAGCAACCCATATAGAAGATTGGCCTTGTTGTGTGAAAATCCATAGCTTGGTGTTGCGTTATGAGTGAATCTATAACATATCTTTGTCATTGCGAGAGAATCCGTAATTGACTCTTTTGTTATGAGAGAATCCAGAACCCCTTAAAACACTGTCCTGTAAAAATAAAAAAAATATGTTGTTTTCATATCATGCATGTGGGCTCTGAAGGGTCCAAAATTGTGCTATCTGTTATATTTAAGTCCCTCATACCGTGCTGAGACGAAGATTCCATCTTCCCCTCCTCAGGTATCAAGAACTTAAATAGGGGCATCTGTTGCACCCCAATTTTTGGCCACTGAGATCCCACCATAGCCTAAATATTAGGGTCATCATTGTCATCATTATCATCATGCATTTATTATTTGCTAACCAAAAATACAAAAAAAAATTGTTGTTTGTTGCTTGTGTCCTAAGAGGAGACTGATCAATAAGAAGCTAAGAAAACTAGGGTTTTGAGGCCTAGAAAGAAATTCAACATTCTTCTATGATTCAAAGGGTTCTCCAATCAAAACCAAGGTCCAAGGATGGGTCAATGCAAGATCAATCACCTTCAACTTCATCAGAAGCTCCAATTAGGGTTTTTGACCTAATTTCTATGGAGGGTTGACTTTTAATCAGGAGATGGTTCCAAGAATCAAAATATGATTCAAGGGCATCCAAATCAACATTATAGTCCATCCATATCATTCATTTGAAGAGCAGAGCTTGATTCATTTAGAAATCACAAAACTGCAGTTCATTTGGAAAAAGTCAACTGTGCAAGTCAACCTTTGACTTTTGAGAAACATAGTCAACTATGGACTTTTAAGGATCCAAATCATCATCATATAGATATTGAAGACATTTGATGAAAGAAAATTCAAAAAATCCATCAAGAATCAAAAAGTCAAAATTAGGGTTTTTAAGTGTATTTTGACCTAATTCATGGATCTCCAAATTTTGCCTACACACTCAAAAATCTCCAAACATGAAAGTTGTAGATCTTGACAAAAAAACAACTTATCACATTGGAACTTTTTTCAAAAAGTGATTATTTTAAGAGATATGGAATTAAGAAGATAACTTTCAAAAGACTTAGAGAAATTTTCAAGTGTTTTACTTGGATTTTTTCTTAACTTTATGGCCATTTTTCTCAATGATCCAAAAAGAGTTTGAGGAAACTTTTAACTACTCATTTGAAGTATGTAGCAAGGGCTTTTCAAAGAGCTAAGTAGCATGAAATTTCATGGCTTGATCAAGGAGATATGATTTTGTCAATATGCGACCATGAACACTTGAAAATGAAGAAGAACATGAAGAAAGTGAAGAAGATATGAACCAAACTTGTTCAAATTCGAAAGATTCCTTTCTTGCAGCTCATATAACTTGTTCAAAGCACCATAATCAAAAGATTACACTTGATTTTGAGCTATAATCCAAGTTTTTAAGCCATTATCCAATTGATCATTCCATTAATGGCACAAAGTTAACACTTCCATTCTAGTAAAGTTAGCTTTATGCACAAACCCATAAGAAAGCCTCTAAGATCAAATCAAAACTTTGCAAGCATGCTGTGGACCTCCTTTTTTTTCGGGCCATACCTCTTTGCGGGAGAGATACGTGAACTGACCCTTTTTTATCGCTTATGCTTTCGCATTTTTGAAAATTCACAGAGTCGCCACCGACCTTTTATTTTATCCAATTAAGGAAAGGTTTATAAAAGAAACAGAAAAAAGACCTTTAAGAAATTCTGGGTAAGGGGGTAGGTTATACAAAGGGAAGGTGTTATCACCCTTTGTATCCATGGTTATCCATGGGCTCTTAAGTTTGCTTAGCTCACTTGTTTTTCGATTACTTTTCAATTGCTTTAGAATGCTCATATGTGGTTTCAAATACCTTTGTAAATTGAATTTGTAATGATCCTTGTGCGGATGTATACAAAATGTTTGTTTATCTTTCGAAAGATGTTTTGAAAAGAACGTTAACTTTGTAATGATCCGTGTTTGGATGTATACAAAGTATTGTCTTTTTGGAAAGTTTTGAAAAACAACAGTGTATGAGAATTTTGTTTGTTTTGATTTGAGCAAGCAAACTAGGAGGTCTACCCTGAGTTGTAAGGTCTTTATCCTATTTCCTTTAAAAATCTATCCTTTCACCGGATATAAACAAAAGGTTCGATTTTGTACTCGAAACAGTAGAATTTTGACTTTGATTTTGAAAAGAATGAGAAGGGATTACCTTAAGAGGTGCAAATGTGATTGTGTTTGGATTCAGATATTTTATATTTGAAGTTAGTGATCTAACGGTTCAATTTTATCTTTGACATACACGCAGTTTATATTTGCTGGAAATTAAAATGCGGAAATGTAAAGTGCGGAAAGTAAATCTACGCTATTACATCGATTGTGCAGGAAATGTAAACTAGCCTATTTACATGAATTTGATATCCTATACATTTATCTAGGAATTTAAATTGCAAGAAAAATAAAAGGCATGTTTTTTTTGGATTTTTTATGAATGATTTTAATTATAATTAATGCATGATTAATTAAATTAAAATGAAGAAAAAAGATGAAAATAGATTTAAACCTAGAAATTAAGTTTAAAATATGTACAAAATATTTGTCAATTGATTTTAAAACAAAACTAATTTTTTTTGGAATTTTTGAAATTGATTTGAAATTGATTAAGCTAATTAATACATAATTATACAAATAATTATACAAATAATTAAAACTCAAAGAGAAAATTATTCAAAATATGTACAAAATTAGTTTATAATATATAAACAATATTTTATATAAAGAACAATTTTTTTTTATGATTTTTTGATTGGTTAGAATAATTAAAAAGCAAATATATAAATATATACTAATTAATTATGCAAAATATTGAAATTTTGAAGAAAAATAAAATATTTTTATTTCAGAAAATAATATATTATTTTAGAAGTCTAAAAATATTTTTTGTGTATTTTTTGGATTTTTAAAACTATTTTTAATTAATTTTGCAAAGAAAATTAAAATAAAATAGAAAATAAAAGGATACTAATCAGATGTGGTTGATTGGAGAGTCCATGGTATGGACTGGCGTGTCAGGTGCGTTGGATGAGCTGGAAAGTGAATCTGAAGGCTCAGATATTGAGACACATGGCCATCAATACACCTGCAAAGCACTGGATTAGTGGAAAATTCAAAAGAACGCGCGCGCTGGCTGTCCAATGAGGTAGGGACACCTCATCATCTTCAACCTCTCGCTAGGACCTTTTACAGCGCTTTTATGAAAAGAGCGCTGTAATTGATGAGCTTCAGACCTGCAAAATAACGAATAGGGGTAAACCTAAAAATAAATTTGGCGCGACCTCTCCATTCAACTCGTCTGATCCATACGAACTCAATGGTACCACTTAGATCCTCTAATTTTTCCTATTTCAGAAAGCCCTAATTTTGAGATTATGAACCCTAGAATGGTAACTTCGTGTGTAAGCGTCTAAAACTCAATTAAAGTTCCAGAAATGATCTACACACCACACCAAGTTCAAATACATGTCTACATCGTGCTAGATATGCTTGTGTTATGAGATACAAGTCAGTTTTAGTTTGAGCAAATCGTGACCTGTGTAGCTCGATTCAGTGAGGTTTAAGACTTGCAATTGATTGGAATAGTTTCAGTGAAGCTCAGAGATGATGTTTGAATGCTTAGTTTGTATTGAAATTGACTGAAATTAAAAATTCGAATTTGAAATTACTTTGAAAAGTTTAAGTGGTTACAAGCATGGTACAAGCATAAGAATGGCTCTGATTTCTGTCTCTTTTGATTGTGAAATGTTATAGCCTTTATATAGACTATGTTGTGCTTAGAATTGAAGCCAACAAGCATCTAGTTGCCTTTGTGGAATTCTTGATTTTTTTATATTAAAAACCTTTGAATTATTGACCAAGTCTTCTTCTCTTCAATGCTCTTGCCTTGCTCTTCAATTCTATGCAGAAAATCAGAGATTCCTTGGGTGAGTCATGCTTAGATTGTAAGCTACCCATTATCCATTCATTTTCCTTTTAATTTAATCTTAAAATAAGATAAAATTAAGCAAAAAATGGATAAAAAAAGGTGTGGGCCTTGTCTTGGTCGTGGGAGGCCCATAATATTATGGAAATGATGTTTGAACCATGAAAACTTGGCCCCATTTGGAAAAAATACATTTTTGAGCAATGTTGATTTCATGCATTTTCCCAAAATTTAGCCAACTTCAACAAGGTGTAAATCCCTCAATTTTTGTCATATGAAGGAGATCTTGCACTTTTTGGAAACCTAAAAGAGTCCTCTAACTAATGCCTTTGGTCTCATGTCAAAATGATTTTTGATGCTCCTTGTGTGTCCTTTTGAAAAAAGTGTCTTTTTGTTGACTTTGAAAATGACCTGTAATGTCTTTGGTCATATTTTTCAAATGGTGAATGCAATGACCATGGGATCAATTGCATTTGAAAGATAATTTAATTTCCTTCAAAATGAGCTTTGGTTTGAATTTTTTGGATGAAGGATGAGAGAGTTATGACCAGTCAAAGTTGAGTTGACTTTTCAGGCAAAAACCCTAATTTTGAATCTTAGGGTTTTGTTGATTTTTGATCTTTCCTTGATGAATTATGATCATCCAATGATCAAATGATGAATCCTTTGACAAAATATGGACTTTGACAAAAAAATTCATTTTTGACTGTCTGTTGACTTTTTGGTCAAACGGGTCGTCTGTTGACTGTTTGAGCTGCTGACGGTGCGTCTGAGTGAATTGAAGTTTGAAAATTTGTATGATGGTACTTTGAGATATATGGATGTGCATGAAATCCATTTGAGGTCTCAAAAACTTGTTTCTCCTGTAAAAACAAGAAAACCCTAGTCAGGGACTGTTTGTGTAGGAGACAGTTAAGCGTACCTGATTTTTGTGCAGTGTTGAGTCTCTGCTAATCGCGTGATATTCAGAAGACTTCTAGAACAAAAATCTTGGAATTTTGAATTGTGAAAGATTGATTTGATTGATGGTACAAAACACTGAGAATTGTACTGTCAGCAGTTTGGCTGTCAACTGACTGTTCAGGTATTGACGTAGCAGTTAGAGTGAAAAATCAACAGTCAAAGTTAATTTTCTTTTTTGTTGTTTTTGTTTTTGTTTTATGTGAAAAATGAAAGTTTATTTACATGACTTGTTAAAAAAAACACAGACATAATAAATAACTTGATATTTACTGTATGCGGGCAAAATTACCGATAATAACCCTGAAAATCATTTAATGCACAGAAAAATGAATATTTGACTGGCAGAAAACACACAAAATATTATCTGAGTAATTAAGCAATATTATGACAAATAGTACAACATTTAATACTGACAGTACAAATATTACATACTATATTGAACAGTACGAATAAACGGTACATTTAAGAAATACGGCAAATTTTAAGAATGACGATTGATAACCCATGCTACAAATAGTAACATGTAGATGATTGGGAGCATAAGCATCCCAGGTCCACAGTGTTCCGGGCTATGCAGACAGAAGAAAGACATGATCACCGTAGCAATGGTGATGATCATAAGAAAACACGTTTCCCACCGCTTCGCCATTTTGTCGGGGAAAAGGATGGATTATGAAGTAGAAATTTGAGAGATGAATTAGAATTTGATGTGAGATTTTTATGAAAAAATGAGAGGTATTTATAGAGTGGAAAGAAGGATAGAGACGTTGGGGAATGATGTGATTCCGTACAAAAGGAAAATTTGAGTGGAAGTAAGATTTGAAAGAAAGTGTATGATAGTGTTGGGAAATAGAGAGATGTAGAGAATAAAGTTAGGATTTGATTTTTGAAAAAGAGATTTGAAAAGATTTTTGAAAATAATGGAATATAGTACAAAAATTAGTGGGAAACAAAAGATAATAATAATCTACTTGTTACCAGTACAGTCTGAGTTTCCTGATTCTGCGCCTGCAAAAAGATTTAACTCTGTACCAATTGTGTCAGTACTATTTATCTGTAAATAAATAAATAGCATGTGTGAAGTAATAAACAGTATTTGGCGTTTGCGTAAGAATAAATTCAACTGCAAGCCAAATTACTGTATAAGAAAAATTCTAAAAACTAAGTATTTCATATGTCAGGATATTTGTTGAAATAAAAATCCATGATTATATGAGACTCTTAATTTTCAGATTGGAGTTTTCTTGAAAAAAGATGCGGGCAAATTTTGGGGTATAACAGTTGCCCCTATTCAATCTTCTTAAACCTGAAGAGATTGTCTGAAATCTGAAGGTAGAAGATGATTGAATATTTAAATGCCCTGAAAATTTGCACTTACCTTGATCAGAAGAGATGTTGGAAGTTGCATTTGAATGTCGTCTGCGAAATGTTGTTGGCAGATTGAAACATTACCTGAGATGGGCTTTCAGATGCCACCTGGTAAATGGGTTGATGGTTTGTTCATCAGAATGAATCCATTGATTATATCTGGATGAAGGATTTGAAAGTCTTTGTGTTGACTGTTTCGGAACCGTCCAAGGTTACCGCTTTAAGTCTAGGAGGATGATTGCTACGGAACTTGTCCAAAGTTTTTCTGCTTTAGATTTTGATCATTGTGGAACCGTCTGAGGTATCAGCTTTAGATCTTTGATGTTAGATCGTTCTTGAACCGTCTGAGGTATCAACTTTAGATCTGTGATGCTAGATCGTTCTGGAACCGTCTGAGGTATCGACTTAGATCTGTGATGCTAGATCGTTTTGGAACCGTCTGAGGTATCGACTTAGATCTGTGATGCTAGATCGTTCTTGAACCGTCTGAGGTATCAACTTTAGATCTGCAATGTTAAATCGTTCTGGAACCGTCTGAGGTATCAACTTTAGATCTGCAATGTTAGATCGTTCTTGAACCATCTGAGGTATCAACTTTAGATCTGCAATGTTAGATCGTTCTGGAACCGTCTGAGGTATCAACTTTAGATCTGCGATGTTAGATCGTTTTGGAACCGTCTGAGGTATCAACTTTAGATCTGCAATGTTAAATCGTTCTGGAACCGTCTGAGGTATCAACTTTAGATCTGCAATGTTAGATCGTTCTTGAACCATCTGGGGTATCAACTTTAGATCGGTGATGCTAGATCGTTCTGGAACCGTCTGAGGTATCGACTTTAGATCTTCAATGTCTGTTTTTGAGTTGGTAAGTGATCAGAATGAATCTTCGGCTTGATTATATCTGAGAGAACCGTTCATGGAATTCAGGTGAACACTGCATGTGATTGAGAACATCTTTGTTGAAGATATCCGTCTACCTGAAAAATCAAGTTAGTGATATGCAATGTTTATGATGCATGTAAATGTGAGATATTCCCGGAGAAATATGCATGTGATGTTGTGTATGAATATGCGCATGATGCATGATGTATGATGTATGATGTATGATGTATGATGTATGATGTATGATGTATGATGTATGATGTATGATGTATGATGTATGAATGTGTGATGTATGATGTATGAATGTGATGTCAAGCTTCTATTTGGGAAAATAAATTTCCGTCAGTCATCTGAATATGACTATATTGTGATTGTTGATGATCTTTTGTCTTGTTTGAGTACCCTCGGCTGGGGAAATTCTTTGAGAACCATGGTACTCTGTTGAAGGATCTTTGATTATCACTTGGGAATGAAAGGTAGCTGGAAGTGCTGATGCCCTTTCAAATGGGAATGAGGAAGATGCATAATCCTCCGATGCACTATCTGACCAAGTCCGGGTGCGGGGATCACACCTTCTGAAGATAGTAATCTGGAACAACCCTGCTGGGGGATAAGACTTCTTTTGAAGAGAAAATCTCTTTTGAGGAATTTGCTGAGAAATGCGTTTCTCTTGGGGATTTTCTTCTGATGGAATAATGTCCAGATAATTGGGACATTTCCTGAATGCTATTCCTGTTTTTCCTGGTAAACATCAATCATATTCAAATGCACATGTTCATTCAAAATTATCATTGGGACGTTTACGTATTCAAAACAGAAAAAGTGAAAATAGTGATTTTTGAGCCTAAGCTGCATTGATTTTTGAAAAAGAGCCATGATAGGCTGGTTAGCACAGGGAGACAACAATCCTAGAAGTAGGAAATTGTCAGAAATTTTTGGAAAATATTTATAAAGATAAATAGCTATGTGAAAACAATCCAGTCAAGTTTCAACTCTGCTATTGCCAATCTGTCTTCGAGCATCTCATCCCTCACTTGTTGGAAGAAAGTGATTGGACTGATCGGTGTCTTTGAGGTGTTGAATCTTGATGGTGAGTAGGCAGCTGAACGGAACATAGTTGTATGCTTCATTCCCTAACTTTTGCCTAGGCTGCCCTTTCAGGTTTTCAGCCTACCGGGATAGTATTCGTTTAGTCTCTAATTTTTGCCTGGACCGCCCTTTCGGGTTTTCAATCCACCGAGACGCTCATTTTTTTGCCTAAGTTGCCCTTTCAGGTTTTCAACTTAGCGAGCTGTTTTTTTTTATTTTTTAAGCGAAGTACTTTTTGACTATGTCAGCATTCACAGGGTGTGGGAAATCCTCGCCATCCATGGTGGTAAGCAACATGGCTCCGCCGGAGAATATTTTCTTGATTACGAATGGTCCCTCGTAGGTGGGAGTCCATTTGCCTCTGGGATCACCTTGTGGTAAGATGATGCGTTTGACAACCAAGCCACCAGTTTGGTATGCTTGACTTTTGACTTTTTTGTTGAAGGCTTTGATCATACGCTTTTGGTATAGCTGACCATGACAAATAGCGGCGAGCCTTTTCTCATCAATCAAGTTTATCTGGTCCAATCGTGTTTGAATCCAATCGTCTTCGTCTAGATTGGCTTCTTTCATAATCCTTAGGGAAGGAATCTGAATTTCAATTGGAAGAACTGCCTCCATACCATAGACTAAGGAGAATGGAGTTGCCCCTGTTGAAGTACGCGCAGATGTGCGATAACCATGAAGAGCAAAAGGTAACATCTCATGCCAGTCTTTGTAGGTTACTGTCATTTTTTGTATGATTTTCTTGATGTTCTTGTTGGCAGCTTCCACCGCGCCGTTCATCTTTGGTCGATATGGAGAAGAATTATGATGTTTGATCTTGAACTGTGTGCAAAGTTCAGTAATCATTCTGTTGTTTAGATTTGTGCCATTGTCCGTAATAATCCGTTCAGGGATGCCGTACCGACAAATGAGATTGTATTTGATGAACCGGGCCACCACATTCTTGGTAACAGAAGCAAATGAAGCTGCTTCTACCCACTTTGTGAAGTAGTCAATAGCGACCAGGATAAAGCGATGTCCGTTGGAGGCAGTAGGTTTGATTTCTCCAATCATATCAATACCCCACATTGCAAAAGGCCAAGGAGCCGTCAGGACGCTTAATGGAACTGGAGGTACATGTACTTTGTCAGTGTATATCTGGCATTTGTGACATGTTCGAGAGTGATGATGGCAGTCTGTTTCCATGGTAGACCAGTAATAACCTGCTCTAAGGATCTTTTTAGCCATTGTATGTCCACTGGAATGAGTACCGAAGGCACCATTGTGTATTTCTTCCATGATCTGTTCTGCTTCCTTCTTGTTTACACAGCGAAGTAAAGTCGAGTCATGGTTGCGTTTGTATAGGGTTCCATTGCTTAGAAAGAATTTGGCAGCAAATCTCCTTAGAAACTTTCTGTCGTTAATGGATGCCCCTTCAGGGTACTCCTGAGCTTCGAGATATCTTTTTACTTCATGGAACCATGGTTTTCCTTTTGTTCCCTCGGTATTGATCTCATTGCAATAGGATGGTTCATCTTGCCTGTAAATGGTGATCATAGGCGCCTCGTTGTCCCACCTGACTTTGAACATGGATGACATGGTAGCTAAAGCATCAGCTAGTTGATTTTCCTCGCGTGGGATATGTTCGAAAGTGATTTCTTCGAAGTAAGGAATCAAACTCAGCACATATTCTTTGTAAGGAATTAGATTCGGGTGCTTCGTGTCCCATTCCCCTTTGACTTGGTAGATTACCAAGGCCGAGTCTCCGTAGACTTCCAGGAATTTGATTCTTAGATCGATTGCAGCTTTAAGACCCAGAATACATGCTTCGTATTCGGCTATATTGTTAGTGCAATTGAAGCATAACCTGGCAGTGAATGGTGTATGACCTCCTGCGGGGGAAATGATCACAGCTCCGATGCCATTGCCAAGTGCATTAGAAGCTCCGTCAAAAACCATAGTCCATCGGGATCCTGGCTCGGGTCCTTCTTCTGGTCCTGGTTGTTTGTAGTCATTGACTAGCATAATGTCTTCGTCTGGGAAGTCAAAGTTCAATGCTTGATAATCATCCACTGCTTGATGAGCTAGATGATCAGCTACCACACTTCCTTTGATTGCTTTTTGTGAAGTGTATTGAATGTCATATTCTGTTAAGATCATTTGCCATCTCGCTATTCTTCCAGAGAGAGCAGGTTTTTCGAACACGTATTTGATGGGATCCATCTTGGAGATTAGGAAAGTGGTGTGATTTAGCATGTACTGTCTTAGTCGGCGAGCCGCCCAAGCTAAGGCACAACAAGTTTTTTCGAGTAGTGAGTATCTTGTTTCACAATCGGTAAACTTTTTGCTAAGATAGTAGATTGCGTGCTCCTTTCGGCCGGATTCGTCATGTTGTCCTAGTACACACCCCATTGAGTCTTCTAACACAGTTAGGTACATTATCAGAGGTCTGCCTTCCACAGGTGGCAACAAGATTGGAGGTTTTTGGAGATATTCTTTGATTTTGTCAAAGGCTAACTGGCATTTGTCATTCCACCTTTCCACTTGATCTTTCTTCAACAATTTGAAGATCGGCACACAAGTAGTAGTCATGTGGGCAATAAATCGGGCGATGTAATTTAGACGTCCCAAGAATCCTCTGACTTGTTTCTCGGTACGAGGTATAGGCATTTCTTGAATGGCTTTAACCTTGGCGGGATCAACCTCAATACCTTTGCTGCTGACGATGAAACCTAAGAGTTTGCCGGATCTTACTCCAAAGGTACACTTATTTGGGTTCAGTCGCAACTTGTATTTCTTGAGTCTGTCAAACAACTTGTGTAAATGACCCAGATGTTCTTCTTTGGTGTTGGATTTTGCAATCATGTCATCGACATACACCTCTATTTCTTGATGAATCATATCATGAAATAGCGCTACCATTGCACGTTGATAGGTTGCTCCTGCGTTTTTCAGACCAAAGGGCATTACTTTGTAACAAAAGGTTCCCCAGGGTGTTGTGAAGGTTGTTTTTTCCATGTCTTCGGGTGCCATCTTGATTTGATTGTACCCTGAGAATCCGTCCATAAAGGAGAATACCTTGCATTGTGCGGTATTGTCAACCAGTACATCGATGTGTGGTAAAGGGAAATCATCTTTGGGGCTTGCCCGGTTCAGATCTCTGTAGTCCACGCACATTCTGACTTTCCCGTCTTTTTTAGGTACAGGCACGATGTTAGCTATCCAAGGAGGATAACTTACAACTTTTAGGAATCCGGCATTGAACTGTTTTTCAACCTCGTCTTTGATCTTTTTTGACATATCAGGCCTACTCCTTCGTAGTTTCTGTTTGACTGGAATGCTACCTTCTTTGATTGGCAGGCGATGAACTACAATGTCTGTGTCAAGGCCTGGCATATCTTCATAGGACCAGGCGAATATCTCGACGTAGTCTCGCAGCATTTGAATCAGTCTTTGCTTGATGCTGTGTTCTAAATCAGCCCCTATTTTGACTTCTTTCTTTTCTTCGTTGCTGCCCAAGTTGATGACCTCAATTGGCTCCTCGTGAGGCTGTATGGCCTTGTCTTCTTGTTCTAGCAGCCTTGCAAGTTCTCTTGGCACTTCACAATCTTCCTCACTTTCGTCCTCAGTTTGGTAGATCGGACTTTCAAAGTCATGACGGGCAATAGCAGAATCGTTGTTGACTGGATCCAGAGTGTATGTGAATCTGCATGTTAGTTATGTGAGTGTGTGTGAAGAAAAACATAGCTATTTGAAAGCGAAGAAAGAAAGAAAAAGGATCACAAAATTTAAATATGCAAGCGTCCCATGATTTTATTGAATGCACATGATCATGATATGATAAGCCCTTATAGAAGGACCAGTGTGCTAAGGCACACGGCTTTCAAGCTCATGGTTCGATTGTTCAGGAACCATTTTTATCTTTGCACAATATACACAAAGAAAACAGGAAATGGCATTTACTCCTGGTCAAAGGAGATCACATCCTCAGCTTTCCAGTTGTTCAATCCACTGCTGTGAGCAGGGAGTATCCAGCTGTTCCAGTTGCAGTTGTCTTCTTCATCTTCCACAGCATTGATTTCATTAGTGGGAAAATGAGCCGGTGATCCTTCGGGATAAGGGATATACTCTGCTGGATACGAGAGCCCAGGCTGAGATATCTCTGTTGGCTGAGCGAGATGCTCGATAAGGCCGTCCCATGCAGTCGGGATGATGTTTTGAATAGAGACTTGTGCATCCTGATGAGGAGTGTATGCTGACAGAAAGCAACCCTCGTTATTTGGTATTTCCCTGGCTTTTTCAAGAGCGAAATTGTCATCGTACTGTTCATCCCATCCAGTTGGGACAATGTCCTCCATAGCAATTTGTGAGCTCGGAGGAGCGGAGTATTTCACCATATAGTCATATTTGCCGCTGGGTTCTCCTAGCGTGTCCCATACTTCTTTGGGTGTATTTTGATATTGCTCAGTGACGGTACTTGTGAAACTTTTGTCATTTTCAATTTGATCACCCCATCCAGTCGGGGTAATGTCTTCCATAGCAATATAAGAATTCTGAGGTGCGGTATACTGATAATTATATCGTCACTTGGTTCTCCCACAGCATCCCACATTCCCATGGAAATGGGTGGAATCTCATCTAGATATGGCTGAATGATATGGTTCAATAACACTCCTTCATCTTCAATAGCGTTTACTTCTTGGCTGACGAAGTGTGACATTAATCCTTCAGAACGAGGACCTTGATCATTCTTTTGATTTTCACTATCATAGCCCAGGCCTAGCTTGTCAGACTTGTAGGGTATATCGGGAAGCTGTCCCCATACTGTGCAATCACCCTGTTCAATCATGGCTTTGGCATCTTTGAGAGAAGCCATAGTTGTAGTTGGAGTAGCAGGAATATGCTTGGTGGTAGAGACATCTGGGGAGACCACCTCAAATGATTGGCATGGAGTTTCGATGAATCCGTCCTCCAACTCGACATATTTGGAATTGCTTAGGTGACTAACCACATATTCCTCTTCGCCATAGACTGTGACAATCTTTCCTTTTACTGGATATTTTAACTTCTGATGCAGGGTAGAAGTTACAGCGTTTGCCCCATGTATCCAAGGACGTCCAAGTAAACAGGAGTAGGCTGGGTGAATTTTCATTACGTAAAAGATAGAATCAAAGATCTGAGAACCCACTCTGATTGGGAGATTCACTTTTCCGTATACCGTTCTTGTTGACCCGTCAAAGGCTCTTACCACAACATCACTTGGTTGTAACACAATTCCTTCGAAGTCAAGCTTTTCTAGTACTGTTTTCGGCAACACGTTCAAAGAAGAACCGTTATCTACTAGCACATGAGATAGAGTGGTGCCATTACATTCAATGGAGATATGTAGGGCTTTGTTGTGATTTTTTCCAGCAGGGGTTAGATCCACATCAGAGAAACCGAGACCATTGCTCACGGTTAGATTGGCAACACAATTCTCAAATTGGTCGACTGAGATCTCTTGGGGCACATGCGCAGCTTTAAGGAACTTCATCAGAGCTTTGGCATGGGCTTCTGAATATTTTAGCAGGGATAGCATTGAGATTTTTGAAGCGGTGTGCCCCAGTTGCTCAACAATATTGTAATCACTCTTGCAGATGATTTTCAATATTTCCTCCATTTCTTGCTTTGATGGATCCTCAGCAGTGATCTCCACCGGGGTTTGAACTTGTTCAACTTGTGGCTCTTTGCCGCGAGCGCTGTCATCTTGATTAGGAACTGGGACTCGGACTGGACCAACAGCAACATTTGGAGAAATTTCTGGTGAAAAGATTCTTCCACTTCTCGTGATCTTGCTGGTACCCACAATATTACCCACAGTTGGAGTAGTTAACTTTGCGGTCTCTTCAGTCGAGGTACCCTGCTTAACTCCATGAACGTAAACATTAGTGTCGTATCCCCATGGGACAGCTTTGTCTGAGGAGTATGGAAATGGAGTTGGACTAGTAATGACTACTGATGCCACTTTGAGTGTAGCAGAAATTTTGAATGGAGCCTTGGCAGAGATTTTGAATGGTAAGCTGGAGATCACTGAGGAATCCTCTATTCTCATCCCGTTTGCAAAGACTTCGCACAGCACGTCCATAGAAGGGAGCCTCTCAAACATAATGATACGGCGATCCATCCACTTTTGAATTCCCATCCTCAGATTTTCACAACCATTGGGCAGGCAGGAGCAGTAAAAGTAGTCGGGGTCACATCCTGGGAAGTAACCAGCTCGGATTAGCTTTCCTTTGACTTCGCAGAGTGGAGTTGATAATTCGTTCACATCATAGATGTAAACAGTGTCCAGGATAGCGTAAACAGTTTTGTCATGCTTTGGCATAGGTGCAGTGATGACATTTGGAGTTTCTGGAGGATCGAACTCAATTTCCCCAGCATCTATCATATCTTGTATTTTATTTTTCAGGGCCCAGCAGTGATCTGCGTCATGTCCTGGACAGTTTGAGTGATAGGCACATGTCGCATCAGGGCGATAATTCGGAGAGGAAGTGTTGACATTCTTTGGAGGACCTTTTAATGTGATCAGATCTGCTTTTAGCAAGTGCTGCAATGCCTGAGAGATTGGCATGTTGATTCTGGTGAAATTTCTTCTTGGTGCATCTGGTCGATGCGTATATTTTGGCTGTTGATCTTTTTGAGGTGCAGATGCGGAGATCAGAACTGCCCCTACAGATTGATGCTGCTCACTTTTGCGACTTTTCTGAATTTGTGTTGCATTGACCTCATTTCTCCCGCTGATGGACCTTTTTGTAGTACCAGAGGAGGAACCTATTTGAATTTTTCCATTTTGAATGCCACTTTCGACACGTTCTCCGGTCAGTATCAGGTCAGTGAAACCTGATGATGAGCTTCCCAGCAAATGGCTATAGAAAGGGCCAGTTAAAGTGCCCATGAACATGTCGACTAGTTCGCGATCAGATAAGGGTGGTTGAACCCTTCCAGCCATATCTCTCCACTTTTGTGCATATCCTTTGAAACTTTCTTTTGGTCCCATAGACATGCCCCTTAGTTGAGTACGGGTTGGCGCAAGATCAGCATTGTATTGGTACTGTTTGTAAAAAGCAGCAGCTAATTCTTCCCAAGTATGAACCTTGGTATTTTCCAGCTGGTAGTACCATTCGAGTTGTGTACCCGACAGACTTTCTTGGAAGAAGTGAATCCACAATTTGTTATCTGTTGTATGAGGTTGTATCTTCCTCACATAGGATCTCAGATGTAGTTTCGGGCAAGAAACTCCATCATATTTTGCAAAGACAGGAACTTTGAATTTTGGAGGGATAACAACATCCGAGATGAGCCCCAGATCATTGAAATCTAAGCCAGGTATTTTTTGTATCTCCATAGCTTTCATACGGTCTTCCAGCTGTTGGTATTTGTCATCATCCGGTTCGTCCCCAGAATGATCATCTTCTTCATTTGAAGAGAGAGAGGGTTTAGCAGAACCCTGGTTGCTTTGATTGTCTTCTTGTTCACCATCACCGACTGTTTCAGGGATCGGTGGCTTTTTGAACTTTTTGACTGGGATTTTGATCTTCCTTTTCAGGTGACTCAAGCCTACAGATCCTTTGGGCTTCTTTTTCTTCTTGATTATCAGGGCTTTCAGTTCTTGTTGCCCATTTGCCAGTTCCAGAATTGCCACTTGAACTTGGGCATTCTGTGCTTCGAGGTTCTTGATGCTTGTCTCAGATTCCATCTCTTCTGACTGAAATAAACAGCGAGGAGATGAGAAATCCGTCATGAGAACCTGTTACGCAATGTGTATGACTGGATGCAATGTATATGCAATGTATATGAATGCAATGTATGAAATGTATATGCAATGCAATGTATGTGCAATGTATGTGAATGAAATGTGTGTGCAATGTTTTCAAGGATCTTAGAGTTTAGATTTGTTAAAGAAGAAACAAACATTAGTTAATCAATTTATTCTTTTTTTCTTTGCCTCATTTGGGCTTACAAGACAGAAATAAAATAAATGATCCTTCAGGTCTCCCTCGGACGCTTTCTCTTTGCCCCCAGGAATGTGTTGATCTGCTGTTCTTCTTGAAGCTGTCCGGTGAGCTCCAATATCCTTCTCTCATAGTCCTGACAGTGTGCTTTGAAGGTGTCTCTTTCCTCTTTGAGTTGAACCCAAGATTTTTGCAACTCTTCTAGGTCAGTTGGCATATCCGGGTGTAGAATAACTTGAGGTTCGTATCCTTCGACCTCTGGTTCAATAGTCACTGGTAGAATAGCGGGATATGGCATAATGAGTTTCTGAGCATGAGTGCGGACCCATCTGAGGTAAGGTTCCATAGGGATAGAATTCCATTGCTCCAAAGTTTTGCTTTCTATTCTATAGACACTGTCCCATGCCCGTATGAACCTTCGTCGGTGTCTATGAGAATCATTCTCGTAATCAAACACAATGCCACGGATAATCATGTCATGAGGACCGTTGCTCCTTGCATATCCGAATTGGCGTAGAGCTAAAGAGGGATTGTAAGTGATGCCTCCTTTGATGCCAAGGAGTGGCACATTAGGGTACTCTCCACAATGATCAATGATAGTAATATCTCTTTGAAAGAAGTTGTTCCACCGGATATCTGAATGAGACAAAGACATAATCCTGCGAGACCATTGCATTCTTTGTTCATTTCTCAACACTGATCGGGGAAGATGAAATGTAAACCATCTAGCCAGTAGTGGTATACAGCATATGAGAGTTCCTCGTTTCTTCATGGTACGAGTGTGTAGAGAATGTAGAATGTCTCCCAGCAATGTTGGTACCGGGTTACGGATTAGGAAAAGGTTGATGATGTGTACACTTATGAACTGATCGGGATTTGGGAATAAAACCAACCCATAGATCAAAAGTGCCATAACTTCCTCAAAAGCTGGATAACTTTTGTTTTCTAGCAGTAGTCGAGCCTTTTCCAACAAGAACTTGGCAAGCAAACCCTTAACTCCACTCTTTGTTTCCCAATTGGACTCGATTTCTGATTTTCGCAGATGTAAAGCAGCAGCAATGACCTCAGGTTTTGGAATCCTTTCTAAACCAGTGAAAGGTAATTGATTTCGAACAGGCAATCCAATTAGTTCAGAGAATTCTTCCAAAGTGGGTACCAACTGGTAATCAGGAAAGGTAAAGCAATGATGTTCAGGGTCAAAGAACTGGAACAGGACCCGTATCATGTCTTCTTCAAATTTTGAGGTAACCAAATGGAGTAAGTGACCATGCCTTTCGGTGAATTGAACATTCCTGGGGAATTCTGACACTAAGTCTTTTAGTTCAGATGGTACCGTTGAGATGTTGATTCGGATGTAATCTCGGATGGCGGGAGCCATTACCTGCAAAAACAAAGGTAAACTCTTTGATCCTTGAAGTGTTTTGTGAGAAAATGATATGCTTATGATGCAAACATGTGGCACACAAAAACAAATCAAAAAATAGCCTTAGGTTTAAAGGCTTGCATGGAGCTGATAGGTGATACCCTCCCCACTGATGTTGAGTTGGTTAAAACCTGTCCTAGAATAGCATTCGGGTTCTATGATCCTTGGAAGTAACATCTCAATACGGCGCTCGAGCGGCCGATCAAAATATTCCTCGAGGATAACTAACTTCGATCAATTTCAAAGCTAGCCACTTAATAGGCCATAAGTCAAGTTCAACTAAAAAAGGTTCTAAGACAAATTAGTGTTTAATGACATTTCGGAAGCCTAATATACTCCTTGATCGTTTTCAAGGGACATCAGTATAAACCAAAGTATCGCGCTAATGATGACTACCAGATCAACCGTATCGGTACATGCCGTACAGTTTCCTTGGTCTATTGTCATATACTTAAGGTATCTCGAGATTCGGGTTAGAATCTTCCACACAAGCAAAATACCCAAACAAACCTTTGAAAAATAGAGCAATCAAGTCAAACAATTGAAAACATCGAAGTAATCAATTCTCTTAAGGTAACCCCTTTTGAAAACATTTTGTTTTTTGAAATAGTTTATCCCCAGCAGAGTCGCCAGTTCTGTGGACCTCCTTTTTTTTCGGGCCATACCTCTTTGCGGGAGAGATACGTGAACTGACTCTTTTTTATCGCTTATGCTTTCGCATTTTTGAAAATTCACAGAGTCGCCACCGACCTTTTATTTTATCCAATTAAGGAAAGGTTTATAAAAGAAACAGAAAAAAGACCTTTAAGAAATTCTGGGTAAGGGGGTAGGTTATACAAAGGGAAGGTTTTAGCACCCTTTGTATCCATGGTTATCCAAGGGCTCTTAAGTTTGCTTAGCTCACTTGTTTTTCGATTACTTTTCAATTGCTTTAGAATGCTCATATGTGGTTTCAAATACCTTTGTAAATTGAATTTGTAATGATCCTTGTGCGGATGTATACAAAATGTTTGTTTATCTTTCGAAAGATGTTTTGAAAAGAACGTTAACTTTGTAATGATCCGTGTTTGGATGTATACAAAGTATTGTCTTTTTGGAAAGTTTTGAAAAACAACAGTGTATGAGAATTTTGTTTGTTTTGATTTGAGCAAGCAAACTAGGAGGTCTACCCTGAGTTGTAAGGTCTTTATCCTATTTCCTTTAAAAATCTATCCTTTCACCGGATATAAACAAAAGGTTCGATTTTGTACTCGAAACAGTAGAATTTTGACTTTGATTTTGAAAAGAATGAGAAGGGATTACCTTAAGAGGTGCAAATGTGATTTTGTTTGGATTCAGATATTTTATCTTTGAAGTTAGTGATCTAACGGTTCAATTTTATCTTTGACATACACGCAGTTTATATTTGCTGGAAATTAAAATGCGGAAATGTAAAGTGCGGAAAGTAAATCTACGCTATTACATCGATTGTGCAGGAAATGTAAACTAGCCTATTTACATGAATTTGACATCCTATACATTTATCTAGGAATTTAAATTGCAAGAAAAATAAAAGGCATGTTTTTTTTGGATTTTTTATGATTGATTTTAATTATAATTAATGCATGATTAATTAAATTAAAATGAAGAAAAAAGATGAAAATAGATTTAAACCTAGAAATTAAGTTGAAAATATGTACAAAATATTTGTCAATTGATTTTAAAACAAAACTAATTTTTTTTGGAATTTTTGAAATTGATTTGAAATTGATTAAGCTAATTAATACATAATTATACAAATAATTATACAAATAATTAAAACTCAAAGAGAAAATTATTCAAAATATGTACAAAATTAGTTTATAATATATAAACAATATTTTATATAAAGAACAATTTTTTTTTATGATTTTTTGATTGGTTAGAATAATTAAAAAGCAAATATATAAATATATACTAATTAATTATGCAAAATATTGAAATTTTGAAGAAAAATAAAATATTTTTATTTCAGAAAATAATATATTATTTTAGAAGTCTAAAAATATTTTTTGTGTATTTTTTGGATTTTTAAAACTATTTTTAATTAATTTTGCAAAGAAAATTAAAATAAAATAGAAAATAAAAGGATACTAATCAGATGTGGTTGATTGGAGAGTCCATGGTATGGACTGGCGTGTCAGGTGCGTTGGATGAGCTGGAAAGTGAATCTGAAGGCTCAGATATTGAGACACATGGCCATCAATACACCTGCAAAGCACTGGATTAGTGGAAAATTCAAAAGAACGCGCACACTGGCTGTCCAATGAGGTAGGGACACCTCATCATCTTCAACCTCTCGCTAGGACCTTTTACAGCGCTTTTATGAAAAGAGCGCTGTAATTGATGAGCTTCAGACCTGCAAAATAACGAATAGGGGTAAACCTAAAAATAAATTTGGCGCGACCTCTCCATTCAACTCGTCTGATCCATACGAACTCAATGGTACCACTTAGATCCTCTAATTTTGCCTATTTCAGAAAGCCCTAATTTTGAGATTATGAACCCTAGAATGGTAACTTCGTGTGTAAGCGTCTAAAACTCAATTAAAGTTCCAGAAATGATCTACACACCACACCAAGTTCAAATATATGTCTACATCGTGCTAGATATGCTTGTGTTATGAGATACAAGTCAGTTTTAGTTTGAGCAAATCGTGACCTGTGTAGCTCGATTCAGTGAGGTTTAAGACTTGCAATTGATTGGAATAGTTTCAGTGAAGCTCAGAGATGATGTTTGAATGCTTAGTTTGTATTGAAATTGACTGAAATTAAAAATTCGAATTTGAAATTTCTTTGAAAAGTTTAAGTGGTTACAAGCATGGTACAAGCATAAGAATGGCTCTGATTTCTGTCTCTTTTGATTGTGAAGTGTTATAGCCTTTATATAGACTATGTTGTGCTTAGAATTGAAGCCAAGAAGCATCTAGTTGCCTTTGTGGAATTCTTGATTTTTTTATATTAAAAACCTTTGAATTATTGACCAAGTCTTCTTCTCTTCAATGCTCTTGCCTTGCTCTTCAATTCTCTGCAGAAAATCAGAGATTCCTTGGGTGAGTCATGCTTAGATTGTAAGCTACCCATTATCCATTCATTTTCCTTTTAATTTAATCTTAAAATAAGATAAAATTAAGCAAAAAATGGATCAAAAAAGGTGTGGGCCTTGTCTTGGTCGTGGGAGGCCCATAATATTATGGAAATGATGTTTGAACCATGAAAACTTGGCCCCATTTGGAAAAAATACATTTTTGAGCAATGTTGATTTCATGCATTTTCCCAAAATTTAGCCAACTTCAACAAGGTGTAAATCCCTCAATTTTTGTCATATGAAGGAGATCTTGCACTTTTTGGAAACCTCAAAGAGTCCTCTAACCAATGCCTTTGGTGTCATGTCAAAATGATTTTTGATGCTCCTTGTGTGTCCTTTTGAAAAAAGTGTCTTTTTTGTTGACTTTGAAAATGACCTATAATGTCTTTGGTCATATTTTTCAAATGGTGAATGCAATGACCATGGGATTAATTGCATTTGAAAGATAATTGAATTTCCTTCAAAATGAGCTTTGGTTTGAATTTTTTGGATGAAGGATGAGAGAGTTATGACCAGTCAAAGTTGAGTTGACTTTTCAGGCAAAAACCCTAATTTTGAATCTTAGGGTTTTGTTGATTTTTGATCTTTCCTTGATGAATTATGATCATCCAATGATCAAATGATGAATCCTGTTGACTTTTTGGTCAAACGGGTCGTCTGTTGACTGTTTGAGCTGCTGACGGTGCGTCTGAGTGAATTGAAGTTTGAAAATTTGTATGATGGTACTTTGAGATATATCGATGTGCATGAAATCCATTTGAGGTCTCAAAAACTTGTTTCTCCTGTAAAAACAAGAAAACCCTAGTCAGGGACTGTTTGTGTAGGAGACAGTTAAGCGTACCTGATTTTTGTGCAGTGTTGAGTCTCTGCTAATCGCGTGATATTCAGAAGACTTCTAGAACAAAAATCTTGGAATTTTGAATTGTGAAAGATTGATTTGATTGATGGTACAAAACACTGAGAATTGTACTGTCAGCAGTTTGGCTGTCAACTGACTGTTCAGGTATTGACGTAGCAGTTAGAGTGAAAAATCAACAATCAAAGTTAATTTTCTTTTTTGTTGTTTTTGTTTTTGTTTTATGTGAAAAATGAAAGTTTATTTACATGACTTGTTAAAAAAAACACAGACATAATAAATAACTTGATATTTACTGTATGCGGGCAAAATTATCGGTAATAACCCTGAAAATCATTTAATGCACAGAAAAATGAATATTTGACTGGCAGAAAACACACAAAATATTATCTGAGTAATTAAGCAATATTATGACAAATAGTACAACATTTAATACTGACAGTACAAATATTACATACTATATTGAACAGTACGAATAAACGGTACATTTAAGAAATACGGCAAATTTTAAGAATGACGATTGATAACCCATGCTACAAATAGTAACATGTAGATGATTGGGAGCATAAGCATCCCAGGTCCACAGTGTTCCGGGCTATGCAGACAGAAGAAAGACATGATCACCGTAGCAATGGTGATGATCATAAGAAAACACGTTTCCCACCGCTTCGCCATTTTGTCGGGGAAAAGGATGGATTATGAAGTAGAAATTTGAGAGATGAATTAGAATTTGATGTGAGATTTTTATGAAAAAATGAGAGGTATTTATAGAGTGGAAAGAAGGATAGAGACGTTGGGGAATGATGTGATTCCGTACAAAAGGAAAATTTGAGTGGAAGTAAGATTTGAAAGAAAGTGTATGATAGTGTTGGGAAAAAGAGAGATGTAGAGAATAAAGTTAGGATTTGATTTTTGAAAAAGAGATTTGAAAAGATTTTTGAAAATAATGGAATATAGTACAAAAATTAGTGGGAAACAAAAGATAATAATAATCTACTTGTTACCAGTACAGTCTGAGTTTCCTGATTCTGCGCCTGCAAAAAGATTTAACTCTGTACCAATTGTGTCAGTACTATTTATCTGTAAATAAATAAATAGCATGTGTGAAGTAATAAACAGTATTTGGCGTTTGCGTAAGAATAAATTCAACTGCAAGCCAAATTACTGTATAAGAAAAATTCTAAAAACTAAGTATTTCATATGTCAGGATATTTGTTGAAATAAAAATCCATGATTATATGAGACTCTTAATTTTCAGATTGGAGTTTTCTTGAAAAAAGATGCGGGCAAATTTTGGGGTATAACACATGCTTAAAGCTTTGTACCTCACCATTGAAACCATATCTTTCTCATTTCTTCACAAACAAGCAAGATGGTACACAAGTCACATGTGAACTTAAAACTCTGAACTTTTGCCATCCACAAACCGTAATTCTTTCCTATAAATAGAGGACTTTGCCTCTTGGATCATTGACACCAGAATTCTCCAAGTCACTACCTCACTTGAGATTCTCTTTTCTCACCTCTTGCATTTTCATAGTGATTTTGAGTTCCACAATTTATGGGTGTCAAACAAGAGTTTGAACAACTTCTAAATACCATTTAGAAGCTGCCCATACCTTCCTTAACCTACCAAAAGGCCTCTAACCAAAAAACACCATTTCACTCCATTTTTAAAGCTTTTAAGCTCATAACATGCCATAATCCAAACCAAACACTTTCAAACCAAACCAATAGTCCTAATAGCTTCTATTTGCCATATTGAAGCTATTCAGAACCCCTAAACACAAGACAAGCATCTACAATCCAAAATCACTCTTCAAATTTTCACTTTAAAGAACCTTTGAACCAAAGTTTGGAACTTGAGTTTTACTCGTCCGTTTTAAGGCTTTTTGAGTTTGATAGCTTCTAAACATCACATAGAAGCTATCTAAACTTCTGTTTTGCATCTGGAACATCATTTCCATAGCTAACTCACCATAACTTTTTTAGTTTCAAGTGAAATTTGAGTTTGTAGTTGCAGGTACAATCAGGAGTTTTAAGCATCCCAAAAGCTTCCCTAAGGTCCCTAGAAGCTAACTGAATACTTGAGGCATTCCCAGGTCCTCTAAATTTCGCTCCAGACCTCCATTTTCAGAGGTATATGAAGGAGTGAAAAACACTTAGAAAGGGGGGATTGAATAAGGGTTGTTTCTAAAAATGGCTGATAAAATAAATAATCACACAGTTATTTTTATCCTGGTTCGTTGTTAATCAAACTACTCCAGTCCACCCCTGACAGAGTGATTTACCTCCACTGAGGATTTAATCCACTAATCAATCTTGATTAAAATGGTTTTCCACTTAGACAACTTCTAAGTCTTCTAGAGTATGCTGATCACAACTTGATCACCCTAGGAATTCTTTTACAAAATAGTAAACAATATTACAAGAGTTTAAAGTGCTTCTTAATAAGCTATAATCACCAAGATATTACAATATTAAGTTCTAACACTCACAAAGATATTACAATATTTGTAAGGTTGAAGATGAAGTTGTTTGTTGTTCGTGTGATAACGTTAAGAATCAACTTGGTAGCATAAGGTTACTTAGCGTGTGTTCTCTAGTTCTTCAGCATCCAGAGCATCACTTATATAGGCAATGAGAAAAGTGATCGTTGAGGAGCATTTAATGCTTTACGTGAATAATACACTACTACATTTAATGTTTCACTCTTTTGTCAACTACCTCGAGCCTTGTTTCAACTGCTCTTGCTGACTTTTCCTTTTGTAGCTTTTAACGTTCCTTTTGTCAGTAAGATTTGACGTTGTAGCTTTTTCATCTTGTACTTGCTTCTAGAGTCAGAATATTAGAATGACGTTTGAATATCAGAGTCTTCAGCGTTGGTGCAGATTGTAACTTCAGTCATCAGACTTTGGAAGTTCCTTGCAGCGTGATACCATCAGATCTTCAGAGCCTTGCTTCTGATTTCCATCTTCTTATGCCTTCCAGATCATGTTCTGATTTTCTCAAGACCAACTTCTGATGTCTTCCAAACCATGTTCTGATGAAGCCATCCAGATCTTCTGGGTCAGAGCTTCTGAATGCTGATTTTGTGCATACTCTTTTAGACTTTTCCTGAAATGGAAAACGTGAATAATTAGAGTACCACATTGTCTTATACAAAATTCATATATAATGTTATCATCAAAACTAGAAATATTGATCAGAACATTTCATGTTCTAATAGTATGTAACTCAATTTCGAGCTCCCATGAATGGAGCTCAATCCATGCAGTTCTTGATACCAAAATGTTCTAATTTACATGTAGATTGATAGCCCTAAGGTCCTGATCACTGATTGTTAGTATTAAGGGTTTAATTTTAAAATTGATTTTTAGGGTTCATACGAAAATTCCAGAAATTCATGAGTTTTACTTTGATTAAATGTGCGTAAACTGTATGGTTGAATTCGTGTGTTATTTCTGATCATGTTAGCATTTTATTTTGTTGAAAATGGTTAAGTTTTGAAGAAATTCAAATTTGTGTCATGGTGTTATTGTTGCTGTGTTCACGAAGGCTGATTGGAGAAGATGAAGTTTTGAACTTCATTTTTTAGCGCGCACTTTTAAAATATATAGAGTTGGAAGTGATTGCTAAACGACTTCATCGTAACAGCTCACTTGTCCATCACTCTTGTACCTAGCTCTTGCAACCTCCAAGTCTGGGGTTCGAATCCCCCTTGCCCCAGACTTTTTGATTTGTTTTGCATTTTTTATTTGCCACTAAGTTTCACATATTTTGAACTGAATGCATCCCACATACACCACACGCGCGCAGCCCAGTTGGTGGTTATTTTGTGTAGTGATCTATAGGGCGTGGATTCAAACCCTTGTGACCACATTCCCAATTTTTTTTTTATTTCTTGTTTTTTAGTTTTTTACTAAACTTTCAAAAATAATTAAAAATAGAAAAATTAGTCTTTTTAATCCCTTCTTTTTTGTGTGTTTCATTTATTTAGTGTTTTTTCATACCATGTTAAAAAATCACAAAAATATTTATTTTATCAACATTTTAAAATTAATCAAAATCAAGTCTTTTAATATATGAAAAATCTACAAAAATATGTTTCCTTTTGAATATTTTTCTAAAGTGACTTAGTATATTTTTGTAAATACTTGTTTAGGGATAGGTTAGAATGTCATTGACTTTCTCATGTACCCTTAGACCAATTCTCTTAAAGAATTTGGTATTTAACAATTAAAATCAACTAGGTCTAGGTATTTCTTTAGAAACCCTAAATCAAAACCCTAATTTAAAAACCTTAGATTTAAAACCCTAACCAAAAAATTTGCAGCATGTTTATCTTTGTTTATCCATGTTTGTCTTTGTACATACTTGTTGATTTTAATCCATGTCTTGTACTTAATTATTGATCTTTGTTTTGTACATAATTGTTGATTTTCTAATCCATGCTTTGTATTTAAATGTTAAACCTTGTCTTGTACATATACTTGTTGATTTTATATACATGTGATTTGTACTTGTTATTATTTTGTTGATCTAACCCAATATTTAGCCATCATATTAATCATTCATCATTCATACATGATTTGAATCCATGGGTTTAGATACATCCATCTCTTGCTTGTTAACACTCACTTGTTTGTTCTTGTACATACATGAGGTATTTATTGTTAATTGTTTAAGCTTGATGTTTTATCCAAAGGATGAGAATGATATTGACTAAATTGTCAAGGTACTTAAATTCTTTTCCACTCTCTTGTATGTTTGTGCTAAGTATTTTAAAGCTTTTCACTTATTTATGGTTTAGTATTAATAAAGCTTAACCAAACCCTTTTGTTTTAAAACCTTGGTGTTAAGAATATAATTATTCCCAGTGAAACTATTCTTAATCCATTGATCTTGTTTTTAAACCTTGGTGTTAAGAGATGAATTATTCCCGGTGAAACTTCTCTTAATCCATTGACCTTGTATTTTAAAGCTTAGTCCTTCTTTGATTTGTTTTAAAATTGTTAAGTATTTTAAAGCTTAACCTTTTAAACTTATTAGGTATTTTAAAGCCTAATCCCTTTTCCAAAATTGTTAAGTATTTTAAAGCTTAACCTTTTAAACTTATTAGGTATTTTAAAGCCTAATCTTCTTTTAAACTTGTTAAGTATTTTAAAGCTTAACCCTCCTTTAAAAAAACTTGTGAGTATTTTAAAGCTCACACCCAAAAGGATTTTGGCCACTTTGGCCCCATTTCTTTTCCTTTTTTTTATAAAAAAAAAGAGGAACTACAGAAGCTCTGACTTCCCTATTGCACTTAAGGGGTATGTAGGCCTAAGATGCGATATCTTATCGAGCTCACTTTCAAAACCTTCTCTTCCCATCCCCACCCTCTATTTCAAACAAGTTTTTCACATAGGTTTTTCACAAAAAAGGTTATTTGCAAACAAAAGATAATAAAACAAAAACAAAGAGGTTCCCATTGAGTACCATGGATATGAGGGATGCTTAAAAACTCCCCCTTGTATAACAAACCCTCCGTAGCCAGAACTCTGATAAGTTTTTTAGTTTTGATTTTAAAAACTTCTGTGGCTTTTATTCGCTCTTTCACCTATTCCTTTTTGGAAATTATAAAGCGCAGTGGCGACTCTGTTTAAAATGAGCTAAGTCTTCCCATGACTCTAGTATCACCAATTTCACCGCTACACAATGCATGTGGTACCATTTGGAGCAGAACTCCCAATTTAAACATATGTCAGGTTATCGAGGCATTTCAACAAGGCATAAGCCTTCAACATGGTGCCATCAAGGCAAACTTAAGCAATGCCAATCATAGCCACCTTAAACAATGCAATGTATGCCATGCAACCACAACTTCGACACTATCAACAACGACAACCAAAACAACAACAACGAAAACAACAACTTAAACATGCATCAATTGCATCAACTTAAATCAACGCTGGTCATTCGACCTACAACTCAAACATGTCCATAAATCGGGACAAATCAACATAATTCTACTTCCAAGCATATACAACCCGTAAGCATACACAGTAATCCGAAATTCGAAATACACCTCTCAACATCAACACATATAATGTTATCTGCCGCACATAATCATACAAATAATTCTACGACTTACATGCATAATTATAATTCACCACCCAAAAGTATACCAATAACATAAAATATTTTACATTAGTTTATGATATTTATATATATTAGTTACAATTAATCTAATAAATTAATCATCATAAAAGTTTACATGATAGATAAATCATTTCATTCATATTTCATTAAAATTCGCACTGCAACATAGATTTCAACATAGCTTACTGACTTAACCTGGGTGGTACTACGGTACAAATTTCTAAGAAGCATCTCTCAGTATTGAAACTTAATAAATCATATAATACTAGAGGTTAAATTCAAAGAAGCACCATTTAACCAATTTGAAACAAAATATACTTGTATGAAATTTTAGTCTAATTACTAATTACATATAACAACACACGTTTAAATCATAAACTATTCATTATCAAATAAAACCATAATCCAATTTTTGAAATATCTTTTTTTTTATAGAATATTAGTTACATAATTAATTGAAAATATCAAATCTAAAGGAAACTAATTAGGACCACAAGCCAAATCAGCCCCATACAATTGAGGGACGGACGTCCCACCCAATTCCCACCAAGGGGCGGACGTCCCACCACCCCCACCATGCAAGAGCGGGCGCGCCCATACACCAAGGCCTTAAGGGCGGGCGCCCCTTAACTCCAAGGGGACCGTTCCCTTAAGCCATTCGTCACCTTCTTTCGTCTTCTTCATAAAATTTTCAGTTTTGTTTTCCACAGCGTATTTTATATATTTGAAATACCGGTTCTCAATAATTCTTTGACTCAACTGTATAATAAGCAATCAAAACACAAGTATCAACAGCAACAATAACCACAATTTCATCAATACAGTTCCATCTATAATAATTGACCTTTTTATCAGATCCTTCAACACAATTCAACAAAACACAGAGGCAATGCTTTATACAACCCAACCCACATATGATTTATCATATACGCGATTATAGAGATTGAACCCCACCTTTACCTTGGATTGACGGTCTCTCTATAATTTTCCGGTCGATCTCTCAACTTTGCTGCAACTTCCAACCTTTTCCTCTTTGTCTCCAACTTTACTTTAAGGTCTATTTTCCAAAAGCTCCAAAATCCTTATTCTCACCACAAAACCTAATCTATCTATTTTCTTATATTTCACTTAATCATTATAATAATATATTATTCCACCTTGGTCTTTTTGGGCCTACTACTCATACCTCAAACTTTGTTATTTTTTTCACACACAACTTAACTCAATTAAATTAAATAATATTCTCATAAAACTAATATTATTTCTAATATTAATTTCTTCCGACCAAATCGACTATATAATCCAATTTTTTAAACTTAATAATTCCGATCGACATATCAATCCAATTAGCCTCTTGAAATAATACCGATAACATCCAATTTTGACTAAATTCCGATAAATAAATCCTTAATAATTTAATTAAATAATTAATTAAATTCGGGGTGTTACAACTCTTCCCCACTTTGAATATTTTCGTCCTCGAAAATTCTATCCGCCACCACCATCCTCAACTTCATTCCACATCTAGTCTTTGATCCTTAAATCGCATTTGGCAACACATCGACCACTATTCCTTCGTAGTAACAACAATTCAACAACATTCAAACCCAATACATACCCAATTCTTATTTCAATACTCAGTTATTCATTCACTAACGAAGCACCAACAACTCCAATCATCTTATCATTTTACTCAAAATAGCCGAATTAATCAACCTCGTAATATTTAAAGCATTATTCATTATCTACGGTAACCAACAACAATATCACCGCAACAACAACCAAATTATTATAATACCAACTTAATAACATAAATCCACTAATAGCCACACAACTCATCATCAACCAACAACTTACAAGAACATCCTATTACAGTCAGCACTATTCACAAGAAAACACAATACATCTGGCACATCATGCTTCAATTGCGGAACTCTGATCATCCATCTTAATTTACCGTCCTTTATTAGATTTTTTTATCGACTTGTACGATTCACAAGCTTCAAATAAGTTTCATTCCTTGTTTAGAATCCATCACTTTAAGTATCATTAAGATAGCAAGATAAGTCTATAATCTTCCAACACGATTTCATCTACTATCAACAAGAGATTAAGGGTGATTAAGTCCTCAATTTGTCAATAGATAGCCGAAAATCCTATTAGAGTATAACTATCATTACCAACTATAATAGTGTTACTTTAGAAATTGTACTGACGTCACCAAAAGTACCATACTTTAACAACTTGCAAAACCATCTGAACCTTCTAACACCGACGTCCTGCAGCTACATAGTACTACACACCTTGTGATAATATCCTAGCAGAAATTTATTTATGGCATCATCAAACTTTCTATCCTTGAAATCATATTCTTCGCATTTCCAACAACTTCAACAACTCTTATAATTGCTAACTAATATTCCACAACAAGATCTACAACAATCTGTCACTTAATCATTGTTCATTCGTCAACAGATTACGCAAGACTACTTACACAACAACTTCAGAGTTCATCGAAAACGTTGAACACAACAACTTTCTAAATTCTAACTTATAATAATTATCCTTAACGGTTACCTTCAAAAACGTCAGGAATTTGCACCATACTTGCAGATCAACAACGACTACAATGCTTCTCATCATTCGAGGAGTAAACATCAGCAATTCCTGAAAACCGAATAATACTTGCACTGTCTCCTTAAGCAGTACATTGCACCAACAACTTACAACTAAAGCATAACATAGAAGCACAGCTTCTCCCCCACTTCGCTCAAACCAATCCCTGCAACAAAACAAACAAGTACCGATAGTGTTTCACACACTTGTCGCGCACTATGGGACAAACAACAATTAGACAACTTTGGCCGGACGGACCGACCTGCTCTGATACCACTAATCTAACACCCCAAATTCTATCCAAAATTTTAATACAAAAAAATCAGAGTATTTTTAAAACTTTCAATAGCTATTTAGGATATCACATTTACTTCATATAAATATCACATAATCAGATACACAACACTTTAATTGCGGAGGATCACAAAACAACTTTAATAATCTTTTTAGAACAAACCAACTTTTATTTAACACACAGCGAATTCATAATTATTCAACTTAAACAACATGTCACTTTTTATTCTACTAAAATGCAACAACTACAATAAAAACAAATAGAAACAACAAAGACAATCCTTCATCCCTCCCAGAGTGCTACGTATCAGAGCGACACACCAACTTGGACTCGATGAAGCTACTAAATCTTCATCACTACGAATCACCTGCACGTTACCAATATAAAGGTAACGGTGAAACAAAAGAAAGGGGTGAGATATCGAATCAATATAAACAGGCGTACGATAAACAGTATATTAGATCAGAATCATACAAATTTTACCACTTCATAACAGCAACTATACAACAACCAACAACCCACTTAGTAACATCAACAAGCCACTTATTAAATTATCGTTACAACTTAATCAACACCAATTAATAACAACAGCACCTTATAATCAACAACAACGCAACGAAAATCAATAAACAATGAAGAATAACAACAACTTTAACATGCAACTCAATATGCAACTCAACTATGCAATGCATGTGGTAACATTTGGAGCAGAACTCCCAACTTAATCATATGCCAGGTTATCGAGGCATTTCAACAAGGCATAAGCCTTCAACGTGGTGCCATCAAGGCCAACTTAAACAATGCCAATCATGGCCAACTTAAACAATGCAATGTTTGCCATGCAACCTCAACTTCGACAATATCAATAACGACAATCAAAACAACAACAACGAAAACAACAACTTAAATGTGCATCAAATGCATCAACTTAAATCAAAGCTGGTCATTTGACCTACAACTCAAGCATGTCCATAAATCGGGACAAATCAACATAATTCTACTTCCAAGCATATATAACACGTAAGCATATACAGTAATCCGAAATTCGAATTACACCTCTCAACACCAACACATATAATGCTATCTGCCGAACATAATCATACAAATAATTCCACAACTTACATGCATACAAAGATGGGAATCCAATCACTTACCATGTAACACTTCACTCTCTCGGTGCCAAAGTACGGGTTCCATTGGTGTTGAATGTCTTTTGTTGTCTTCTACCGCTTCACCTTTTTCTTTTCAACATGAGACAAAATTGAGAAGAAGAAAAACACAACCAAAAGGTAAGAACAAAAGAGAAAAGGGGATCTCTTCCTCTTCAATATTGTCTCCGCAGGCTTAATTCAAATGGAAAATTACACCAAAAAATGAAGTAAATGGACTCACTATATAATACGGTACACACTATATAGATCCGCTGATAAATCGTTCAAACCTGTCATTTTCTTCATTTTCGTGAAGAGTGACCCGTGGATTTTAAAAAACCATGATGTTGGTATCCGCGAGGAGTGAAAAGAAATCGTGAAATGGTGATTAAGTTCCATGATAACAGAAGTTTACCTCAGATGAAATAGCAAGA
Organism: Vicia villosa; assembly: GCF_029867415.1. Classification (NCBI taxonomy): domain Eukaryota; kingdom Viridiplantae; phylum Streptophyta; class Magnoliopsida; order Fabales; family Fabaceae; genus Vicia; species Vicia villosa. Next base: position 68,195,138 of record NC_081184.1, on the reverse strand, counting down.
TGTTGGATATGGATGAAGAAATGGATCTCTTTTTTAAATCTCAAAAAATTGACGTGAGGGAATGGAGGATCTTGATCTGAAAAAGGAGAGATTACAAAGTAAGAGGAAAAAGCCAGCAGTGAGGGCAGTGTTTTTAGGGTTTCAGCAAAAAAAAGATAGGAGAGAAAGAGAGAAGTGGTGGCTGATAAGATGAAATAATGTGTTTTGAGAGAGATAATGCAGAGAAATCTGAGTAAGAAAATGCAAATGGAGAAAACGCAGAGAAATCTGAAAAGGTGTTTTGGGTGTTGAGTTTTTTGGAGGATGGAAAATTGAATATTTTACTGTGACCAATTGGCAGCAAACAATTGGCATCGTATGGGACATCCATAGTACATTATCTTTCCCTTAATTATGTAGTTACAATTTGAACCTTTAAGCATGGAAAAAGTGTACTACTGAGGGTGTAGATAAAAGGGCTATTTTGGTATTGTGCTTAGATTATTGGTGAAAAGGTGTGTTAAATTGATAGTAAAGGTGGGTTAATTAACAGGTTACCAAAATGTCCTTTTTGAAGTGTAAACTTTTTATGTTGAAAGGGAAAAATAGGTAGATTGGCCAATTCTTTAGTAATAGGTAGATAGTAATGTACTATCACTAAAAACACTAAAACAAACTACATTCAAAACATGAAGAGTGCAAAAGTAAGGAAACTTATTCAGTGAATAGAATTTGACTTATCTTGGTTGGTTTTGTTTTCCTCATCCAATGGTGTTGTTTTATCCTCATTAATATTTGACAACGTTGAAAGAGAAAAAAGGTAACTTAATGATATACTGTGAAAAAGTTAAAGAGATGGGAATCCAATCACTTACCATGTAACACTTCACTCTCTCGGTGCCAAAGTACGGGTTCCATCGGTGTTGAATGTCTTTTGTTGTCTTCTACCGCTTTACCTTTTTCTTTTCAACATGAGACAAAATCCAGAAGACAAAAAAAAAACACAACCAAAAGATAAGAACAAAAGAGAAAAGGGGATCTCTTCCTCTTCAATATTGTCTCCGCAGGCTTAATCCAAATGGAAAATTACACCAAAAAATGAAATAAATGGACTCACTATATAATCAAGTACACACTATATAGATCCCTTGTCTAAATCATTCAAACCTGTATTTTATTCATTTTCGTGAAGAGTGACCCGTGGATCTTAAAAAACCATGATGTTGGTATCCGCGAGGAGTGAAAAAACCATGAAATCGTGAAATGGCGATTAAGTTCCATGATAAAAGAACTTTATCTCAGATGAAATATCAAGATGTTGGATATGGATGAAGAAATGGATCTCTTTTTTAAATCTCAAAAAGTTGACGTAAGAGAATGGAGGATCTTGATCTGAAAAAGTTGAGATTACAAAGTAAGAGGAAAAGGCCGGCAGCGACGACGGTGTTTTTTGGGTTTCAGCAAAAAAAAAGATAGGAGAGAAAGAGAGAAGTGGTGGCTGATAAGATGAAATAATGTGTTTTGAGAGAGATAATGCAGAGAAATCTGAGAAAGAAAATGCAAATGGAGAAAACGCAGAGAAATCTGAAAAGGTGTTTTGGGTGTTGAGTTTTTTGGAGGATGGAAAATTGAATATTTTATTGTGACCAATTGGCAGCAAACAATTGGCATCGTATGGGACATCCATAGTACATTAACTTTCCCTTAATTATGTAGTTACAATTTCAACCTTTAAGCATGGAAAAAGTGTACTACTGAGGGTGTATATAAAAGGGCTGTTTTGGTATTGTGCTTAGATTATTGGTGAAAAGGTGTGTTAAATTGATAGTAAAGGCGGGTAAATTAACAGGTTACCAAAATGTCCTTTTTGAAGTGTAAACTTTTTATGGTGAAAGGGAAAAATAGGTAGATTGGTCAATTCTTTAGTAATGGGTAGATAGTAATGTACTATCACTAAAAACAGTAAAAAAAACTACATTCAAAACATGAAGAGTGCAAAAGTAAGGAAACTTATTCAGTGAATAGAATTTGACTTATCTTGGTTGGTTTTGTTTTCCTCATCCATTGGTGTTGTTTTATCCTCATTAATATTTGACAATGTTGAAAGAGTAAAAAAGGTAACTTAATGATATACTGTGAAAAAGTTAAAAAGATGGGAATCCAATCACTTACCATGTAACACTTCACTCTCGGTGCCAAAGTACGGGTTCCATCGGTGTTGAATGTCTTTTGATGTCTTCTACCGCTTTACCTTTTTCTTTTCAACATGAGACAAAATCCAGAAGACAAAAAAAAAACACAACCAAAAGTTAAGAACAAAAGAGAAAAAGAGATCTCTTCCTCTTCAATATTGTCACCGCAGGCTTAATCCAAATGGAAAATTACACCAAAAAATGAAGTAAATGGACTCACTATATAATACGGTACACACTATATAGATCCGCTGATAAATCGTTCAAACCTGTCATTTTCTTCATTTTCGTGAAGAGTGACCCGTGGATTTTAAAAAACCATGATGTTGGTATCCGCGAGGAGTGAAAAAACCAAGAAATCGTGAAATGGTGATTAAGTTCCATGATAACAGAAGTTTACCTCAGATGAAATAGCAAGATGTTGGATATGGATGAAGAAATGGATCTCTTTTTTAAATCTCAAAAAATTGACGTGAGGGAATGGAGGATCTTGATCTGAAAAAGGAGAGATTACAAAGTAAGAGGAAAAAGCCAGCAGTGAGGGCAGTGTTTTTAGGGTTTCAGCAAAAAAAAAGATAGGAGAGAAAGAGAGAAGTGGTGGCTGATAAGATGAAATAATGTGTTTTGAGAGAGATAATGCAGAGAAATCTGAGTAAGAAAATGCAAATGGAGAAAACGCAGAGAAATCTGAAAAGGTGTTTTGGGTGTTGAGTTTTTTGGAGGATGGAAAATTGAATATTTTATTGTGACCAATTGGCAGCAAACAATTGGCATCGTATGGGACATCCATAGTACATTATCTTTCCCTTAATTATGTAGTTACAATTTGAACCTTTAAGCATGGAAAAAGTGTACTACTGAGGGTGTAGATAAAAGGGCTATTTTGGTATTGTGCTTAGATTATTGGTGAAAAGGTGTGTTAAATTGATAGTAAAGGTGGGTTAATTAACAGGTTACCAAAATGTCCTTTTTGAAGTGTAAACTTTTTATGTTGAAAGGGAAAAATAGGTAGATTGGCCAATTCTTTAGTAATAGGTAGATAGTAATGTACTATCACTAAAAACACTAAAACAAACTACATTCAAAACATGAAGAGTGCAAAAGTAAGGAAACTTATTCAGTGAATAGAATTTGACTTATCTTGGTTGGTTTTGTTTTCCTCATCCAATGGTGTTGTTTTATCCTCATTAATATTTGACAATGTTGAAAGAGAAAAAAGGTAACTTAATGATATACTGTGAAAAAGTTAAAGAGATGGGAATCCAATCACTTACCATGTAACACTTCACTCTCTCGGTGCCAAAGTACGGGTTCCATCGGTGTTGAATGTCTTTTGTTGTCTTCTACCGCTTTACCTTTTTCTTTTCAACATGAGACAAAATCCAGAAGACAAAAAAAAAACACAACCAAAAGATAAGAACAAAAGAGAAAAGGGGATCTCTTCCTCTTCAATATTGTCTCCGCAGGCTTAATCCAAATGGAAAATTACACGAAAAAATGAAATAAATGGACTCACTATATAATCAAGTACACACTATATAGATCCCTTGTCTAAATCGTTCAAACCTGTATTTTATTCATTTTCGTGAAGAGTGACCCGTGGATCTTAAAAAAGCATGATGTTGGTATCCGCGAGGAGTGAAAAAACCATGAAATCGTGAAATGGCGATTAAGTTCCATGATAAAAGAACTTTATCTCAAATGAAATATCAAGATGTTGGATATGGATGAAGAAATGGATCTCTTTTTTAAATCTCAAAAAGTTGACGTAAGAGAATGGAGGATCTTTTTCTGAAAAAGTTGAGATTACAAAGTAAGAGGAAAAGGCCGGCAGCGACGACGGTGTTTTTTGGGTTTCAGCAAAAAAAAAGATAGGAGAGAAAGAGAGAAGTGGTGGCTGATAAGATGAAATAATGTGTTTTGAGAGAGATAATGCAGAGAAATCTGAGAAAGAAAATGCAAATGGAGAAAACGCAGAGAAATATGAAAAGGTGTTTTGGGTGTTGAGTTTTTTGGAGGATGGAAAATTGAATATTTTATTGTGACCAATTGGTAGCAAACAATTGGCATCGTATGGGACATCCATAGTACATTAACTTTCCCTTAATTATGTAGTTACAATTTCAACCTTTAAGCATGGAAAAAGTGTACTACTGAGGGTGTATATAAAAGGGCTGTTTTGGTATTGTGCTTAGATTATTGGTGAAAAGGTGTGTTAAATTGATAGTAAAGGTGGGTAAATTAACAGGTTACCAAAATGTCCTTTTTGAAGTGTAAACTTTTTATGGTGAAAGGGAAAAATAGGTAGATTGGTCAATTCTTTAGTAATGGGTAGATAGTAATGTACTATCACTAAAAACAGTAAAAAAAACTACATTCAAAACATGAAGAGTGCAAAAGTAAGGAAACTTATTCAGTGAATAGAATTTGACTTATCTTGGTTGGTTTTGTTTTCCTCATCCATTGGTGTTGTTTTATCCTCATTAATATTTGACAATGTTGAAAGAGTAAAAAAGGTAACTTAATGATATACTGTGAAAAAGTTAAAAAGATGGGAATCCAATCACTTACCATGTAACACTTCACTCTCGGTGCCAAAGTACGGGTTCCATCGGTGTTGAATGTCTTTTGATGTCTTCTACCGCTTTACCTTTTTCTTTTCAACATGAGACAAAATCCAGAAGACAAAAAAAAAACACAACCAAAAGTTAAGAACAAAAGAGAAAAAGAGATCTCTTCCTCTTCAATACTGTCACCGCAGGCTTAATCCAAATGGAAAATTACACCAAAAAATGAAGTAAATGGACTCACTATATAATCAAGTACACACTATATAGATCCCCTGTCTAAATCGTTCAAACCTGTATTTTTATTCATTTTCGTGAAGAGTGACCCGTGGATCTTAAAAAACCATGATGTTGGTTTCCGCGAGGAGTGAAAAAACCATGAAATCGTGAAATGGCGATTAAGTTCCATGATAAAAGAACTTTATCTCAGATGAAATATCAAGATGTTGGATATGGATGAAGAAATGGATCTCTTTTTAAAATCTCAAAAAATTGACTTAAGAGAATGGAGGATCTTGATCTGAAAAAGTTGAGATTACAAAGTAAGAGGAAAAAGCCGGCAGCGACGGCGGTGTTTTTTGGGTTTCAGCGAAAAAAAGATAGGAGAGAAAGAGAGAAGTGGTGGATGATAAGATGAAATGTTGTGTTTTGAGAGAGATAATGCAGAGAAATCTAAGAAAGAAAATGCAAATGGAGAAATTGCAGAGAAATCTGAAAAGGTGTTTTGGGTGTTGAGTCTTTAGGAGGAGGAGGGAAAATTGAATTTTTTATTGTGACCAATTGGCATCGTATGGGACATCCATAGTACATTATCTTTCCCTTAATTATGTAGTTACAATTTCAACCTTTAAGCATGGAAAAAGTGTACTACTGAGGGTGTAGATAAAAGGGCTATTTTGGTATTGTGCATAGATTATTGGTGAAAAGGTGTGTTAAATAGTATAGGTGGGTTAATTAGCAGGTTACCAAAATGTCCTTTTTGAAGTGTAAACATTTTATGGTGAAAGGGTAAAATAGGTAGACTGGTCAATTCTTTAGTAATGGGTAGATAGTAATGTACTATCACTAAAAACACTAAAAAAAACTACATTCAAAATATGAAGAGTGCAAAAGTAAGGAAACTTATTCACTGAATGGAATTTGACTTATCTTGGTTGCTTTTGTTTTCCTCATCCATTGGTGTTGTTTTGTCCTCTTTAATATTTGACAATGCTGAAAGAGAAAAAAAGGTAACCTAATGATATACTGTGAAAAAGTTAAAAAGATGGGAATCCAATCACTTACCATGTAACACTTCACTTTCTCGGTGCCAAAGTACGGGTTCCATCGGTGTTGAATGTCTTTTGTTGTCTTCTACTGCTTCACCTTTTTCTTTTCAACATGAGACAAAATCCAGAAGAAAAAAAACACAACCAAATGGTAAGAACAAAAGACAAAAAGAGATCTCTTCCTCTTCTATATTGTCTCCGCAAGCTTAATCCTAAAGGAAAATTACACCAAAAAATGAAGTAAATGGACTCACTATATAATCAAGTACACACTATATAGATCCCCTGTCTAAATCGTTCAAACCTGTCTTTTTCTTCATTTTCGTGAAGAGTGACCCGTGGATCTTAAAAAACATGATGTTGGTATCCGCGAGGAGTGAAAAAACCATGAAATAGTGAAATGGTGATTAAGTTCCATGATAATAGAAGTTTACCTCAGATGAAATGTTACGCCCGTAAATGTGTTTTTCTGTTTAATTGTGATGTTTGCTGTATTTTCCTAAATTTTACCGTTTTTGAGTCGTGTCAGTCGATAATAGTTCGGTATAGTAGATTACTATTTAATCGATGATTTTTACGTTTTCGGTAGTAGAAATATATATGACGTGTTACTTTGTGTTTTGGGGGTTTTCGGAGCAATTAAGTTTAGACCGCATTGTGAGATATTTTGTTAAGATATTTTGAGAAGTAGGGGGAAGAAAGAAAAGAGATAAGAGAGAATAGAAAGAGAGAAAACCAGAAAAAAGAAAAGAAGAAAGAAATAGAGAGAAAAATGAGAAGAGAAAGAGGAGAAAAACAAAGAGAAGGAGAAGAAGAGATTTTTGTGAGAAGATCAAACCAAAGTTAGAATCAAGGTTAACCAAGGTAAGGGGGTGAATCTAATTTATCTTGAATGTATGATCCTTATAGTTTTGTTCTTGTTCTTGTTTATTTCCTATGATTTGTCCAACAATGGTAGATTATGAGTTTTGTGAGTTTTGAAGTTATGAACATGATTTTGTGGTGTGTATGTGTAGTATGATGATAGATATCTTCATTGATCATGTTTGTTTTCCATTTCTCCATGTTTTCTTGCTTATGAAGGAATTATTAGGTTATTGACATTTAGTGAATAAACCATGAATCATGGGCTGGTAGCATGAATATATGGCATGTATGGATTGTGTAGGAGGTGTAGGGAAGCTTATATGAAGTTTTGAGATGATTGGTTTGGGTTTGGCAAGTCTGTTGCAGAACTGGTTTTTCTAGGTTTTCGCAGGTCCGCTAAGTGGCCCTGGGTCCGCTAAGCGGAGGTTCTTTTGCAGAACAGTTTCTGTGAGGGTCCGCTAAGCGGACGGTGTAAAACTTAGTTTTTCCAAACTTCGTTTTGGTGTATCTTTTGAACCGTAGGTCATTTCTACGCGCCGTTTGAAGTGCTATGGGAATTATTGAGTATGCTTTATGATAAAGAAGAGTGTGTTGGTGGTTGTATGAGTTTTCATAAATGTATTTTGTGAAATAATATTTACTAATCAGGTGTGTTTTGACGGTAAATGTGTGTTGTGTGATTATGAAAGCCTGAGTGGTATTTATGATGTATCCGTGTGGATTAATATAACCTGTGTGATGTGGATATGTGACCGGGTTATATTATTGTTGTTGTTGATATGTAATCGAGTCATTTGTGTGCACAGCATAACATTTCATTACGTTAATAGCGGAATGCTATTAGTAGGTGGCCTGTGTGGCATTGGTTACTAGTGGGAGCTTAATGCTGAGTAACGGTACATTAGCCTGAGTGGCAAGAGGTCATCAGGGGGGCTAAATGCTCGGTGACGGTTTGTCATAGCTTACTGCTCGACAACAGTGTACTTTCCTGAGTGGTACGAAGTCCCAACATAATGCTCGGCAAAGTGTATTTGTCATAATGACAAGAGGAGTTTACTCCGGATTGGTACCACATGCATATGCATTGTCGAGTCTCATTCATCATCATCTGTCTTTACCATTATGTTCTCACTCATTTATCGCATTGTTCATACATTGATTGTGGTTGACTTAGTGGATTACTTTGTTGTATGATTCTTGATGATACTTGTTGGCATTACTATATTTATCATGCTTTTCATTATGAATTATATTCTCACCCTTCTGCTTTAATGTTACATACTCGCGGGTAATGTGCAGGTGATCCGCAAGTGTAGGTGCTCTTTTAGTAGTCGTCCGTTTTGGTGTCGTCCGCTCGTGATACGTAACACCTGGGGGGATTGAACACTTATTTTGTAGATGATGCTTATAGGATCTTTTTGATGTATAATTGATCATTTGGATGTATTCATATTATGTATTTTGGATACCTTCTCATACGTTGTATTTTGGAGGAATACTGTGGATATTCTGTATACCGTTATATATATATATGTGATACTGTCAAGTGTTTATGAGAATCTTTCTTCTTTGATTATTTGTGTTACGCATATTTTGCGTGTATGCCATTTTTGGTGATGTGGTTCCTTAAGTGTAATACCCTAATTGTTTATATGAATTTAATTTTTATACTCTGATATTTGTACCTAAATGCTTGGGTAGAATTGGGGTGTTACATGAAATAGTAAGATGTTGGATATGGATGAAGAAATGGATCTCTTTTTTAAATCTAAAAAAATTGACGTGAGAGAATGGAGGATCTTGATCTGAAAAGGGAGAGATTACAAAGTAAGAGGAAAAAGCCGACAGCGACGGCGGTGTTTTTAAGGTTTCAGCGAAAAAAAATAGGAGAGAAAGAGAGAAGTGGCGGCTGATAAGATGAAATGATGTGTTTTGAGAGAGATAATACAGGGAAATCTGAGAAAGAAAATGCAAATGGAGAAAACGCAGAGAAATCTGAAAAGGTGTTTTGGGTGTTGAGTCTTTTGGAGGAGGGAAAATTGAATTTTTTATTGTGACCAATTGGCAGCAAATAATTGGCATCGTATGGGACATCCATAGTACATTATCTTTCCCTTAATTATGTAGTTACAATTTCAACCTTTAAGCATGGAAAAAGTGTACTACTGAGGGTGTAGATAAAAGGGCTATTTTGATATTGTGCATAGATTATTGGTGAAAAGGTGTGTTAAATTGATAGTTTATTATGGTTTCGTTGATTTGAAATCCAATTACAATCACAAGGATTGTAATCAACTCAACAAAAAAAAATTTGAAATGAAAAAGAATTTATCAAATCGTATCAATTGCACAATTACCGAATTCCATAATTTGTAATTGAAAGTAAATAAGAAAGATAGAGATAGATAGATAGAGAGAGAGAGAGAGAGAGAGAGAGAGAGAGAGAGAGAGAGAGGACACAAGTATTTGTTTAGGCAGTTCACCAATTCGTTCTCGTTATGGCTGCATTTTCCCCCAATTCCATAGGATTTGAGATAATCAATCTTACTTTGCAAAAATCTTTTACAAGAGAAATGTAGCAATCCAAACCTACAAACCTTATGTTTGTTGTTGATCCAAACTCTTTCCCTTACCTTGATTTTGACCTCAATTAAGTAACCTTATAATACAAATTGATCCTCCAATTACCTCTACTTCTTCGACAGAACCACTTTCTTCGAAGCTTTCACTCGGATGAGTCCAATTGCGAATTATCGTGATCCAAGACTCCTAAACGATCTTTGAGTTACCGCTACTCCTTCGACAGAACCACCTTCTTCGAACCTTTCACTCGGCAAAATCTAAATTGCGAAGTCTTGTGCAAAATCCCCAAATCAACACCTTGATCTTGGAGGACAAACTCTAACTAGTTTTTCCCAATGAAACCCCAAAAGATTCTAAATGCAATTTACAATTCAACAACCTAAATTGGACGTTATCAACACTGAATCTATATGACACCCAAACAAAGAATGATCAAGTGTAATTTGTTTGTGTGTATGCATAGATGTGAGGTTGAAGATGAAGAGAAATTTTTGTATGTTTATGGTTTCATCAAGTTCAAATGATGCATATATGAAGTATTTATATGTGAGCAAGTTTGAGGCAAAAAGAGAAACTATAAGTTTAGAAAAGAATGCAATTTTTCAAAAAATATGTTGCATGTGTTAACACATATAAGTCATGTGTCGAATCATATTAATGCATGTTTCAACCTATATCAGGTCACGCGTCGACTCATACAAATAGAAACCATATTCTTTAAACTTGAGTCGCATGTGTCGACACATTCATTGTATGTGTCGACTCATAGAAGGGAATTTTCTTCTACGTGTCGACCTGAAAGACCTCATGTGTCGACAAATCCAAATTGAGGTTACAGGCTTTAATAAGGATCCACATGTGTCGACTCATAACATGTATGTGTCGATACATAAGCCTGTTTTTAAAATAAAACATGATTTTTTATGCATAAAACCTTTTCTAAATGCAATATAAGTTCCCTAATACTTAGATGCGCATTAAGACTCAGAGATACCATCCAATACACAAAAAATGATAAAGTTTTCCTAGTTTTGACATCATGCAAAACATCTCTAATGGGATACTGCACTCACATACTCCATTTTTTTTATGATGGCAAAACTTGCGACGATGCATTTCAGGTCTTCATAAAGGCTCCCCCTGAATGTGTGCATCCCAACTTCATCTTGAATATGCTTCTACCCATTTGACAACATCAAAAAGAGACAAATCAAGAGGAAATTCAACCAGAGGGGTTTGCAAAGAAAGAACATGCACTCACATAAACGTGAATTGATGTAAAATTGAAATGCTAAATATAATTAAGAGGAAATTCAACCAACATAATAACATTGTTGTCACAAATTATCCAAAAACATAATTAAAAACACAAAACATTGTTTCACTTCGATAAAGTGATAAAACTGTCAATACATAAACATAGAAACAAAACATGAAAAAGACATAAAGTGCAAAATGACTCAAAACATGAAATACATGATAGAAATGTTCCAAAGGGCGTGGTTCAACATCATAACGACCTAACAGTTCAATGTCCCCTATGACCTATATGATCCCAAGGCTGTGGTCTGACACCTCGATCCATAAAGTCGCGCATCTCCTGGTAGAATTATGAGTTTTCGTCGTGATTCTCAATCTCAATGGTCATCATGCTATTGATTCTGGTGTACGTAGACGCATGGTTGGTACCCGTATCACTAAGGATTGAGGAAAATTGTCGAGTGGCATAGGAGGCAAAAACATTAAAGTTTGTATCTTGTATAATCAATTGCTCTTGAATAAGCGTAAATTGTTCTTCTTGAGCTGTCTCAAAATCAGCTTGCCAACACAAGTCCTCCTCGTAGCCCTCATCATGTTCAACCTTCATGTTCTTAAGCATAGTAATGATTAAAGACTCATTTCCAGATGCAGCCCTAAAATCATTACCATGTGAACCAGAACCATAATCTTGCGAACCAACATTTAGAGAGATGTTGTGTGTTTGTGTTCAGAGGCAAGACCCTCTATTTATGGAAATAATTTGGGATTTGTGAGTTAAGAAATCAATTTGAATGGAGCTCCCTATCAAATTTTGGTTTGGTTGGATTTTAAGTGTAAAGTGCATGAGATTCATTGTTTCAAGGTGAGCATGCTTGATTCATGTAGTGGCGGCAGAGGTTAGGTGACAAGCAAACATGTTCAGCAGCCATGAGGTGGAGTGTAATCAGACCATAATCTCCTTTTACAAAGCTCCAAGCAATGTTCATGTTTAAAGTGGACTTTTCCAAAATGGATGTGATTCCTTTAGTACAAATATGGAATGAAACTTTAAATAATGCATGCTCAACACTGGATTCGAATTCATACCCCCTTGTTAAGCTGGAACAGACCTCCGTCATCTCATCCAAATATTCTTGAGTACTTCTTAAAATATCTTTACAAATGTTTATATAGTGTAATTGTTTTTAGTGCATAGGTAAAGTATTACACTATTGTTCATGACTAATAATCTCATGCTAAAAAAAAGTAAAATTCATATATATGAATAGCTCCCACTATATAAATCTTTTGGGCCCCCATAACTTAAAATGTCTGGGTCCGTCCCTGCCGTCCATCCCCTAATAAGAGACGCAAGCCTATCCAACTCAATTTTCATCCCACCTTACTATCTTCAACAACCCATATCCAAACATATACTTCCAACAAAATCAAACTCACTAAAACTATAGCAAACAGATTCTACAACCAACAACATACATAAACAACCCACACTTATACCACTATTAGAGGTGGCAAACATGCATGTCCGCCCGTTTAAGTCTGCCCTGCAAAAATATGCAAAACAACGGGGCAAACATAGGTGCAGGCCTAAAACCTTGGTCAGCCTCACATGAAAAGTGAGGGTGGGGCGTGCCCTCGGGCATTGCTTATTTTAAGCTATCAAATACAAAATTTATGTTAATGTACATACCCCGCAAAAGTTTAGAAAAAAATGTGGTGGGATGGGGTGGGCACATTAGAGAGCGTCAGCCTAAACTCTTGATCCGTTCCGCATTAATGTGCGGGCAAAATAGACATACTCAGTGGTTCAGACTCATTTTGCCACCCCTAACTACTACACCTCAAACCACACAACAACGAACTTTCTATACCACTCTGTTTCAACAACATACTCCACACACACCAACCCCTCAAACCAACTACCTTGATCAAATATGGCAACAACAAATCTCATTTCGTCCACCCCTTCACTAAACTCAAACCCTTCAACCAAACTTCTATAATTTAAACACCCAACAAAACAAGTTTAGCTCTTCTTTCTCCCAATACCCTATAACATTCACGCGTGACTAATGTTATAATATCCCTTTCAATAGAATGCACCCCCCAAACATCTACACACAAAACACAACTTGAATTTTTATTTTTGGGACATGTGAATGAAAACTCAAGTTGTAGCTTTTATCCATATACATAAAATATATGAAATGTTTTATGTGACATATAATTTATGTAAAACATGATTTATGTGAATTCTTGGTTGGTTCACTTAGAACCATTTGATTTATTGTCGTACTGTACAATGATTGTACGTTCGGAGTTTGAGGCTCTTTTCATGATGACGTAGAGAAATACGGGAGTCACGCAGATCCACAAATTATTACTAGTACAACTTTATCACTTCAATGCTCGCAAAAAATATCCAGTTTTAAAATCTGTAAACTGATGCTAGATAGAGATATTTATCAAACATATCACCTTCAATTTTCTGAAAGAGTGGGGAGGGAAAAATTGAAATAGAATGACCATGGTGTATAATGCATGGGGCCTATTGAAGCAATATAATGAATGCTTTTTGGTGACATAAGCATGAGAAGGCTAGTTTTTTTTACTAGTGATGATAGGTTTTGTTTTCCTTTTTTAGCATTTACTCCAATCTAACAGTGATAATTCTCGTCATACATAATTCATTTTTGTATCATGTTTAATTTTTTTTTCGTTGGGATATTTGATGGTTAAAACTATTACGATGTGTTAACCGACCTATTTAATAATGAAATGCAACATGACCAAATTAAAGACCTTTTCCCAACACCGATAAAAAACAACATAGTTTTATTAAAATAAAGAAAAGCAAGTAGATAAAAACATAATGAAAAGTAAATATAAGAAGAAAAAAAACTTAAATAAAACTCGATTATATTAAGTTGAAGTGTTTCAAGAATTGTAACCATAACGAGAGTATAACTCAAGAAGATGTTGCATGCTAAAAAAAAAAAAACATTAAGAAAACGAAGTACATTATCTGATAAATGTATGCCTTATAAATAGTTGATGAATCATGGGCTCATATAAATCTATGGCGCATGTATTAAGCGACAACTAAACTGATAGTTTTGAAAATTGAGGGGTAACATAGTTGGTGCAAACACTTGAGGTCATTAATTTTGTACTTGGGTGACAATGCTAAATTACTACATCACATGCACCATGAAGCTTTTGGATTCATATGAATAATATGTTTTGAGAATGGATTGGCGAGCCCCCATTAAGAAAGGTTTTAGGCAGTTAATCCCTAGATGGGATTCTTTTCCAGCAGGGAGGAGCAGGTTAGGGGCGGATTCTTGTTCTACTTCGTTTTTCTTTTCGGAAATTCCTGACAGAACGAAGGCGTCAGACATTTTCGCTTTATTTGGGTGTATCGGTGAGGTCACGGAGGTGGTGATTCCGGCGAAGAGGAACAAGTTGGGGAAAAGGTTCGGTTTTGCTAGGTTCAGTGGTGTCGGAGATGCAAGGTTGCTAGCAATTAAATTAGATAATGTCGTCATAGACGGGAAGAAGATTCACGCTAACTTACCTCGTTTTAATAGGAGAGTTGAGGGAGCTAGAACAGGCGGTGAGGGATCCAATCATTTTTCCGTCAAGAAGGATGATGTTCTTAGGCCTCAGGGAAAGGGTAGGAGATTCATCAGTGAGGTGGGAGCTAAGTCGTTTGCGGAGGTTGTCAACAACAAAAGAGATGGGTCTGTGTCAGATGTCCCCAACGTCGCAGTCGAGCTTAGATATCTTTCAAAAGACAAAGATGTGTCTAGATTCAAGAAGGCGTTTATTGGTGTGGTCATAGATGCAAGGATGACCTACAACATTCAGACTTTGTTTGAAACTGAAGGGTATTTTTCCATTAAGGTGACCGCTCTTGGGGCCAACTTGTGTTTGCTAGAAGAGTTTGAGGAAGGAGAAATTCTTGATTTGATCAGACCTGAGGAAACATTGTGGAAACAATGGTTTTCATCCATTAAAGCATGGGATCATTCGGTTGTGGACAAGGAGAGGGTAACATGGTTGACGATATTTGGTATCCCGTGTCATGCGTGGAATATTGAGTTTTTCTTGATGATTGCTAACAAGGTGGGTAGTTATGCCTATTCGAATGAAAATACGATGAAAGGAGAAGTTATGGACGTGGCTAGAATTATGGTAAGAACGGCATGTGGGGCTGTATTGAAAGAAAATATTATTGTCAACATCGATGGAGAGAATTTTGAGATTAGTATTTATGAGGACTGGCATGGTCCGGTGCGGGTGTTGTTAAACAAAAACACACCCATTAAAGAAACCTCTAGTTCTTCGGAGTCTTCTTCCATGGAATCTGGTCACGCTTGGTTCAATCAGGAAGATGAGGTTTCTCCTGATGTTGTCAGAGATTCGACTGCTGAGGGATCTGATCCTGGGCACACGAAAGACGGCGTAGTAGAGAAAAGTTGGCAGGGTAGAGGAGGGATACAACAGAAGTTAGGAAAAAGAATCAGGATACTTTCATTAGTCTGGCAAAAAGCGTGAGCTTTGATGACGCTTTAACAATTGTCAAAGGGAATGGTCGTTTCAGTAAGGATAAAGGTGTTTCTCTTGCAGGTGAACTTGGTACTTCAGACAATAAATATGTTTTAGCAGATTTTTCGATGGAAACCTTTTTCAAGGAGAAGGAAAAGGAAGGTGCGGTAAGTATTTTTTCACCTGCGGGTAAAAAAGCAGTTGTTAAGAAGGTTAGAGATAAATGTATTTTTGAGTGTGGTGGGCCTTCATTAAGCCTCAAAAGGAGGCCCAAGAAAAGAAGACAAGTTAACATTTTCAAGACAGAATGTAGTTCAGTTGCGAGGAGCAGCCCAGATCCAATGTGTCTTAAGGGAGATGTTAGTAATTTCAACTCTGCAGAGATTAGGAAAACAAATGAAGATAGATTTTCCGCCGGCGAAGTGCTTTGTAGCAATCCTATACCAGACTCTGATATGATTGTTTGCAACAACAGATTTAAGGACAATCTGGATTCTAACGTGGGAGAAAAGATTTGGGCGGCTATTTCCAAATTAGGGGTAGTGTCTATTGGTTCAGAAAAGGATTATGCCAAGAAGATTCAGGATTTGGAGATGAGCTCTCAAGTTAGCCTGAGGGGAAAGAAGGTGAAATCAAATTCGTCGTCATGATTATCGGATCTCTGAATATCAGAGGAGGTGGTAACTTGGTCAAACGGAGAAGGGTGAGTCATATTATTCATTCTGGTAAGGCAAATGTTTTTCTTATTCAGGAATCGAAGCTTTCGGTTGTTGATTCCAAGACTATCAGTAGCTTGTGGTGTAAGGAGAAGGTGGGTTGGTCGTGTGTCGGAGCGAATGGTAGGTCGAATGGTCTGATCACTCTATGGAAGGAGGACTGTTGTGATGTGGAGTTTAGTTTTAAAGACATTGGTTTCTTGGGGATTAAGCTGAAGTGGATAGGGATGTATTATTACGTGATTAACGTGTATTCTTCTTGCTCTATCGATCAGAAGAGAGTTACTTGGAGAGAAATTTTGGAGTTCAAACAGAGGTTTACGGACGGGGAATGGTGTGTGGGAGGTGACTTTAATTCCATTGTGAGTAGTGACGAGAGGAAAGGTAGCAATTTGGTGAACAGGAATTCGGAGATGAAGGAATTCGCTGATTTTATTGATGAAAGCTTGCTGGTCGATGTTCAGTGTATTGGTAAAAGGTTTTCTTGGTACAGTGGCGACGGGAAGTCAATGAACAGGATTGATAGATTTATGTTGTCAGAAGAGGTTGATCATAGGTGGGGAGTGGTGGGTCAATACATAGAAGACAAAGACATTTCCGATCACTTTCCCATTTGCATATCTGTTAACAATTCTGACTGGGGCCTGAAACCGTTTTGGGTAAACAATTGTTGGTTTGAGGATAAAAGATTCTTGGTTTTCGTGGAAACGGAATGGAACAATTTCAGGGTCGAAGGGAGAAGTGACTTCTTTCTAAAGGAGAAATTGAAGCTTCTCAAGGCTAGTCTCCGTAGATGGAATGTTGAAACGTTTGGGAAGCTGGATTAGGAAGTGATCGATAACATGGCGGAGTTGAATGCTGCAGACGCTCTTTTGGAATTTTGTAACAACGATGAAGTGGAAGATGTGGCTAAGGACAGAAGTGATGCTATTAGGATGGTGTGGCAGAAGTTGAAGATTAAGGAGAATATCCTCTTTCAGAAATCCAGGTTGAAATGCGATTGTGCAGGGGATACTAACATCAGCTATTTCGACAATATTATGAGGGAGAGGAGGCGTTCGAATTTTATTGGCTCGGTGAAAACAGCGGAAGGAAGGAAAGAGTCCGTGGGGGATGTTAAAGAGGAGGTCAGAAAGCATTTCTCGGAGAAGTTTAGGGATACGTGTGCTGTTAGGCCGCTTCCACAGGGCATTCCTTTTAACAGGTTGGGGGCAGAGGAGAATGCAGCGCTTGAGGCTCCTTTTTTTGAGGTAGAAATTAAGGATGCGGTGTGGAGTTGCGGAGGTTCGAAAAGTCCGGGTCCTGACGGGTTTAACTTCGTATTTATTAGGAAATGTTGGCATTTTTTGAAGAAGGATTTCATCAGATTCTTCAAAGACTTTCACTGCAGTGTTGTGCTTTGTAAATCCATTACTTCCTCTTTTCTGACTCTCATTCCAAAGAAAAGTGTCCTGGCAAGTCTGGATGACTACAGACCGATTTGTCTCGTAGGTTGTTTGTATAAGGCTATTGCTAAGCTGTTGGCTGCCAGGTTGAAGAGCATCTTAGGGGCTCTCATATCCCCCTGTCAGAGCGCTTTCATACCAGGGAGGCAAATGTTGGACGGAGTTTTGGTGGCGAACGAGCTTGTTGATTATGCTGTTAAGGAGAAGAAGAGTTGTCTTCTTTTTAAAGTAGACTTCGAGAAAGCCTACGATAAGGTCAATTGGGTGTTTTTGAAATATATGTTGAGAAGGATGGGGTTTGGTGAGTTATGGTTGAAATGGATGGAGGCTACCGTCTTTTCCAGTCACATGTCTATTTTGATTAACGGAAGCCCAACAAGGGAATTCAGTGTTGAGAAGGGAATGAGGCAGGGAGATCCGCTCTCGCCTTTCTTATTCGTTATAGTTGCTGAAGCCCTCACGGGTTTGGTTAGGAAGGCTATCGAATCAGGGGAGTTCTCTGGTTTTAATGTGAAGGGAGGTTGTTCGGTGGATATTCTTCAATTCGCCGATGACACGTTACTAGTAGGGGATGGAACGTGGAAACATGTCTGGGCGCTTAAATTGATTCTTCATGGTTTCGAGATTGTATCGGGTTTAGGAGTTAATTTCCATAAGAGCGGGCTTATTGGAATCAATCATAGCAATCACTTTCTTCTTGCTGCTGCCAGCTTCTTACGATGTAGGATTGAGGATAAAGTCTTCATTTTTCTAGGCATCGCGATTGGTTCAAATCCGAGACGTATCTCTTCATGGAGTCCAATGATTTCTAAAATTAAGAGACGATTATCTTCTTGGACTGGCAGGACTCTTAATTTAGGAGGCAGAATCACTTTGCTTAAATCGGTTCTGTGCAGTCTGTCGGTCTTTCAACTCTCGTTTTATAAAGCTCTGATAGCCGTTTGTAAGGAGATCATTAAGATCCAAAACAAGTTTCTTTGGAGGGGCACAGAGGACAAAAGAAGGATACACTGGATAGGTTGGGATTCCATTTGTCGCCCGATTGAAAAGGGAGGATTAGGGATAAAACGAATCGACTTATTCAATATGGCTTTACTAGCTAAATGGAAATGGAGGGTCATGCAGAATCACAATTCCTTGTGGATCAATGTTTTGAAAGCTAGATATGGGAATTTACATCTTGCTGTTATGAAAGGTAATAGTTGCTTGTTGGGAAAGAAGGTGCAGCGAGATTTTTTTGTTGAAAATTGCAGGCATCGTCTAGGTAACAGCACTGCTGTTCCGTTTTGGCATGCGAATTGGGATGGGAGAGGCCCCTTAAAAGATGTGTTCCTGGGTATTTTGGATTTCGCGAGGAGTACGAAGCTGATGGTGGCAGAAGCGGGCTATTGGTCTGGTGGCAGGTGGATCTGGAATGCTCTTCACGAGTTTTCTCCGGGTTTGTTAGAGGCTGGTAGCTAGAACAGAATTGCTGCACCGCATTGGCAGAGGCTCCCATTCCTTCAGCTGTAGTAGATTATATCCTTTGGTCTAAGGATGAGGAGGCGGGGTATTCGGTGAAAACCGGTTATGAAATGTTACTTGAGTATTATCCTATTGAAGCGCCTGATATTCTTAGGGAGAAAGCATTTGGTTATTTGTGGAAGATTAACATTCCGTTTAGAATTAAAGCGTTTGGATGGAAATGTTTTTGGAACCGAGTGGCTACTAAGGATCAACTTTCGCGTAGAGGTGTGGATTTAATTTCTGATTTATTTTGTTTGCACTGCGGAACGGTTGAGGAGTCTTTAGATCACCTTTTGGGGCAATGTTGCATGGCGAATTCAGTGTGGAGGAAGATTGCTAATTGGGTTGGTATAGACGGTTGCGTTGAGAATCATGGGTGGCGTAATTTCTTGCGTTGGTTTGAGTTTTTTAAACGGAAGAAGATAAAAACCGGTAACGAAGGCATTATATGGATGGCGGTGTGTTGGAGTTTGTGGATATCGACGAACATTATTTTGTTTGAGGAAGGTATTTGCGATATTAACGATATCGTGTGGAACATCAAATTGCAGGCTTGGAAATGGTCTTTCATAGGAGATATTACATATACCAAATATAATTTTTATGAGTTTTACAAAGCCCCTTTGGATTATTTAGTTTAAGTTTCATTTGGTTGGTAATGTTGTTTCTCTTAGGTTCTTTCCGCGGTTTAGATCTGGGTTTCCTCTTTTGTAAGCGGGTTCGAGTACCCCTAGTGCTCGTTTTATTGAATTCCTTGCTTATAAAAAAAATTAATTTTGTACTTGGATCGAATTATTTATTAATAGTAAATAGTAATTTTTTTAGACAATTTTTCATCTCACCTCTAGGTGTTCTCACACCATGTGCACTTCTAAAAATACTCTATATTTTCGAAGGTGTATTTTCGGAAGCATTTTTTATTTAATGTTGATTTGTTTCGTAGGTGCATCTACGAAACTTTTTTTTAACGTTCTTTAAATGGTTCTATAGATGCACCTACAGAACAATTTAACGTTAAATAAAACAAATGTGCTTTCGGAGATACACCACCGAAAGCAGGGGACAAAAATGAAAAATTTCTAGGTGCCTAAGAATATTATGGGGTGGATTAAGATTATTATTTTTTATTATGTTTGTTTTTCTAAAATAATAAAGTTTTTAGTTAGATCGTTTAATGAAACATTAAGTGCGACTTAATCATGAGATTTCATTAAACATAATGATAATATTCTTAAAGTACTCATGGTCAAGATTTATTGTGAACTAGGATAACATTAAAGCATTAAGACTGTTATGTGGATAAACTGATGAACACATACCATTGATCATGGATAAATAATTATTAAATCTTCACATAGGTAAGAATGTTAGGAGTAATATTTATACTGCGTTGACTCACCATGATAATACTACATAGAATGTTATGTAACTGGCATAACTTATAAGTTATTCTCAAGGTGATACTGGTGTATACCACACTTCGAACTGAAAGCACTATGGACTCTAGATGTTGAGTTGAATACTTTATTTCCAATCAAATGTTGTCACCAACAGAATAACCTTAAAGATGGTTGATAGATACTCCACAAATCATTTTGAGGGACATGAGTGAGCTAAATGAAATTTTCTTATTCTGCGTAATAAGATATATGTCTAAGCGCTCAATATTGAACTAGGGTACATAGTCTATACCTTCTGATCAATATATACATGAGGGCAAAATCGTAATTGTACAACAAACATTATCACAGAAAAGTTTTGTCAAATCACATGAAATTTTCATAGCTTAAGTAGCAGTGATGTGTTGATAGATACAACTCACTATTATATTAAATGTGTTATTTAGTATAATTGCTAACGCCACGAGAACCTCATAGTCACACACTTAAGGATAACTTAATGAGAGATAGAATGAATAAGTGAAATAAGGAACATCATAAGATACAATGTAATTAAGATAATTATGGAACACCGTAAGTTACATTGCACTTAAGTGAAATACAGTACAGAGTAAGGTACATTGCACTTAAGTGGGATTTTCGTCTTACAGCCGACACAAGTGGTTCTATAAATAAAACCCTTGCGTAGAAGTTTTTTTCCTCGATGAAGTTCAGTTTTTGAATCTTATCTGTATTCTCTTTCTCTCTCGCCCCCCTCTCTCTCTCTCTCTCTCTCTCTCTCTCTCTCTCTCTCTCTCTCTCTCTCTCTCTCTCTCTCTCTCTCTCTCTCTCTCTCTCTCCCTCTCTATATCTCTCTCCCTCTCTCTCTCTCTCATGGTCTTCATTTGTAGTAGCTAGCAATAAGCTTGAAGGCACTTTTTTCGTGTGGACTGTGTAGAGGCGTTGTTCTACGTTCAACGCTTGTGATCATTCATCTAGTTATGCATCAAAGGTTCAATTGCCATAAGAGGTAATCATTTCTATCACTGATCATGTTCATTTGTAAGGATCCTCTAAAGGAAAATTTTATTTTTTGATGTGTTTATATCCTTATTTCTTTTAAGTGGTATCATAGCTACTTACGAAACCATGTATCAAATAGGTATTTATTTTTGGTACTTTCTATCTTATATCGATTAAAACACAAATTGAATTAAATAATAATAAGAAATTAAATGTTGGCACCATGTTTGTATCATTAGGATGTTTTGTTGTTGACTATGCTTCGGAATCTGATGTTTATATAGTGAAGCAACTATACTTCGATCATCCCTAATTGATACAAATAAGATTGATCGATTTATATAAGATATAAATAAATGTGGTGCTACAACTATATATTTGATATGTTGTTTTATTCCATCCATCTGATTAATGTATTGATTGTCTTTCAATTGAATGATATATGTTCATTCTGCTTCTGAATCTAACGTTCGTATGGTGAAACAATGACATATAGATCAGTCGAATTGAATAATTGATCATTACATTTTTAATGGTATGAATGTGTTGCACTAGGATTTATGACGGAGCAAGAGTTGTTCTCTCAAGAGTTATGCACTTAGATTTTATGACGGAGCAAGAGTTGTTCTCTCAAGAGTTATGCACTTAGATTTTATGACGGAGCAATGATTGTGCCTTAGGGTTTTCAAAAAGCATCAAGTGATGATGCGAAAATTGATGCCGATTCCAAGTGAATTGTTTATAAATTTTTTGCGTCAGGGCATTGTTCCTAACAACTCTACAGGGGGTGATGCGCCCTTGACCCACGTCTGCTAAACGGTTAGTGGAACCACCAACTAAGTCTATACAATGTGATCAATCGCCAAAATTTAATTTGTTTTATTTAATTAACATAATTTAATAATAATAATACAAGTGTGTTGATAATTATTGCCCTGAGGTGAGTGGTTATGGGCTTAGTCTTCTTTTATTTTGTTTTCTATTTTTAAATACGACTATTTTGGCTTGCCTTTCTCTATACACTCTTTATGTAACTTATTTTCTCATCTCACACCCTTGTATGTAAAACAAGTATTCTTCGATGTAATATAATGTAATGAAGAAAAAAAGAAAACATGATTAAAGGAGGAGAACCATTGAGGTCTAGCTTGGAGAAATATAGATCGTTATAAGGTTTAACTTAGGCTCTCTCTTTGGCTTGAGTGAACAATTGCGTTATTAATCATAATTGTATCATTTTATATCTATGTTGATACATGTGAATGTATATTGATGCATGTGTGAGACGATTTTTATGATAAATAAGCCAATTAGATCAAACTGATTTCAAGTTTCCTCAAAATAAATATTAAGTTTATGCTTTTAAAATTTTAACACTCATCAAGATTAGTAACAAACAATGTAGGTTTCTTCCACCGCAAGGTGCATGTTCTATATTAGTAAGGTGCGATAGGAAAAATGTAATATCCAATTGTTAAAACTTGGATTTAACTAAACTAAACTAATTATAATAAGGTTATATATGCTTAGAAGCAAGAGTGGGAAAAAATCCATAGGATGTATTATAATAAGGAGCTATTCACCCAACTGATAATATTCAAGAATTGTATTAGATACACTTGGAAGGAGTTCCTACTTAATTAACTATATTTTGTGTAATCAGCCCACCGCTGAATGGAAATAAAGTGAAATATGGATCTCGATCCATTAGATAATCTTCCAACATAATTTTCCAAATTAAATGGTGATGGTCATTTGATTCGAATAAAATAGTGGAAGAATATTTAATTAAAGGCCTAATTGAATATATTGTTTTTAATGATACTTATATCTTCAAATTTTTTATATGTAAACTATCATGCCAACAAACACTTTAAACACCATTTTAAGATTAATCCTTGACAAGAACAAATTTCATGGGACAAATTTTATAGATTGGTACTGTAACCTGGGGATTATCCTCAAACATGAGAAAAAAATTGTATATCTTAGAGACACATGTTCCTGAAGTGGAGACTCATGGTTCTGCTCATAAGACTAAAAGAGATGCTTATAAGAAGCATGTTAATGATGCTGATGAAACCGCATGCCTCATCCTGGCTACCATGAACTCTGAATTACAAAAGTAACATGAGAACATGACAGCGTTTGATATGATCAAACACTTGAAGATGCTCTATCAAAAGCATGCTAGGGGTGAAAGATTTGAAGTTTTAAAAGGATTTTTCCAAGGCAAGCTAGCTGAGGGAGCCCCTGTAGGTTCCCATGTAATCAAGATGATTTGTTATATGGAGAACCTTGAAAGGGAAGGTCATTATCATGGTCAATAATAGAAAAAGTATAACAAAAGGTCCACCAAGCAGGATGGTAAAGGGAAAGGCAATGAAGCTGTCAGACCCAAACCTACTGCTCATGCTTTAATTCCAAGTGGAGGTATAGCTAAGAAGTGCACTTGCTTCTACTACGATAAGACCAGATAATTGAAGGGAAACGTCCCAAAGTCCCTGGAAAATAAGAAGAATGGAGTAGAGACTTCAACTTTAGGTATTTTTGTTATAGAAATAAATTTATCTACTTTTGCATCATGAGTGTTGGATACTGGATGTGGTTCTCACATTTGTACTAATGTGCAGGAGTTGAAACGAGTAAAGAATTGGAAAAAAGGTGAAATTGATCTACGAGTTGGCACTAGAGCAAAGGTTGCTACTTTAGCTGTAGGAACTTATGTATTGACTTTACCTAGTGGTTTAATAATTCAGTTAGAGAACTACTATTATGTACACGCAATTAGCAAGAATATTATTTTCATTTCTTGTTTGGACAAATTTGGTTTATCATTTTTAATAAACAACAATTCTTGCTTTATTTATTCGAATGATGTATTCTATGCTACTGCATAAATGAATAATGGACTATATGTCATTGATCTTGATATACCTTTTTATAACATTACAACTGAAAGGATGAAACCTAACGATTTAAATGAATAATGGACTATATGTCATTGTCGCTTAGGCCACATAAATGAGAAACACATTTCCAAACTCCATAAAGATAGACTTTTGGAGTCTTTTGATTATGAAGCATATGAGATATGCAAATCTTGTATACTTGGAAAGATGAAAAATTCTCCATTCACAGGAAAAGGTTAAATGGCAAGTGATCTTTAGGCCATCACACATATTAATGTATGTGGACCATTGAACACATCAGTCAGAGGAATTTTTCAATACTTCATCACATTTATGGTTATATGTTTTAAAGGAAACACAAATTTGAATCTTTTCAAAAGTTCAAGGAGTTCAAAAATGAAGTACAAAACTGACTAGGAAATAATATTAAAACCTTTTGATCATATCGAAGTGGTGAATATTTAAGCTTAGAGGATGACCATCTAAAAGAGTGTGGGATTCTATCCCAAGTAACTCCTCTCGCAGCACCATGGCTTGATCCATGACGAGTCACGATGATCTACCAAACTCTTTTTGGGGACATGCTCTATTGACATCAGATTACACATTTAACCATGTTCCTTCCAAAATAGTTAAGAAGTCACCATATGAGATATGCAGTGGTAAGAGACAACATATGTCTTTCATGAAGATTTTAGGTTGCCAAGTTTATGTGAATTGGAAAATTTCAACTAAGCTTGACTCTAAATTTGATAAATGTTTCTCTATGGGGTATCCTAAAGAAACTAAAAGATATTGTTTCTACAATCCTTCTGAGGGAAAAGTGTTTGTGCTCAAACTAGAGTATTCCTATAAAAGGATTTTATTTCCAAAGGAATCACTGGGAGGAAATTAGATATTGTAGAAATTCTAGAAACTCCAAGTGACATACCTATGGAGGAACAAGAGTAAGAAACACAAGAGGTTGTGGAAGACCAACCTACTATTGTAGAACAAGACTAGCATATGTCAAATAGAATACGTCACGAACCTAAGAGATATGGTTATCTCGTAACTAATCAAGGTGATGTATTACTCATGGACCAAGATGAACCTGTGACTACCTAGAGGCCATCACTTGTCCTCGGTCTTAGAAGTGGGTAGATGCCTTAAAATTTAAAATGAATTCCATGTACACAAACCAGGTTTTGACCTTGGTAGAGCCTCATGTGGAAGTTAGTCTAATATGATGTAAATGGGTCTTTTAAAAAGAAGCCTGACATGGATGGTAAGGTACATATCTATCAGGAAATATTGGTTGCTAAGATCCATAAGAAAATTCATGGTGTGGACTATAATGAAACTATTTTACTAGTTGAAATGCTCAAATGTGTTCAGATTTTACTTGTTATCGCTGCATATCATGATTATGAAATATGGTAGATGGATGTTAAGATTGTGTTCCTAAATGATAATCTTATTGAGGATGTGTACATGACACAACATGAAGTATTTGGCATACGAAAAGAAGCCCAAAAGATATGCATGTTACAACGATCAATTTATTCATTTTGTGAAATGGTAAAACAATATGGACTCATTGAAAACAAAGACGAATCTTGTGTCTCCAAGAAGATTAGTGGGAACATGATCTTCTTTTTGATAATATATGTAGATGACATATTACTCACTAGAAATGATGTTCATACCTTGCAGTAATTGAAAACTTAGCTAGGGAAATGCTTTTTTATGAAGGACCTGGTTGAAACAGAATATATATTAGGAATCAGAATCTATAGAGATAAATAATAAGAACTTATTCGCCTGAGTCAGAGTGCATACATAGACAAAGTGTTAAGACACTTTAATATGCATGATTCCACGAAAGGAATTTTACATATGCAACTTGGCCTGTATTTATCAAAAACACAATCCCCTTCACCAAAGTTAGAAAATGGTCGCATAAACAAGATACCATATGCATCTTCAATAGGACCTATCATGCATGCCATGTTATGCACTCTACCAGATGTCTCGTCTACTTTAAGTGCAACTATTAGGTACATGTATGATCTTGATGATGCTCATTGGGTTGTTGTCAAGAATATTCTTAATTACTCGAGAAAGACTAAGGAATCATTCTTGATATATGGAGGTCATGAAGAGCTTGATGTAATTAGATTCACTGATGCTAGCTTCCAAATCGATATGAATGACTTCAAATTGCAATCTGGTTATGTGTTTTACTTAAATATAACGTTGTAAGCTGGAAAAGTTAAAAGTATGATACAATTGCTAATTCTACAACTGAGGCCAAGTATATTGATGTCTCAAATGGAGCAAAGGAAGTTGTTTGGATCATGAATTTCATTAGTGAACTTGGCATAGTCCCTAGCATTGTGGATCCCATCGATCTCTATTGTGATAATTATGAGACGATCTCACAAACTAAGGGGCCTAGAACACACCAATGTTCTAAATTCATACTTAGGTGATATCACGTCATTCAAGAGATAATAGATAGAGGATATGTGAAGATATGAAGAGTATTTAATCTTGACATTCTCATTGATGCAGTGACAAAGCCTCTTGCAAAACAGAAGCATGATGGCCATACAAGTTTTATGAGTATTAGGTGCATGCCTAATTAGATCTAGTTCTAGTGGGAGATTGTTGGTGTAATCCCTATAGGCCAATATCTTTGGTACTTGTATCGATTTATTTATTAATAATAAAAGGCGTTTCTTAGTTTTGTTTGTTTTTTCCAAAATGACAAATTCCCTATAATAGCTAGCCCGTTTAATGAAACTTTAAGTGTGACTTATTCATGATATCCCATTAAACATAAGGACATTATTCTTAAAGTATCCATGGTAAAGATTTATTGTGAAGAGGGATAACATTAAAGAATTGAGACTATTATATGAATCATCTAATAATCACATCTCATGGATCATGGATAAAGAGCTATCAAGTTTTCGCATAGGTATAAATGTTAGGGGTAATATTTATACTAGATTGAACAACCATAAGAATACTACATAGAATATTATGCAAGTTTTATAAGTTATTATCAAAGTGATAGTTGTGTATACCACCCTTCGACCTAAAATCACAATGGACCCTAGATGTGGATTTAAGCAATTTATTGACAATCAAACATTGTCTGTAATAGGAAGACCCTAAAGATGGTTGATGGTTACTCTATAAATCAGGCTGAGGAACATGAGTGAGCTAGATGGAATTTTACCATCCTGCATAGCTTGATATATATATCTATTAGGGCCCAATATTGAATTAGACAAGGGTTACACGGTCTATGCCTTATGTTCAATATAAATATTAGAAAAAGTGTAATTATACATACAAACATTAGCACAGAAAGGTTTTGTCAAATCAAATAAAATTTTCACGATAGTGTAAATTACAGTGTACTTAAGAGAATTATAAAACGTCATAAGGTACGATGCACTTAAGTGAGTTGTAGAACACCGTAAGGTACGGTGCACTTAAGTGGAATATGAAATATCGTAAGGTACCACTCACTTAAGTGAAATGACGTACACTGTAAGGTACAATGCACTTAAGTAGGCGTTTTCACCTTGTAACACACAAGTGGTTTTACAATAGAATTGTTGTGCATAAGCTTTTTCACTTGATGAAATTCGGTTTTGAACCCTAGTTGTATTCTCTCTTTCTCTCTCTCTATCTCACTCAAGATCTTCATTATTAGCAGATGACACTAAGAGTAAAGGAATTATGTTTGTGTGGACTTAGGATAGGCGTTTTTCTTTGTCCAACACTTATGATTGTTCATCTAATTATGCATCAAAGGTTTTAATTGCCACAAAAGGTAATCGTTTCTATCACTGATCATGCTCATTCGTAATGAACCTTCTCAAGGTTAAGCTCACAAATCCCATTATACAAGAAAATTGAAGTTTTAAGTTTACTTCCAAACAAACAACAAATAATGGACAGAAGAAGATAGTATTCCTTCCAAACACAAACAAAGCTTCTAGCAATTAGTCCCCAAACTAAACCAAGATTTTATACAGACTTATCTCAAATCAATATGGAGTTTTGAACTAGTTATTCTCCTAAGAACCAAGTTTTTACACGGGCTGACGACGAGTTGAAATGAGATTTTACACTAGACTTATCTCAAAGAAAGTAGAGCCTTTACACCGGCATGATATCAAGAACCGATAAGAAGAGTTTCTACTAGTTATCTTCAAAAAACCACATAGACAACTTTTCCTTAAGTGGCTCAATGCACAAACCAAACAGAGACTTAATGTAGTTTCTCTAAGATTGGCATGCATTTTGGTAAAACCAACCTAGCAGAAGCATGTTGGATAAAATGCCATATCATACAGATTTCAACATGTCGAACAAGATGTTACAACAAGGCAAGTATGACATCGTGTTTACAGGAGCTGGTTTGTCTAGTGTGTCAGCCGTGTTATTAGCTACAAAATATTTTGGAATATTCAGTTAGCTTATGTGTCATCCAAGTTCGATTCAATCAGAGATACATGTTGGTTTTCATAATTTCTATAATTGGAGACAACTTAGAAAAGTTTGGATTGAAGACCTATTTTCTTGGAGATCAAGTAATAGACTTTGTGCAGCCTCTTTGTTGTGATTTTAAAGCCTAACCCAGGTTATACTAATCCTATAAATAGACTGGTCTTAAACTAGTTTTAGGTGGAACTGATATTTGTATTTTGTTAGGGTTCTAGGAATCCTTATTTGGTTGTGTTGTACATTCCATAAGTGTTCATTCACAAACCTTTAGGTGTTGAATGTTCAATCTCCGAAGCTGTTAAGCAAGGAGTGTTATTGCCAGTTCTCATAAGCTGTTAAGTATTGATAATTGTGTGTTTTTGAAGAGTGTCTTCTTGTTTGTTTAAGTGTGTTACTTGTCACTGGTTGTGACTGAAGGGATTTGAGTAGGGCCTCATACTTAGGTGAGTCTTAGGTAGAAGTCATAGGAAGGGTAGTAATTAAGTGAGAAGTTGTAAATGGGGGAGTTTAACTTTGAACTAATACTATTGTATATTGATTTCATCCCTGGCTTGGTAGCCCCCAGAGTAGGAAGGTTGACCCGAACTGGGTAAACAATTCTTTCTGCCATTTTACTTTTCTGCACTGTTTGTCGTTACTATTACTAACTTGTTCGATAGCTGGTAGTTCTCAGATATTAGTGTCGTGACATATCATTCAATATCACATTTCTGATATCAAAATTTCACTTAATAATAAATACCTCAACCAAATCTTTTAATGGGTTTAACTTTGAAATCAAGCAAACATTTCATAAAAAAGATATATTCACTTAAGAAAAAAAATATTGTTCAATCCATGGTTTTATGGTTGGCATTAATTTTGCTAAAACATGGTTCTTAATATTTCTAAAACATGGTTGAAACATCTTGACCAACTTTCATAAAAGGTTCTACTGTCATGAGTTTTGACAGATGTTCTGCCAGATGTTATGATATGCTATACCAGAACATCATGACAATTCAGACTAGTTTTATTCCTTAAAGATTTGATTGAAAAATATGAGATTCTGGAAGACTCAGGAACTCATACAGGTGCAGCGAATCAAGGAGTTTTGAGGGACAATGGATATTTGATTTTGTTTCATAGAAAGGATCTTGGAGACTTTTTTAGGAAACTTTGATTTGATTTGATTTGATTTGTTCCTATTTTTTGTGAATATCTTGAAGCTGATTGAAAAGGGAAAAGATTTGATTTGATTCAAGAGTCCAAGCCCATACTGCAAAATTCTATAAATAAGGACTTGCTAAACTTAAAATTGCAAGCATTAACAACAAGAAAACGTGGGTGCAAATAAGGGTTTAGTGTTTTGGGAGACTTTTCAGGTTTTAGTGTTTCTCTTTGTATGTCACTCATGTATACTTTGATGAATTAAGTCTGAATGATTGTTACTTGATTGTATATCAAATTATTATTCTCACTCGTGAGCTTTTAAGCAAGGAGTTGAGTATTGTTATTGGTTGAAGCTTTTAAGTTAGATTATGTATTGTTCTTAGTTAATGTTCTTGACTAAGTATTGTTTATTGGAAATGAAATATTCTATTCGGTTCTTTGGTACAATTGTGGGGATTGTAACTATTTTATCAGTGAGGTGATAGTGGAAAGTGAGAGGGGATTCTCATATCTAGGAGGTTCCTAGGTAGAAATTTCATAAAAGTAGTGATTTGGTGATAAGTTGTAAATTGGGACTGTTTAGGCTTTGAATTAATACTATTATAGTGGATTTCCTTTCTGACTTGGTACCCCTAGAGTAGGTGACGTTTCACCGAACTGGGATTAACATTTGATTGTGTTATTTATCTTTCTGTAATTTATTTTCTGCACAATCTATTTTCTGTCAGCAGGTGATATTATAACATATGTCCTGACATTGCGTTTGTGTTGAGACATTTGTCTTGACATCTGTATTGCAAGTGCCAGAATTTCAAATAGCTCTTGGTGAATTTATAATATCACCCTTTCAAAAAAACAGTTCTTACTTATACATAAGAACTTTTGTCAAAGAACTATAGCCTAATTTATGTGAGCGAAAGATAAAATATTTTATAAAGAGCAAGGAAGGTGAGAAATATCATGTTTGTGGATGTGAAAAAGTGTGGGGAGAGGCCTCTATTTATAGGCCAAAGGTTTGTGACAAAAAGAATACAACCCATGAGCAAAAATTAGGCTCCAAAGCATTCTTTGAGAAATATAGGCTATAAAATTGGTTTTAAAGAGTGTGTGATTTAGCCATAATACTTTACGGAAATTCCCTTGTGTTTTTATAAGACATCATCATTCAGACACGATCAAATGAGCTTTCATACTTCCTCTTTTTCACACTCTAAAGCTTCAAGACATTTTCCAAATACATCAATCATATAAGCACTTTGCTTAAGTCTTCTTGGAGATGAGGCTTAAGATATCTTCAAGTCAAACGTCATCATCATAGAGTATGAATGGTCATCATTAAACCCTAACTCTCCATCTTTGTTAGAAGGAAGACCTTGAACAAACTATCGTGTGCATTTTTTATTGCTTGAAATTTTTTCTTGTCTTCATGATTAAATTCGGGTTACATCTTCGTGAGTTAACATCAAGATTAGGTTGCATCTTCACAAGTTCTCATCATCAAAAATATGATAGTTCTAGGAATGTCTAACTTTAGCTTTGATCACTTCTTGATTATACCTGCAAGCACATAGTTCTAAAACTATGACACTCTAAACCTCCATCATACCTACAATACTATCATTAATTTCTCACCTATATAATTCACAACTTAGAAGCATTTTTTGCCAATTCATCTTCCTAATGTAAAATTCCTTTATCATCGTTATTTCAAGTGATCATTTCTCTTATGCACATAGACATTTCACCCTACATGTGTCCACCATTTTTAAACTATCATCTTTTAAGGATGCTATATGTGATAAGAATCAGAAGAATGCTATCGAAAATTACCATCATTCAAGTCATTGTGGCTATTATAACTTCTCAAAATTGGCCTATATTTCCACTTGATGTCAATAGATACGTTTTACTTGGTGACCCTAATGATAGTATATGTATATGCTACCTTTCTCAGGTCTTAACCTTCCACATCTTGATATGGTATGAAAACTACAATTATATCTCTATGGATAGAAGCTTGCAATTAGACAATGTAACACTAAATTCACTAAGGAGATCATTGCACCTGGATATATAAAATCAAAGGTTGATTACTATTTGTTCACCAAGAAAATTTCTACAAGGGAACTACCATTTATGAAATACAAAGATCAAGACCTTATAGGGGATGATTTGGTCTTAGGGTTTACTGACATTTATGAAATAACTAAGGTCAAGACCTTATTGAATGACAAGTTCAACATAAAAATTTGGGAGTCCTCAAATATTTCCTAGACTTTGAAGTAACTAGATCATAAGATATAATTTCATCATGTCAAAGGAGATACGCTTTAGGCTTACTTCAAAATGCATGCTTGCTTGGAGTCAAACCTTGCTCTACAAAAATGCAACCACTTATGAAAATTCATAATACTTATGGTCAACCAATATCCAAACCTATAATATACATAAGATTGATAGGAAGATTGTTTTACTTAACTCATTCTAGACCGTATATTTCTTATGTTGTACGTAACATATGTCAATTTCTTGATGCATCTATTAATTAACATATGTTTGCAGGGATACATGAATTATAATACTCAAAGAATTATTTTGGTTAAGGGTTATGCTTTAACTTATCATCTGCACTTAACCTCAAGAGTTTCTCTGATTCTTATTTGGGGTATTCTCACAGCCTAAATTTTTCCTACCCTTTATCAAATCACTTGGCTTATACATTTCATTATCCTCATATTCACATATCCTCCATTGGGATCAAGGTCATCATGCAACAACAAACACGCTCATTGATCTAGGATTATGATATTATTCAAGGGTTCATCAAGAGTCTAAGGTTCCATTGTTTTAAGATTGATCACAAGCTCCTAATCATCTGTTTCAGGAACTAGGGTTTTGGTCAAAGTTAACTTATGGTTGACTTTTTAATAAAAACTTGAGTCCATTGATCAATATATGGTTCAAGGAATCTATGTGTGCATAATTGAGCTTGCCAACGGGTGTCAAGAAGTTCCAATTGACAAAAGGAAGAAAATCGGTTCAATAGGCAAAAAAGTCAATAATCATTCAAAGTCAACTGTGAATTTTTCTTGGTCAACATGGACTTTTCAAGTCACTCTTCATGATAATATGATATTTAGTCAAGTTACATCAAGAGAAATCAAGAAAATCAAGGAAATTGCAAAATTAGGGTTTTCAAAATATTTCTAATTATGGAAATTTGGATGTTTATCTTAGTGACTTTTCATGATTGTATCTTTCTCCTCAAGACTCCAAAAATGACAACCAAGGGATGAAATTGAAGATGATACATGATACTACAAGTTTGTGGAAGATTTCAAGTCATAAGAAGTTCCTAAATGGTTTGAATTCAAGCCAAAGATGGATGTTCAAGTTGTTAAGATTTGTGATTTTCAAGAGGGGATGTCTTTTTGCCAAAGCCTGATCTCAAGAAGATCCCAACACCAATGTTATAGCATGTCATGAGAGCTTTCCATTGATATAAAATTTGAGGTCAGTGGATAAGTGAACATGAAGTCATGGTACTTCAAAGTTGACTAGTTGAAACTGACCAAGTCCATTTCCATGTTCAAAACTATGCCTAACCAGTTTTGAGATCTACTTTTGGACCTCAAAATCAACTCAAGTGCAAAAGTCACCAATACCACTATTGTTCATTTTTACTTCCTCTACAACATTCATTCACATTGCAACACTAAAATCCCACCCCTTTAATGCCAAAAAGATGATCTAACTTGCTTGAAAAAACAAGTAATCATTGAACCATAATAACTTGCCACTTGAAAATATAAATTGTGCAAAATTTGTTCTAAATCCTTCTTGAACATGCACATTCACTCCATACACCATAAAAAACTTGTTGAATACTCCTCTAACCATATTCCATGCCAAGACCACTTGTATCCAAAGCTAACTCCAAACCAAAGTTCCGTGTGAAATCTTGAATCCAACTAACTCCAAGCCTCCTTCCAAACCTTCATTATGGATTAAAACCAATTCAAAACTTCCTCAACAAGCTTTTTATCACCTATATAACCTTCATTCCCTCCAAAACTTAGATTTTGGGGCTATTGTTCATCAAAATTCACCTTCAAATTCTCTCTTTTCAAAATTCCAATTTCTTGCACTCTTTCACATTTTTCTTCACTTCATCATCATTAATATGTCTTAAATATGCCTCTGTAACACAGTTCCAAACACAGTTCCTTCAACAATCCAGATCTGCAACATCAACTTTCTGATTAATGGTGAAAATTGAAATCTCCAATCCAACAAGTTTTATGATGATATAAAGCTCCAAACACCTTCTAAACATCATGTACAAGCTATTGGATACGTCATCTTACTTTTGTAACACCTAAATCAAGCAAATTGAACTTCACATCTTCAACATTCAAAGTTGATTTGGATAAAACATTCTAGTAAGATCTTACACAAATTAAGCTTGGATTCTTCATTATCGGTCTCCTCTAAAGCTATCTGGAGCTTATCTCATCTTCAAACGCCTTGAGAATACGCATTGGACGTGCTCCAATCAATAATCTTCCTACAACTTCTAACTCCATGAATACTGCATCAATTTGCAACTTTCTCGATTCTATCTTACTTTAAATTGTCTACTGAATGTTAACCCTATGTCCTTTTTCATTGATTGTTCGTGTGGGTCACTTAATTTAGTTTCCAAAAGTTAGGATTCTTGAACATTTTCTTTTGATCTGAGAGTTTGGATGAGTTTCAGAGTTGGAGAGTTGGGTTTTTAAGATAAGCATGAAATTTAGAACAAGGTGATGTTCGTGTTTGACATTTTTGGAGAATTTCACCATCGTCCATGGAGGAGGACAGTGGCCGGAATCTGGGAAGTTAATGAAGGCCTTGGCGTCATATTTTGAATTTGAAAATATGTAGTGATAGCTTACCATCGGGCCACATATTTTTCTTTATTTTAAAAATAGTTTAAAAATCTAAAAATTGGAAATAATATTTGAACGGGTATTGAGGCCTAGCGCATGTTGTAACGCCCTAATTATTTAATTATTTATTTAATTAAATATTATTATTTTATTTTAAGAAATTATCGGTGGGAGACTTGTCAAATAGGGTTTTAGAGAATGAGAAGAGTATAGTGTTATCATTTTGGAGAAAATAAGATTTGAAGAGGAAGAGGCAAGTCTTGGAGAAGAGGAACAAGCTTAGAGATTTCCATCCATGGTGCCCATCAAGTTGCTTCAAATGAATAAGGTAAGGGTGGGGTTCTCTTCCTATAATGGGGCTCATGAACAATTGTATGTTGGGGATTAGGGATATAGGTTATGGCAATTGTTGTGTTAACTTGTTTTTGGAAATTGAAAACCTATGAGACTCTGCTGCTGTAATTTTGCCGTTGCTGTTTGAGTTACTAAAACGTATCATTCATTCTAAAACCGCTATGTTTGTATGATTCTGAAACTGCTATATTTGTGTTGTTAAACGTGAGTCTGGAATTGAATATATGTGAGTATTGAAATAAATAAGAGAGCGACGACGGACGGCATGGGAATGATGCTTGGTCCTTGACGGATGGCATGGGAAGTGCTTGGTCCATGATAGGCGGCATTTTGGTATGGGGAAGGGGTTGCCGAGCGGCACCCCCATTAGGCTACATTATCCTTCGTTTTAATGCAATTCTCATGTGTGTTGTATATTCCTTTTTTGTTGTTCCATACATGAGCGTGTTGTTATATGATGGTACAATATAAGTTAACCAGTAGGAATTGACTACTTTATTAGCTATTACACCATGATTGAAGTTGTTGGAAAATACGAGTCCTGTTAATCATAAGTGGTAATAAATTAGAACATACCTTAGATTTCATTGAGTCTTATAGATAGTATGAAATAATGATTTAGGACTTATAACAGTAGCACTAAATACCCTGTTATTCCCTGTTTCACTATAGCAAGAAATTGGTTGGCATTTAGAAATAAATATTCACAGTAGACATATATTACTTGATTAATATAATTGTTTGACAATAGTTAGAGTTGTTTCTATTTGAGTTAGTTGATTAGGTGAATTGTCGGAATTATTCCGTTGTTATACGAAGTTGTTGTATTATGTGTGAAGTGTTATTACCTTTTATGATCGATGATAATTGTGATATGGGCGTGTGCCTTGTGACGAATATTTTGTGAAGTAAATGATGATGATGTTGTGATGATTTTGTTAATATGTGAAGTTATATGTTTGTCGTGATATACCGAAGCATGACGATGTCGTGGTGATTTTATTTCTATGTGAAGATGAAAGATTAATTGTGACGTTGAATTACCTCTAATAATTGGTGATTATCAGTGATGTAGGCGTATGCCTCGCGATGACGTGTGACTGTGATGGGTATGTTGTGTATGTCTTATTTGTCGAGTCACATTTCATATGCATACTCTGTGACGGCCTGGATTGGCAAATTAGTGACGAAGGCTTATGCCTTGTGCCTCTGAATTGGGCAATTGGTGACGGGGGTTGAAGCTCCGATTGGTACCACATGCATATACATGAGTCATGTCCCATGTATCTTATGTGATTCATAGTTGTGACGTTTTGTGACTATACCGTGATTGTATTTCGTGACTTGTTAAATGATGGAAGTATGTGAAGATATGAATTGACAATTTTATGAATAGTATGATGATATCAATATTTGTGAATGCGATTAACAAAATATGTCTGGTGTGACTTACATGTGATTTTTTGTGATTAGATGTGTGACTTATATGTGATATTTTGTGACTAGATGTATGACTTATATGTTGTGACGTTTTGGGACTGGAATTGTGATTTATACTTGTGATTTATACTTGTGACTTGGATTACAAAGTGAAGGAAGTATATATATAATTGATGTGAATATGAAGTGTTGTGACTTGATGTGCAATCAAAAGTATGTGAGATTTGTAAGTTGGTGAAAGTAAGTAGTGTATGGCATTATTAATACTTGTGATGTGATAACCATATATGCATGAATCCTAGTATACAATTTATCATGCACTCACTTATACGATTTGATATCTCACCCTTTTCTCTTGTTCGCCGTTACCTTTATATTGGTAACATGCAGGTATTGAAGTATGAAGATTTAGTTTCTGTTAATCGAGTCGGTTGTCGCTCTGATACGTAGCCCTCGGGGGGGGGGTGATTTATGATGTTTATGATTTTGCTGTTTATTGTTTTATCTTGGCTGAATAAGATGTTATTCATTCAAAGATTGAGAACTATGATTCCGCCATATTGTAATAAAAGAAGTTATTCTGCTTTGAAAAGTATTATATATTGATTATTTGTTTGATTGATCAAAGAAAGTGCTATGTATCCGCTAAATGCGATGAAGTGATTTATTGTTATATGAATATGTGACACCTCAATTGTTTGTCGAGAAAAATTTTGAAACTCTGATTCTTGAATAATTATCGGGTAGAAATGGGGTGTTACACATGTGTTAATTGCACCCTCACCCTTTTGGCCCAATGACTTAGTGAACTAAGTATTAGTTCATTCAAAATTCAGCTTGCACCCCCTGGCCCATTTAGCTTTATTTTCTTTTTCTAAATGTTTTGTTTTAATTTCTTTTCAATATTTTTAAATCACTAATAATATTTTAGAATGTCAATTTTAATTTTCTTGATTTTATCATGGTATTTTTTGGCATTTATTTTTAATTCTTTAGCATTTTAAAAATTGAGAAAATGATTAAAAAATAATAATACTTGGTTTTTAATTTTAGAATTAGTTTTGATTTTATTTTCTTCATGATAAAAAATACAAAATGCCTTGACACACTTACTTTAATATTTTTAGGGTTTTAGAATTCTATTTTGATTGATTTTTTCATTTATGTGAAATGACCAAAATGCCCCTAGTTGCTTATGTTGACTTTTGTTAATTTGTGATATTATTTTGATGATTCTCTTCACGATACTTGGTTTAATTGGTTTTTTGACCTTGGTTTTGATTACTTGTAAGCTCAAATGCTCCTGGTAAAACCCCAAAATATTTAGATTATTGTTTAATTGCTTTATGATGAGTATTTTTGAAGTGTTTGTGAATAAGAGGGTTATGAGGATTAATTATATTTTAGATAATTAGTCTATTTATTTAGAATTATAATTATTTGAATTTAAATAATAAGCTGGGTTAATTAGATTTAATAATATTATTTAGAATTAGTATTATTATTATTATTATTTTATTCACAAAATAAAGGTGAGTTGGTGTTAGAGATGATAAGGGCAAGGATGGTCATTTGTGAAGTGTAAGTGAGGGAAAAATGGAAAGACCATAGAAAGGGTCCAAGGGTTAAACTAGGGTAAAAAGAGAGATATTCATTCAGTCGTAAAAAGTTTGGAAGGAACGTGAAAGAGAGAAAAGACTAGGGCAAAGAGAGGACAGAGGAGAAGAGGGATATCGGTAGAACATGAAGAGAATTCAAAATCAAACCATAATTCTAAGGTAAGGGGAGTTTTATCATTTTTATTTTAATTGATTTAAGGTTTAGATAGTTGTAGAATTATGGAGGTTTTGGGGTAGTCTTGATAATGAGATAAACATTATGAAATTGATGGTGATTTGATGTGGTAATTGCTTTTAATTGATGCATGGTGATATAAACTCTAACTTTCGTGACATGCTTGTATCACCCGGACTTGCTTCCAACTTATTGTCGGTTGGTCAATTGGTGGATAACAATTGTAATGTTAATTTTTCTCGTGTTGGCTGTCTTATGCAAGAGCAGGTGTCGGGAAAGGTGATCGCGAAGGGGCCTAAAGTGGGAAGAATGTTTCCGCTCCAGTTTTGTTCTAGTCATTTATCTTTTGTGTGTAATACTGTTTTGAACTCTTATGAGGATTGGCATAGAAAATTGGACCATCCAAATTCTATTGTTTTGTCTCATTTATTTAAAACTGGTTTGTTGGGAAATAAACATGATTGTCCAACTTCTATTTTATGTTCCGTTTGCAAATTGTCCAAAAGTAAAACACTTCTTTTTCCGTCAGGTGCTCATCGTGCTTCTACTTGTTTTGAGATGATTCATAATGATGTGTGGGGAATGTCTCCTGCAGCATCTCATGCTCACTATAAATATTGTGTCACATTTATTGATGATTACAATCGCTTTACTTGGATATATTTTCTCAGATCTAAGTCTGAAGTGTTTTCTATGTTTCAGAAGTTTTTGACATATGTTAAAAATCAATTTCAAGCAAGTGTTAAAAAATTTCAATATGACTCGAGAGGTGAGTATATGTCTCATGAATTTCAGGGATACCTATAACAAAAAGGGATCTTGTCTCAATGGTCTTGTCCCAATTCCCCTCAACAAAATGGGATGGCGGAGCGAAAGAATCGGCATTTGCTTGATGTAACGTGCACCTTACTTCTTCAAGCTTCTGTGCCATCCCGATTTTGGGTAGAGGCTCTTTCCACAGCTATATTCTTGATCAATCATATTCCTTCTATGGTTATTGATTTTGATTCTTCCTTCTTTCGCCTTTTTAAAATTCAACCTAATTATAGTGATATACATACTTTTGGATGTGTGGTTTTGTTCACTTACCTCCGTTTGAACAAAATAAGCTTAGAGCACAATCTATTCAATATGCATTTATGGGATATAGATGGGATATAGAAACTCTCATAAAGGTTTTGTGTGTTATGATGTTTCTAATCGTCGTTTTCGAGTTTCTCGGAATGTTACATTTTTTTTATAATCAATATATGTTTCATTCTCTTTCTCCTGCCACAAATGATATTTCTATTCTTCCTAATTTGTTTGTTATGCCTCTGTCTATAGAAAGTTACAAACCAGAAATAATATATGCCAGACAACGCTGAAAACAGGTTCCCACTGCCCCTCCCGACAGAAATCTGCCACCTGATCCTGAAACGACCGAACCACGACGCTCTGGTCGAATATTTAAAGCACCAGATAAATATTCACCATACACGTATGATTCCTCAGACACTTCTCTGACTGCCTCACTATCTAGCATATCTATTCCTACTTGTTATGCACAGGCTGTTAAAGACTTGCGCTGGATAAAAGTAATGAATGAGGAACTTTAGGCCCTTCAAGAGAATTTTACATGGGATATTGTCTCTTGTCCCCCCTGATATCAAACCCATAGGCTGCAAATGGGTGTATTATGTGAAACTGAATTCTGATGGGTCTCTCAACCGTTTCAAGGCTAGATTGGTTGCCTTAGGAAATAAGCAGGAATATGGAATTGATTATGATGAGACATTTGCACCGATTGCCAAAATGACATTTATTCGAACCGTACTCTCTATAGCCGCTTCTAATGGGTGGTCTCTTCATCAAATGAATGTGAAAAATGCCTTTTGTAGTGGTTAAATTTGTGAGACTAAAGCCGTTGAATAGACTTAGCTCATTTGTTTTAAAATAGAGTTGTCACCGCGCTTTATTGTTTCCAAAAGGAATGGGAGAAAGGGCGAATAAAACCTACAAAATTTTTTAAAATAAAAAATAATAAACTTAACAGAGGTTTGGGTATGGATGGTTTACTATACAAGGGGAAGGTTTTAAGCACCCCTCATATGTGATTTTGTTTAAATAGAGTGTGGGGATGGGAAAAGAAGTTTTTGAAAGTGAGCTCGATAAGACATCGCATCTTAGGCCTATATACCCCTTTTAAGAAAAGGGAAGTCAGAGCTTTTGTAGTTCCTCTTAAAAGGATAATAAAAGGGCCAAAGTGACCAAAATTGTTTTGGGTGTTGAGCTTTAACAATACTCAATGGGTTTTTTAAATGTTAAGATTTAACAATACTTAACAAGTTTAATAAAATGGGACCAAGCTTTAACAATACAAGGTCAATGGACTAAGAGTAGTTTCGTCGGGAATAATTCTCCTCTTAGTACCAAGTTTTTAAAACAAAGGGTTGGTTGAGCTTTAACAATACAAAACCAAAGTTGAGTTTAAAAAGGTTGAGCTTTAACAATACAAAACCATTTTTAAACAAGTGCAAAGCTTTAACAATATTAAGCACAAAGTAAAAGAGATTTGGAAAAGAGTTTGAGTACCTTGACAATTTTAGTCATTACCATTCCCATTCTTTTGGAGTTTTCAACAACAAATTTAAGTAATCAATCAATAGATACCTCAAGTGTGTGTGTGATAACATGTGTCACAAAAGACAAACAAGTGAGTATGATAATCATCAATGTAAGCTCAAATGATAATGGACAAGGATGTTTAATACATTTGGATTAATTCATGTATGAATGAATATGATAGATGATGGATATGAATCTTATGCATGTGGGTTAGTAAACAAAGAATATACAATGATAATAGAATGAATGACAAATACAAAAATACAAGATGAAAGTCAACAAGCATATTTACATCAAGGTAAAAAAATCACATTTAGAATGGATAAACAAAGATCAAAAAGTTTTTTAAATTAGAGTTTTGAAATCACACCTAAACCTAATTGATTTTTAATGATTAAAATACCAAATTCTAAAAGAGAATTGGTCTAAGGGTACATGATGAAATCAAGGATACATGATTCTAACCCTAGAATGACACTCATAAAAAATATTAGCAAACTATTTGAAGAAGATATTGAAAAGAAAATGATTTTTGATATTTTAAAACACCTAAAAAGGACTTATTTTTGATTAATTTTTTAATGGTAAAATAAATAATATTTTTGGATTTTTTTAATCATAATATAAAAATAGGCAACATAAATAAACAACACAAAAAAAATCAAGTTAAAAAGATTAATTTTTCTATTTTTAATGATTTTTCAAAGATTGAATGAAAAAGAAATAAACTTAGTGTTAAAAAAAAGCTTTTGGTCTTGCTAGGGTTTGAACTCAGGCCCTCACGCTTGCTTTACAAAACTTAACCAACTGGGCTAAGCACAATCACTTGTCATTAGGCCCATTCCAATTCAATACATAGCAAAACAAGTGTGAAAATGTGAAGAAAAAAATAGAAGCAAAAGGTCTGGGGCGAGGGGAATTCGAACCCCAGACCTAAGGGCCCCGCTTCACACACAAACACTTAACCAATTCAGCTGTAATGATGTAGTCATTATAGACATGACTTCAATTACATATAAAATAAACTGAATTTTCAAAAATGGAAAATGGAGCCAAACTCCATCTCCTTCTTCCTCGTTCAGCAACCACAACAACAACAATGGCATTCAAATTCAAACTCCTTCACTTTTTTATCAATTTCAAAAAAATAAAACATCAATATGTTCGGCATTAAGACATGAATCTGACCATGTAACTAACAACAATTTATTCAAACCCTAGCTCTTGAATTTCTAAAGAAATACTAAGAACCCTAAAATTTATTTTCAAAATTAAATTCTTAACACAAACAATCAAGCCCTAAAATCTTATGGCTATTAATCCCTACATGATTCTGGGTAAATTGTTATCAAACTTTATAAAAATGAGTACCTAAATTACTAAATGCAAGTTTCGGAAATGTACCTCTAAACAAGTGATCGATCTAGACCTTGGAGATGTTTCAGAAGTGTGCGAGTGACCTGGATAGCTTCACTAACTTCCAATGATGCTAACTGAATGCTCAAGATAGATTGAAAGTGCCTAGAACCTTGAACCCGATGGTACCTAGAACTCAAGCAAGTAAAAATGGTGAATGATGATTATGTGATTACATATGTTGTTTTCTGATTTGGATAGCTTATATGAGTGATATGTGAGGTATTTGGATGATTAGTTTGGATTGAAATAGACTGTTTGGCTTAAAACAACTTCAAATGCAAGTAAGGTATGTAAAAATGGAAGTTGGTGCTTAAGAGGTTACAGGTCTTGAGTGAGTGTTTCGATAGCTTATATTTGATGTATATAAGCTATCTGAAGTGATAGTTTGGTCAATGTGTTTATGGTTTGAGTTTTGGAAGGTTAAGGCTTCAAATGGCTCTTTAATGGAGGTTTGAAGGTGATTTTCGGTTAATACTGTTTTGGAAGGTGGTGGAGATGATTGACAACTTCTAAATGATTATTAGAAGCTTTTGGAAACTTAGTTGACACCCAGAACTTATAGAACTTAAAATGACTTAAAAAATGCAAAGTTAGAAAGAAGGAGAATCTCAATTTGTATGGTCACTTGGAGAAATCTGGTGTAAGGGATGCATTGAAAAATGCCCTTTATTTATAGAAAGGAGAAAAATCTGATCCATTTGAACTCCCATGTGATACGTGTACCATCTTGCTTAATTGTGAAGAAAGGAGAAAATTGTGTTTCCCATGGTGTGGTACAAGGCTCAAGCATGCTTGTGTGACTTCATTCTGAACATTAGGAGCTTTCTTGTGGTATTTGAAATGCCTTTACTGCAGAATAAACATTGTAGTGGCTCAAGAGAAAATTTGTTGTAATTAAAGCCTCTTTTTCAAAATGGAAGTGTGATCTTTATGCCATTAATGGAATGATCACTTGGATAATGCCTTAAGCACTTGGATCATAGCTCAAAATAGAGTTTAATCTTTTGATTATGGTGTTTTAAATAAGTTAGAGGACCTGTACTTTGAAGATTCTTCAGATTTGAATCAAAAATCAAACTTTGTTCTTCATGTTCATGGCTTGAATTCAAGTGTCATGGAGCCCTCTTTGCAAAATCATATCTCATAGCTCAAGTAATTAAATTTCATGCTAATGGTCTCTTTGGAAAGCCCTTGCTACATACTTCAATCCACTTGTCCGTAATTTTGTCAAACTCCTTTTGGATCATGGAGAAAAATGGTCACAAAGTTGGAAGAAATCCATGTTAAAACACTTAAAATTTCTCTAAACCTATGTTTGGTACAAGTGAAATAGAGAAGAGAGAGTTGCTGAGAGAGAAGTTGAAGAGAGATGGGAAACTTCTCTTGTTTCGAATGGTAAGAAATAGGGATGAGAGATAGGATTTTGGTGGGACCTACTACTATTCCTTTTCTTCGCTCAAATGGAGAGAGTCTGTGAAAAAATGCTAATATTTTTACACTTTTCCAATTAATACTCTTATGGCTTTATCCCTCATCCTTTATTTTGTTTGCTTTTCAAAATTATACTATTGTTTTTATATGATATTGTTGTTTTAGTTCCTCTTT
Organism: Vicia villosa; assembly: GCF_029867415.1. Classification (NCBI taxonomy): domain Eukaryota; kingdom Viridiplantae; phylum Streptophyta; class Magnoliopsida; order Fabales; family Fabaceae; genus Vicia; species Vicia villosa. The sequence goes on along the minus strand of NC_081184.1, from coordinate 68,151,079 downwards.
TTCTCACAGAAAAATTAACGTCCCTTGTTTTCTTTATCTTTTCTATATAATTATATGTAATTAACGATAATTTAATTTTCAATTAATTAATTGTGTTTTAAGAAAAAAATAATTACTTTAAATAGTTTAACTAATTTGATTATATTTTAGATTATCCAATCAAATAAAACAAGACTAATTATCTAATTGATTAATTGAAATTAATGAAAATAGAATAAAAATATGAGTTAGACAACTTTTCAAATATAAGGGTAGTTTAGTAATTTTGAAATTAATCAACACTTCTCTCTTCTCTATTTCTATTCTATATCTCTTTAACCAAACAATACCTCAAATATACTATATTTTTCTCATCTTTCTTTCTTACTACACTCACTCTCCCTTATTTCTCTCTTCTTAACTTCTTCCCTCAGCCAATCATACCCTAAATTTTTTGAACATAAACTTCTTAATCCAGTATCTCTCAAATTAATCACTTTTTGATGAAATGCTATTAGTGACAAAGTTGTTTGTTTGATCAAGATCTACAACTTTCATGTTGGAAGATTTTTGAGTTTGTAGGTGAAATTTGAAGTTCCCAAAGTGAGGTTAAAATCACTTAAAAACCCTAATTTTAACTTTTGTTGACTTTTTTATTCTTGATGAATTTTCTTAATTTTTCTTGGTCAAATGACTTCATTAATCATATGTTGATGATTTTGATCTTCAAAAGTACATGGTTGACCAATTTTCTCACCGTTGACTTTTTCCAGATGAATTGCAATTCTGTGGATCCTACATGAATCAAGATCTTCTCTTTAAATGGATGATATAAATGGATTATAATGTTGATTTGGAGGCCCTTGAATCATGGTTTCAACTACGGAGCTATGTCCTGATTAAAAGTCAACCCTCTAGTTGAATTAGGTCAAAACCGTAATTTGGGGACCAGATAAGTTTGGAAGTTGTTGATCTTGAATTGGGCCATCCTTGGGCCTTGATTTTGATGGAAGGACCATTTGAACAAAGGATAATTTTTTAACTTTTTTTGTGGGCCTCAAAACCCTAATTTGCTCAGTCTCCTCCTGACGTGTCTCTTGTCTTGGAACACAAGCAACAAACAAACAATTTTTTGGTATTTTTGGTTAGCAAATGATGTATGCATGATGATGATTATGATTATACTATTTGTAATAGAGTGGGATCTCAGTGGTCAAAAATTGGGGTACAACAGTTACCCCTATTTAAGTTCCTAATACCTGATGAGGGGAAGACGGAGCATGGTATGAAAAATTCCGCTCCACTCTACTTGGGTTCTCCTTTACTCAGAGTCAATATAATTCTTCTATATTTATTCATCGAACATATAGTGGAACTGTCCTACTTCTTCTTTATGTTGATGATATGATTATTAATAGTTTTGATAATGCTTTGATTCAAAGCCTTAAACAGCAGTTACAAGCATCGTTTCATATGAAATATCTTGGTAATTTGCATTATTTTCTTGGTCTTTAGGTTCACTCTACATCCAAGGGTATATTCCTCCATCAACACAAGTATGCCACATATTTAATTTCTATGGCTGGTCTTCAATCGACTAAACCAGTGGATACTCCTCTTGAGGTTAATGTTAAATATCATCGTGATGATGGTGATCTGTTTCATGATCCCTTTTTGTATCGTCAACTCGTGGGTAGCCTTAATTACTTGACTATTACTCGCCCTGACATATCTTTTGTTGTTCAACAAATAAGTCAATTCATGCACTATCCTCGCCACTTTCACTTGGCAGCAGTTTGTCGTATAATTCGTTACTTGAAGGGAAGCTCTCATCGTGCTGACAATACAAGTGCCATCCAAATTGTTGTGAATCCTGTACGAGGTATATATATATATATATATATATATATATATATATATATATATATATATATATATATATATATATATATATATATATATATATATATATATATATATATATATATATGTATATATATATATGAGAAATAATAATGAGAAAGGTATCAAGCAAAGAATTATTGACAAAATTAACTCAAGAAAGTGCATACTATATGTATGGTTTACAAATGGTTTGGGTTGCTATGGAGAAAAAATACAAGAAGGACGAAGCTATTGTTGAAGCTCACCCGCCTTGTATTTTTTCATAACAACACAAAGTTAATCATTTCTTCGTCTTCATTTTCCATGAATCTTTTCAATAAAAGGTATGGTCATGAAAAAATTTATGAGTTGATATGTTATAGTATGTTGTTGTTGCTTTGTTGATAAATATTGTTATATGTTGTTGTTATTTTGTTGATAAATATTGTTGTATGTTGTTGTTGTTCATAAATGTTTCTGACAACAAGAACAAAACATTTTTATGGCACAAGAAAAAACCTTCTTGCGACTTAGCAATGTTTTGTTTTTATGAATCTTACAACATTAATTTCTTATGTAGATTGATAGAAGATGCAGTTGAGTTTATTATATTGTATGTAGAATGCTTGTTTCGCTAACCCTTTATTGAACATGCATTCATTTAAATTGATTTAGAAAATAATAATTTGAAAACTAAGTTATATTTGAAAACTATCTTAGATCAATCAATATTTTTCGAATTGCATCTGTCTCGTAATTCATCTCTCGCTCTTTAACACATAGAACTTGGTTCAATGCCCTAAATTCTTTAAAGCAACAGTTCATTCTCTTTTAGTTTATATTAAAAAGCATCAAATTTGGTGAGAAATTCTGACTCATCATTATCATTGTCATCATAATAATGACTACAAATTGGTCAACATATTGATGCTTTGCAAAATAAACTAGAAAAGAATTAACCGTTTCTTTGAAGAACTCGGAACAAAATAAACAGTGGTTCGATTAAGTTATTTTTCAAGAATAATTTAATTTATCAAACTATTATCTTATACATCAATTTTAATGGTTGTATATGTTTAGTGAGAGGTAGGAAAAACCAAGCAATCCACATATTTTATAATAAACTCATGTATACATACCACAACGATTATCTTTTACAAGGGTGGTGGAAAAAATTGTTGTTGTTGAGTTTCGAATACATGACCCTTTATATATATCACAACAGTTCTTTAAGTTAACCATTGTGATAGGTAGTGCGCTACCTAGTTTTTCACCACACTCAGACACCCTTGGTGGAAAGCAGCATACTTACACTCACACGGTACCTAACAACAGACATACAACCGTTATTATATGTATTTCACAACCGTTGTTATAAGTGTTTTCCATAGTAGTGTTCCAAATGTTTTGTTTAGGCTTAAGATTTGCGGATGTATTGCGGTGATGGACTTCTAATGTGGTGGCGCAAGTCCCTAGAGCGTGAGGGTGGACCTTCAAGATTAACATTCTAACGCCAAAGTCAGTGATCAAATCCACAAAAGGTGTAGAAGGAAGTATGAAAAAAGTGTATGTACCTTAAGTTTTAAGAATGTTGATATATATATATATATATATATATATATATATATATATATATATATGTGTGTGTGTGTGTGTGTGTGTGTGTGTGTGTGTGTGTGTGTGTGTGTGTGTGTGTGTGTGTGTGTGTGTGTGTGTGTGTGTGTGTGTGTGTGTGTGTGTGTGTGTGTGTGTGTGTGTGTGTGTGTGTGTGTGTGTGTGTGTGTGTGTGTGTGTGTTTTGAGTTAAATCTTGCTCAACCCATAAATTTTAATTATTAGAGTTTGTTTGAAAATATTAATGTTGAAGTCTAAACTACTTTTTGATCTGTGGAGAATATTAGGACAACGTTCATAGTATTTTTTTTGTAATTTGACGAGTGACAACTTTAATATATTTATATTTGGTTGCTTCAAATTTATGTTCTTAAGCATTTATTATTTTGTGAGTCATGATTAAAAATAATGCACTTTGATTATTTTGATGCTAATATTAATAAATTTTGAGCATAATGTTTTTGGAGAACAAGCATTACTTTTATTGAAATCGAAAAAACAGTTTTTTACAACCGATCCAAAGGGATCCAGGAATCAAATTCGACAACTTAATTCAGACTAGAAGCATTTGTCTGCAAATAAAGCTTCCTATTCAAACTACATCTAGTTTTCACAATGTCAATAATTTTTCCTGCTATATTGTGTTCTAGGCTAGTGTGGGAGAAGACCATTTGGTTCCTTCCTTTCCATTTTTCTTACACGGTCTCGGTAATCGCAACTTTCAGTATTTTCCTTTTCCAAACTTTTTTGTTAATCTCACTTGTGATCTATCTACTTTCCCAAGTCCATTATGTTGGGGCGTGATTGATGTCAAGCCATTGCAACACAGTCTTCCACACTTGGCAAGTTGTGCTGCAGCTGAAAAAGAGGTGATCAATAGATTCTGTTCCAACACAGAAGCAGCAACTAGAATCAGTAATAATGCCAAACCGTACCAATCTATCTCGCGTGTGGAGTCTCCCTTTTAACATCATCCAAAGAGTGAATGTGACCCGTGGGCGTGCATTGTTGTTATACCACATTCTTTTCCAAGGAACATGTACAAACTCTCCTCTGAGTGCTTTATACATGTCTTTGGTCTTGTACACACCTGTTTGCACTGTGTTTTTCCAGTAATGAGTGTCTTTTAGAATATCCCGAATGCTCATGATCTTCCTCAAAATATAGGAATAGTCCGCCTTTGGGTTCCATACCATGACATCATGCTGTTTAAAAAATTGTGTCAAACCACTGTATCCATAGTTTGTCCGCCTTTGCTTGTATATTCCAAAGTAGTTTCACAATTGTCGCTTTATTCCACACCTGCAGAGAAATAATATTCAATCCTCCGGCAGATTTTGGAAGGCAAACATTCTCTCACGCAATTGGAGCGTTTTTGCTTAGGTCATCCTTTCCGCACCAAATAAATGTTCGACACATTGCCTCAATTTGTTGGATCACCTTTTTTGGGAAGTAAAAAATCTGCATCCAATATGAAGTTATGGAAAAGAGGACACTTTGAACAAGCTGTCGTCTTCCTGCGTAACTTAAGAGTCTTGCAGTCCAATGATTTGATTCTCTCTGTAATTTTGTCAATTAGAGGCTTAAAGTAGTGGACCATGGATTTTATGTTGTCTAGTGGTACGCCTAGATATTTAAAAGGCAGACTTCCCTCATTAAAGCCTGTATCGTCTTTGATCTCCATTCTGACATTGGTAGGAACATCACAAAAATACAGATGGCATTTGGCCGGATGGGCCTTAAGGCCAGTAGCCATAGAGAACTTATTAATCTACTTCATCATGAGTTGGATAGAAGTTCTATCACTCTAGTGAATAAAAGAATGTCATCTGCAAAACTCACATTCGTGATCTTAATTTTTTTGCATCGATGATGGTAATTAAAGTTGGGTATAGATTTCAAATTCTTCAGGCAGTGATGTAAAAACTCCATAATCAAAACAAAAATCAAGGGGCATATAGGATCCCCTTGCCTTAGGCCCCTCTTGGCTTTGATCAACTTTGTCACTTGGCCATTAATATAATACCTGTATGACACAGATTTCACACAAGTCATCACCCAAGTAGTGAAGGTATGAGGAAAATTCATCTCATGCATAATATCCTCCAAAGCACTCCACTCAACCGTGTCGTATGCCTTTTGAATATCCATTTAGATAGCACACCTAAGAGATACGTGTTTGTGGTTGTAACCCCTCATAAGTTCCTGAGCCATAAGAATATTGTCTTGGATCACTCTCCATGACAGAAACACCGATTGACTATTATCCATTCTAAGTACTACCTTAAAATTAAATAGATATTTTGTAGATAATATCTCCCACGATTCCCACTCCTTTGGCATCAGTTATTTTAGCATCATAACACTATCTATTAGAGTTTTAACATGGAATTTGGCATCCAAGTTTGTGCGCGGAAGCGCTGTTCATAGTTTTAGGAAGATATTACTCTTGTAAAAGTGGTAGTTTCTCACATAGAGGAACTGCCACACCATTAGTACTAGGCCTACAATTTGTGTACTCTTGGATCATTAATCTTGTGTTCATTAGTGAAAGCATTCAGTATCTCTATTTCTGTCTTTTTTCAAGTTCGTGATTATTGCTTTATAATTATTGTTATTGTTGTTTTAGTTACCATGTTATTTTTCATCGCAATCGTTATGTTTAATACATTTTTACCGAGTAGTACGTTTAGATAAATAGTTTAGAGCATGGAATATGAGGACTGATAGGAAAATAGCAAGTGTGCTATTTTTCCTATGTAGTAGTAATAGGAAAATCCCAAGTATCGAATCTCAAGGAGTGCTTGACGATACAGAGTTTTGCAATGACTTCAATTAGACAAAAACTTCAGATGGTTTTGGTTGGTTTCGCAAATAAAGTAAATACGCAGAATAATAAAACGATGAACAGAGATGAGTAGATTGCTAGGGATGGTGAATGATTCTTCATGCAACGAATTTTCTCTCTCAATGCAACAAAATACTTTTCATAGTTAATTACCAGTTCTTTAGAGTATTTAATCGTAAGGCCTTAGCGATGAGATCTTTGACCTCACAACCTAATTACTATGTCCATAGATAATTGCGGTTATGATCAAGCATTCCAATAACAAGAATTTCCGGTTACAATATGACATCCCTAGTCCTAGGTAATATAAATATTATATGTTCTTAATCATGTCCACAAATAATATGCCGTCCAGCTACACTATTCATTCATATTCAGAATCCGTTTTTCTGACGGATAAAGCATTACTAACAGATGAAGAACAAATTAACAAATATGAAAATTAAAATAGTTATTGCATCAATTCAACATATTCATCACAATCAGAATCAGGGTCACCCCCTAGCAATGGGGGGTTTAGCTACTCATAAAAATAATAGAAAACATAGTGTTAATTGTAGACATTACAGATAAATGAAGGAAACCCAATCTTCAATGGCAAAAGCTCATAGAATTCTTCAATCCTTGCATCAAATCTAAGTTCTCCAGCCTTCTAGAGTGCATTTTCGCTCCCAAATTCGTCCAACCCTTGTCCCAACGTGTTTTCCTCCTTTTATTCCAGCATTTATGGGCTTTTCAGACCAAAAGGCCCATGACAGTACGTGCACACGCGTGTGGGGACGCGTTGGGGACAGTGGGACGCGTCCCGAAACGCGTTTGGGACAGTGGGACGCGTCCCGAGACGCGTTTGGGCAGACAGGCATTTTTCCTTTGTTTTCCTTTCTCCTAGGACGCGTCCCGGGACGCGTCTGGGCCAGTGGGACGCGTGTGGGGACGCGTCTGGCATGCATGCACAGTCAGGGACGCGTCTGGGGACGCGTTTGGGACAATGGGGCGCATTTGGGCAGCAGATGGCACTTTTCACTTCCAAACGCGTCTGGGGACGCGTTTTGGCAGTTGATTGCATTTTTCTTCTTCCACACGCGTCTGGGAACGCGTTTTGCCAGTTTATTCACTTTTCTTCGGTTTTGCACTTTTCCACCCAGATTTCTCCCATTTCATTTACCTGAGCCTACAAACACTATAACACACAACCAAAGCGTAAAATGACGAATAATGAAATAAAACACTAAATAAAATAACTTAAAGATAACTAAAAACAACGGTAAAAACATATGTAAAAACCACTGATCAAACTCCCCCAAACTTAAACTGTTGCTTGACCTCAAGCAACAATCACAAGAGTTAATGATCTTCCCGGCACACCGGTGTTCATACGTGAGATATCTGTTTGTATTGATCAAGAAACAGTTGGTCCGGTATTCACATGATGCGATGAGTTTCTGCTAGAACATTAAACCTTAAGCTCCCTTTTCGGATACCTCTCCAACTATGCTTTGCACTTAAGTCTCTTTCCGATTTTCCTCCTCTTTCATTCGGACAATCACATTAAGGCACTGCATTTCTTATTATAATCATCACATGCATGAGACAAATCAAGGCTTTTTATTTTCTTTTTCTGGCACCAAATGAGCAGCATTTGCTACTTTTAATTACCGGTGAAATTTTCAAACTTTGCAGTTATATATTGTCCTTTTTGGACGACGATTAGGGATCAACCTCCTTTGGGATGAATAACCGGGTGAGGGTTACCCAACTTAGCGAGCCGGTTGCCTTTTACCGCCTTTTCATCATCTGGTGCCAACTTTATCAATTTTTTTCTCAACCAGTCATCATGCATGTGAATCTGAATTATGCCATACTGTATCAATAAACTACTCGAGGAGTACTTCTCAGGAGACAAGTACTATGGTGCAAATCTACACGTTAGACTCGTATTTCTTTTAGGGAACCAAGGGTGTTTAAACAAACCTCTTCTTGTCACATTATTCCGAACTTCCTGTCCTCAAACAATCCTCTCTTCATCTCTTTAAGATCAAAACTCTTCAACAAAAATTAAAATTTCGGTCAAAATTTGGGAAGAATTAACTTTATGGTTTCACATCATACCAATAACATAAAAAATAAAATGCAAAGAGAAGAGCCTCCCCCAAACTTGAACTAAACATTGGCCTCAATGTTTCAGAACGAGCTAGAGAGAGGTGACTCACAGAGGGTATTGCACTCCAACAATCACTTCTGAGCTTTCACTAGAGACACCCTCATTTATTACCTGAAAATAAAACAAACAAATAGAGAAATTAATTATTAAAACCGTGGGTTGCCTCCCACGAAGCGCTTCGTTTAACGTGGCATGGCTCGACGGTCCATTACCCTTTATTATGGAGGGTTTTTCCTCTTCCACACCTGGTTGCTTGTTACCTTCACAACCAAGAACTCATGAAGATGAAAAGCATGGACAACTTTTCTCTTCAATTCACTTCCCACATTCTTCTTGACTTCCTTACCCTTCTTAGGACTTTTGATAGCTACATAAGTAGGTTCCACCCGAGAGGCTATGCTTGAAACTTTTTCTTGGAGATGTTTAGGACTTTTATCTTCTCCTTCACTTTCGATCATCCCAACAGAAGCTTGATCATGTACACCTGCACTTTGTTTCTTGACTTCTAACATCTTCAAGGTTACTTCTTCATCAAAGGCTTTCACCGTCAGAGTCCCTTTCTAAATGTCAAAGTTGCAATGACTTGTATACAAAAATTGTCTCCCAAGAAGGATAGGAGTTTCTTCATCTTAAGGAATGTCCATGATGTGGAAGTCAACAGGGAATACAAACTTATCAACCTCCACTAGTACGTCTTCAGCTACCCCATATGATTTCTTGATGGTGTGATCAGCAAACTTCAACTTTGTCTCACATTCACTTATCTTTCCCAATTTAAGCTTTTTGAAGATAGATAGTGGCATTAAACTCACACTAGAACCAGAATCAATGAGTACCTTTTTAAACATTTTGTTCCTGATGGTGAATGGTATCGCCACTACTCCAGGATCTTTCTTCTTGATGGGGATCTTCCTTGCTGGCGAGCCTATACCACACTTTTCAGTTGCAATTTCTGGTTCTCCTCCCACGGGTCTCTTTTTAGCAATCACCTCCTTCATAAATTTCTTATACAACGACATGTGCTCAAGTGCTTCAAAGGAGGGGAGATTGACTTCTAACTTTTTAAACAAGGCAACAAACTTCTCAAAGTCTTTCTCTTTTGAATCTTTCTTTGTCACTCTGGAGGGGAAAGGTAGCTTGATCACCGATTTAGCATCTTTCTTATTTTTTTCTTCAAGTGGCTTAACCGGTGGTACCACAACTTCGGGCTCTTTTGGATTCTCTCTTATTTCCAAATCTACCTCAATGACCAAGTTGTCATCTATTTCTTCTTCTTTTTCAAAATCTGCAGCTTTCTGACTTCTTGTTATGATAGCATTTATTTTCTCTTGGTCTTTCGGGTTTTTCACAGTTGAGCTCGGAAAGGTACCTTGTGTAACACCCTTCTAAACCCCGCGGCAATTTAAATAAATAATCAGAGTAAAAACATACACACAAGGGTTCCAGAACGATCTAACATCAAAGATCTAAAGTCGATACCTCAGACGGTTCCAGAACGATCTAACATTACAGATCTAAAGTTGATACCTCAGACGGTTCCAGAACGATCTAACATTGCAGATCTAAAGTTGATACCTCAGACGGTTCCAGAACGATCTAACATTGCAGATCTAAAGTCGATACCTCAGACGGTTCAAGAACGATCTAACATCAAAGATCTAAAGCTGATACCTCAGACGGTTCCACAATGATCGACTGTCAAAATCTAAGTAGGAAAAACTTTCGACAAGTTCCGTAACAATCATCCTCCTAGACTTAAAGCGGTAACCTTGGACGGTTCCGAAACAGTCAACACAAAGACTTTCAAATCCTTCATCAAGATATAATCAATGGATTCATTCTGATGAACAAACCATCAACCCATTTACCAGGTGGCATCTGAAAGCCCATCTCAGGTAATGTTTCAATCTGCCAACAACATTTCGCAGACGACATTCAAATGCAACTTCCAACATCTCTTCTGATCAAGGTAAGTGCAAATTTTCAGGGCATCTAAATTTTCAATCATCTTCTACCTTCAGATTTCAGACAATCTCTTCAGGTTTAAGAAGATTGAATAGGGGCAACTGTTATACCCCAAAATTTGCCCGCATCTTTTTTCAAGAAAACTCCAATCTGAAAATTAAGAGTCTCATATAGTCATGGATTTTTTTTCAACAAATATCCTGACATATGAAATACTTAGTTTTTAGAATTTTTTCTTATACAGTAATTTGGCTTGCAGTTGAATTTATTCTTACACAAACGCCAAATACTGTTTATTACTTCACACATGCTATTTATTTATTTACAGATAAATAGTACTGACACAATTGGTACAGAGTTAAATCTTTTTGCAGGCGCAAAATCAGGAAACTCAGGCTGTACTGGTAACAAGTAGATTATTATTATCTTTTGTTTCCCACTAATTTTTGTACTATATTCCATTATTTTCAAAAATCTTTTCAAATCTCTTTTTCAAAAATCAAATCTCTCTTTTTCCCAACACTATCTCCACTTTCTTTCAAATCTTATTTCCACTCAAATTTTCCTTTTGTACGGAATCACATCATTCCCCAACGTCTCTATCCTTCTTTCCACTCTATAAATACCTCTCATTGTTTCATAAAAATCTCACATCAAATTCTAATTCATCTCTCAAATTTCTACTTCATAATCCTTCCTTTCTTCTTCCCCGACAAAATGGCAAAGCGGTGGGAAACGTGTTTTCTTATGGTCATCACCATTGCTACGGTGATCATGTCTTTCTTCTGTCTACATAGCCCGGAACACTGTGGACCTGGGATGCTTATGCTCCCAATCATCTACATGTTACTATTTGTAGCATGGGTTATCAATCGTCATTCTTAAAATTTGCCGTATTTCTTATTTCTTAAATGTACCGTTTATTCGTCGTACTGTTCAATATAGTATGTAATATTTGTACTGTCAGTATTAAATGTTGTACTATTTGTCATAATATTTCTTAATTACTCAGATAATATTTTGTGTGTTTTCTGCCAGTCAAATATTCATTTTTCTGTGCATTAAATGATTTTCAGGGTTATTATCGGTAATTTTGCTCGCGTACAGTAAATATTAGTTATTTATTATGTCTGTTTTTTTTAACAAGTCATGTAAATAAACTTTCATTTTTCACATAAAATAAAAAACAACAAAAGAAAATTAACTTTGACTGTTGATTTTTCATTCTAACTGCTACGTCAATACCTGAACAGTCAGTTGACAGCCAAACTGCTGGCAGTACAATTCTCAGTGTTTTGTACCATCAATCAAATCAATCTTTCACAATTCAAAATTCCAAGATTTTTGTTCCAGAAGTCTTCTGAATATCACGCGATTAGCAGAGACTCAACACTGCACAAAAATCAGGTACGCTTAACTGTCTCCTACACAAACAGTCCCTCACTAGGGTTTTCTTGTTTTTACAGGAGAAACAAGCTTTTGAGACCTCAAATGGATTTCATGCACATCCATATATCTCAAAGTACCATCATACAAATTTTCAAACTTCAATTCACTCAGACGCACCGTCAGCAGCTCAAACAGTCAACAGACGACCCGTTTGACCAAAAAAGTCAACAGACAGTCAAAAATGAAATTTTTTGTCAAAGTCCATATTTTGTCAAAGGATTTATCATTTGATCATTGGATGATCATAATTCATCAAGGAAAGATCAAAAATCAACAAACCCCTAAGATTCAAAATTAGAGTTTTTGCCTGAAAAGTCAACTCAACTTTGACTGGTCATAACTCTCTCATCCTTCATCCAAAAAATTCAAACCAGAGCTCATTTTGAAGGAAATTCAATTATCTTTCAAATGCAATTGATCCCATGGTCATTGCATTCACCATTTGAAAAATATGACCAAAGACATTACAGGTCATTTTCAAATTCAACAAAAAGACACTTTTTTCAAAAGGACACACAAGGAGTATCAAAAATCATTTTGACATGAGACCAAAGGCATTGGTTAGAGGACTCTTAGAGGTTTCCAAAAAGTGCAAGATCTCCTTCATATGACAAAAATTGAGGGATTTACACCTTGTTGAAGTTGGCTAAATTTTGGGAAAATGCATGAAATCAACATTGCTCAAAAATGTATTTTTTCCAAATGGGGCCAAGTTTTCATGGTTCAAACATCATTTCCATAATATTATGGGCCTCCCACGACCAAGACAAGGCCCACACCTTTTTTATCCATTTTTTGCTTAATTTTATCTTATTTTAAGATTAAATTAAAAGGAAAATGAATGGATAATGGGTAGCTTACAATCCAAGCATGACTCACCCAAGGAATCTCTGATTTTCTGCAGAGAATTGAAGAGCAAGGCAAGAGCATTGAAGAGAAGAAGACTTGGTCAATAATTCAAAGGTTTTTAATATAAAAAAATCAAGAATTCCACAAAGGCAACTAGATGCTTCTTGGCTTCAATTCTAAGCACAACATAGTCTATATAAAGGCTATAACACTTCACAATCAAAGGAGACAGAAATCAGAACCTAAGCATAGTGTGTAACATACTTGTAATCACTTGTTTTCTTTCAAGGAAATTTAAAATTCGAATTTTAATTTCCAGCTTGTTTCAATTCAAACTAAACACTTAAACATCATCCTCAAGTATCATTGAACGTGTCTCAATCAATTGCAAGCTCTGAAACCTCACAAATCGAGCTACACAAGCCACGGTTTGTTCAAACTAAAATCAACTTGTATCTCATAACACACGCATATTTAGCAAGATGTAGACATATATTTGGATTTGGTTTGAGGTGTAGATCATTTCTGGAAACTTAATTGAAGTTTGGACACCTATACGAGGAACCACCATTTTAGGGTTCTTACTTTCAAATTTAGGGTTTTATGATCCATGCAAAATTACAAGTTCTAAATAGCACCATTAAACTCGCGTGAACAATACGAACTTAACCATGGCATCGCGCCAAATTTATACTCATGTTTGCTTGTATTCGCTATTATCACCAGGTGTAAAAAATTGGAGTTTTTACACCACCTGCAAATGAACGGTGTAAAAGCCCATCTGAAGGTTGAAGATGATGCGTGGCGTCCTCTGATTGGCTGGGAGGCGCGCGCGTGATTTTTTTAAACTGACCTTGGATTCAGTGTTTTGCAGGTGTTCCACGTGCTATGGTCCCTCATGCTTTCCACCATCTGATCCATCCATCTCCTAATCCAACGCGCCAGATCATGCAGCTACATCATGTTCCCTCACATGCATACCACATCTGATTAGTATCCTTTTATTTTCTATTTTTATTTTAATTTCTTTGTTAAATTAATAAAAAATAGTTTCAAAAATCCAAAAAATACACAAAAAATATTTTTAGACTTTTAAAATAATATATTATTTTCTGAAATAAAAATATTTTATTTTTCTTCATAATTCCAATATTTTGCATAATTAATTAGTATATATTTATATATTTTCTTTTTAATTATTCTTAACCAATCAAAAATCATAAAAAAATTGTTCTTTATATTAAATATTGTTTATATATTATAAACTAATTTTGTACATATTTAGGATAATTTTCTCTTTAAGTTTAATTATTTGTATAATTATTTGCATAATTATGTCTTAATTAACTTAATAAACTTCAAATCAATTTCAAAAATTCCAAAAAAATTAGTTTTGTTTTAAAATTAATTAACAAGCATTTTGAACATATTTTGAACCTAATTTTTAGGTTTAAAATTTATTTTCATCTTTTCCCTCATTTTATTTTAATTAATCATGCATTAATTATAATTAAAATCAATCATAAAAAATCCAAAAATATGCCTTTTATTTTTCTTGGAATTTAAATTCCTAGATAAATGTATAGGATGTCAAAATCATGTAAATAGGCTAGTTTACATTTCCTGCACAATCGATGTAATAGCGTAGATTTACTTTCCGCACTTTACATTTCCGCATTTTAATTTCCAGCAAATATAAACTGCGTGTATGTCAAAGATAAAATTGAACCGGTAGATCACTAACTTCAAAGATAAAATATCTGAATACAAACACAATCACACTTGCACCTCTTAAGGTAATCCCTTCTCATTCTTTTCAAAATCAAAGTCAAAATTCCACTGTTTCGAGTACAAAATCGAACCTTTTGTTTGTATCCGGTAAAAGGATAGATTTTTAAAGGAAATAAGGATAAAGACCTTACAACTCAGGGTAGACCTCCTAGTTTGCTTGCTCAAATCAAAACAAACAAAATTCTCATACACTGTTGTTTTTTCAAAACAAAACTTTCCAAAAGACAATACTTTGTATACATCCAAACACGGATCATTACAAAGTTAACGTTCTTTTCAAAACATCTTTCGAAAGATAAACAAACATTTTGTATACATCCGCACAAGGATCATTACAAATTCAATTTACAAAGGTATTTGAGACCACATATGAGCATTCTAAAGCAATTGAAAAGTAATCGAAAAACAAGTGAGCTAAGCAAACTTAAGAGCCCATGGATAACCATGGATACAAAGGGTGCTAACACCTTCCCTTTGTATAACCTACCCCCTTACCCAGAATTTCTTAAAGGTCTTTTTTCTGTTTCTTTTATAAACCTTTCCTTAATTGGATAAAATAAAAGGTCGGTGGCGACTCTGTGAATTTTCAAAAAAATGCGAAAGCATAAGCGATAAAAAAGAGTCAGTTCACGTATCTCTCCCGCTCAGAGGTATGGCCCGAAAATAAAACGGAGGTCCACAAATCCACCTAACCGATCTACGCCTCATCGAGATACGGCCCACCGACAAAATTTCCGCACAATGGGAAATATGTCCACCAACGATCCACACATCACCAGGATCCAACATCAAATACATATGAATGAATGAAACACACATAACATACTTAAAAACATCACCGAATCACGATGAACAATTCATCTCAACACCACATCACCGAATAAGTATGTACATGTTTTTCAACATCATTCAAATGGTCATGCATTCATCACAATCATAATAATAATCACCACCAATTCATCATCACATCAATCACATTGTCACACCTATCTCATATGCACACAATGTTCAATTCTCATCAAGTAATTAAATCAAGTTTTAAAGAAATAAAGTCGACTACTGCCCATATTCATCATTCATCATATAAAAAATTTAGTTACTTGCACAACGCCCAAAACGGCACTAAGAAATGATTCACGGATCAAAAGATACGTTATTTTAAAGTTTTAGAAAAATTCTCGCTCAGCAAGGTTCGCTCAGCGAAGCAAGGCAGAAGCAAAATCCTTCAGACCTCCGCTCAGCGGGCCTCTAGCGACGTCCAACAGAAGCGAACTACGTAGGTACCTCCGCTCAGCGGACCTGCGATTTCAGCAAACCCCAAGTCTGTGACAGACCCTGCGATTTCACCCAATACCAGTCCAAAATCAACCCTAGACATCACATACAGGCATATAATCATCATACATTCAATTATACACCACAAAACATCATTTAAACTCATTATTAACCAAATAGTTCACACAATCATCATCAATTCAATCCAATTATAACAACCTAACCTAACAATCCCAATGTCTAATTGAATCAAACCATACATCAATCTACTATTACCTAAGATCACATAAGAGATACTAAAAGGAAGAGTCCCCCCTTACCTCGATGAATTTCTTGAATGCTCTCCTTCTGGTTCCACGTTCTTGCCTCTTTCCCTTCTCTTGCTCTTTTCACGTGTTCTTCCTTTTTCCCCCAAATGGTTCTTTTTTCTTATTTTATGAAAAATAAAATAAAATAAATTAGCCACAACTTCGTAAAAGGCCTAACTAATTAGCACCCCTCTTTTACTAACATCACACCATAAGCCCAATAGCTTTTACTCCATCATTTTCCAATTAAATCCAATTAAAATACTAAAATTCCAATTATTTAATTTAAATCCAAATTAAATTAATAAACTGAAATTATGGGGTGTTACACCTTGTACCTGTAGAGTGAGATGCTGTGCTATTTGTCCCACTTGAACTTCCAGATTTTTAATTGACGCGGTGGTGTTTCTATGGTTGTTTCTTGTTTCTTCTTGAAACTGAGAACATTGCCCAGCTAATCTCTCAATAGCTACTTCCCACTCCGCTTTTTGAGGATTTTGTTGTTGATCTTTCCAAGCGAAGTTGGGATGATTCTTCCACCCTGGATTATAGGTGTTAGAATACGGATTGTTTTGCCTTATGAATTTCATTTCTTCAATTTGCTTGGGAGTAGCAACACAACACACAGTTTGGTGAGGGCCATTACAAATTTCACAGACTACAGGTTGAGCTTGTTGCACTTGAGCCACCTGTTGTGTACCTATATTCATAGCCTTCAATCTCTTTTCAACTTCAGCCGCTATTGCATCTTCGACCCGAATTTTGTTGGTTGCTAGCTTCAAATCAATGACTCCTTCAGGTTTGCTCGTACACCTGTCATACAACTTCAAATGCTCATTCGCAGCTATTGCTTCAATGATCTTGATGATACCAGAGGCTGTTGTGAAATTTGTTGAGCCTCCAACTGCTGTGTCGATCAACTGCTTTGTCTTGATTCTGAGCCCGTTGACAAACATTTGCATCTATTCAGTTTTGTCCATATTGTGTGTTGGACATGCCACCAGAGTCCTCTTGAACCTTTTATAGGCATCCCCCAAAGATTCACCCTCCTTTTGCTTGAAGTTCAGAACTTCACACCTTTTTCGTAGAAAGACAAACGCTGGAAAATATTCATTTAGGAAAGCCTTTTCCATCTCTTCTCACGATGTGATACTGCCCACTGGTAGAGAATAGAACCACTCTTCTGCCTCTTCCGCTAGAGTGAAAGGAAACATCCTAAGCCTCTTTGCTTCTTCCGTGTGACCGTCAATTTTTAGAGTGGTGCCCATGGTCAAAAATCTCTGCAGATGCTTGTTTGCGTCTTCGTTAACCTTTCCGGTGAAAGGTTTCCTTTCAAGCTGATTAATGGTGCTTGGGTGCAGTTGAAAGTTGGCAGCATTTACCGGTTGGTTGAAAAATGTTTGTCTTCCCCCCGATGTATTTGCAACCCCGTAGTCACCAAGGAGCCTCTCAAGAGGAGGAGGATTTTCACCCATGACTTCTTCTTCACTTTCAGAATCTGAACCTGAATGAACTGTTACAATTTCATTTTCATATTCAAGCTTAGCCAACCGATCTTGTCTGAGCCGTGCGTTGAGAGTTCTTTCAATTTCTGCGTCAAAAGGAAATTCAGCTGAGGTCTTACCTCGCATACACAAGTTAGAAAATTTTTAGTTTGCTGAATAATATAAATAAAGAAAAATATGCAGAAAATAAATTTTAGTCGCAGAGCAACAAAATTCTAATTGAACTAAATCTAAAACTCTGTTATCTTCGGCAGTCCCCTGCAACGGCGCCAAAAACTTGATAGGAAAATAGCAAGAGTACTATTTTGCCTATGTAGTAATGGGAAAATCCCAAGTATCAAATCTCAAGGACTGCTTGACGATACAGAGTTTTGCAATGACTTCAATTAGACAAAAACTTCAGATGGTTTTGGATGGTTTTGCAAATAAAGTAAATACGCAGAATAATAAAACGCTGAACAGAGATGACTAGATTGCTAGGGATGGTGAATGATGCTTCATGCAACGAATTTTCTCTCTCAATTCAACAACATACTTTTCATAGTTAATTACCGGTTCTTTAGAGTATCTAATCCTAAGGCCTTAGTGAAGAGATCTTTGACCTCACAACCTAATTACTATGTCCATAGATAATTGCGGTTATGATCAAGCATTCCAATAACAAGAATTTCCGGTTACAATATGATATCCCTAGTCCTAGGTGATATAAATATCATATGTTCTTAATCATGTCCACAAATAATATGTCGTCCAGCTACATTATTCATTCATATTCAGAATCTGTTTTTCTGACGGATAAAGCATTACTAACAGGTGAAGAACAAATTAACAAATATGAAAATTAAAATAGTTATTGCATCAATTGAACAAATTCATCACAATCAGAATCAGGGTCACCCCCTAGCAATGGGGGGTTTAGCTACTCATAAAAATAACAGAAAACATAGTGTTAATTGTAGACATTACAGATAAATGAAGGAAATCCAATCTTCATTGGCAAAAGCTCATAGAATTCTTCAATCCTTGCATCAAATTTGAGTTCTCCAGCCTTCTACAGTGTATTTTCGCTCTCAAATTCGTCCAACCCTTGTCCCAACGCGTTTTCCTCCTTTTATTCTAGTGTTTCTGGGCTTTTCAGACCAAAAGGCCCATGATAGTACGTGCAGACGCGTGTGGGGACGCATTTGGAACAGTAAGACGCGTTCCGGAACGCGTTTGGGACAGTGGGACGCGTTTGGGCAGACAGACATTTTTCCTTTCTTTTCCTTTCTCCTGGGACGCGTACTGGGACGCGTTTGGACCAGTGAGACGCGTGTGGGAACGCGTCTGGCATGCATGCACATTCAGGGACGCGTCTGGGACAATGGGACGCGTCCCGGGACGCGTCTGGGCAGCAGATGGCACTTTTCACTTCCAAACGCGTCTGGGTACGCGTTTTGGCGGCTGATTGCATTTTTCTTCTTCCACGCGCATCTGGGAATTCGTTTTGCTAGTTTATTCACTTTTCTTCAGTTTTGCTCTTTTCCGCCCAAATTTCTCCTATTTCATTTACCTGAGCCTACAAACACTATAACACACAACTAAAGCGTAAAATGACGAATAATGAAATAAAACACTAAATAAAATAACTTAAAGATAACTAAAAACAACTGTAAAAACATATGTAAAAACCACTGATCAAGGACCGTTGTTTTTGACGGGACTCGATAATTATGTTGGCTATATTATTATTATAAATTCTATTTTGGTCTTATTTTTACTTTAAATTTAAGTAACCCTGTCACATGAGTGAGAGGCTATTTAACATGATTTCGTCATGAGAGTGGGAAATCAATTAAGGTTCAAACCGGCACTGCGAGAGCGTGGGGATCAAACCAGATAGTAAAAACTAGGCATCGATCCTAAGGAGGGAGAGAGCGCCTTAGGTATCGATTAGGACTTGTTCGGTTTTCAAAAAATGTTCTTTAATTGAAATAGGCGAGCGAGAGGAAAATCTCATGGTTAAGGATTGTTGCTTTATTCAATACCACGAGAGTGTGAGGTTTAGTATTTAACTTGGTATTTTCTACTAAATATGTTTTCAACATCAGTATAAGACAACCAGTTACTGAGTCCCCGAGGTATGCAAAATATACATTCCGGCCTCTCTTTTTATATATTTCCTTAATCCTATTTTAGTATTTATGCTAGTATTAGTTTCCCCTTAATCAACTATTCATTAGCCTCAACTTTACAAAGCGAAGATATATTAAAGTAAGTTGATATTGGTCTCTATGGTTTGAAAATCTTTTATATTACTTCGATATTTCCGTGCACTTGTGGACGCATCATCCTGCTATAGGTTAAGTGACTACTTCATATGTGTGTTTAAATTGTCCGTTGAGTATTTTCGGTAGAGACTTTTGGATTGATTTAGTGTGTCTTTCGTTGGATCAACTTGATGTTATTATTAGGATGAACTGTTTGGAATACAACCATGTTTATATTAACTATTTTGATAAGATGTTTATCTTTTGTGAAATTGGTATTGAGGAAGATTTGTTTATATATGCCAAGAAAGTGAATGAGTGTGTGCAGGATGGTGTTATGTTGTTAGCTTTGACGGTAACATTAGATATCTGTGAGAAGAGAGTGATGGGTAATTTAACAATTGTACTTGATTTTTCGGAGGTGTTTTCTGAAGATGTAACAGTTTACCGCCGGAATGTGAGGTGGAGTTTACGATCGACTTAGTTCTTGAAACTAATCTGGTATCGATGGCTCCATATCGAATGTCAGCATCTAAATTGAAACAGTTTAAGAGTCAACTTGAAGATTTTCCTAAGAAGAGATTCATTCATCCTATTGTGTCACAGTGGGGTGCACCAGTTTTGTTGGTTAAGAAGAAAGAAGGTACTATGAGACTTTGTGTGGATTATAGACAACTGAACAAGATGACTATCAAGAAAAAGTATCCACTTCTAATGATTGATGATTTGATGGATCAGTTGGTCAGTGCAAGTGTGTTTACTAAGATACATTTCAGGTCTGGGTATCATCAGATCCGTGTGAAAGCTGAAGATATTCAGAAGACTGCTTTTAGAATAAGGTATGGTCACTATGAGTATTCTATGATGCCGTTCGGTGTGACTAATGTACTGGTGTATTTATGGAATACATGAATAGGATTTTTCATTAGTATTTGGACAAGTTTCTTGTTGTGTTCATTGATGGTATTTTGATCTATTCCAAGAGTGAAGAGGATGATATTAAGCATTTGAAGATTGTGTTATCTGTTTTAAAGGAGAAGCAGTTGTATGCTAAGCTTTCTATGTGAGTTTTGGTTGAAGGAAGTGAGTTTCCTTGGTCATGTGATTTAAAGTGGTGGTATTTATGTTGATCCGTCGAAGGTTGCGACTGTGTCTCAATGGGAACTTCTAAAATCCGTTTCTAAGATTAGAAGTTTTCTTGGTTTAGCAGGTTATTATCGCAAGTTCATTGAAGTATTTTCCAAGTTAGCTTTGTCGTTGACGCAGTTGACTAGGAAGGGTCAAGCTTTTATTTGGAATTCATAGTGTGAAGGTGGTTTTCAAGAGCTTAAGAAAAGGTTGAAGACCACTCCTATTTTGATTTTTCCAGATCCGGCAGAACTGTTTGTTGTGTATTGTGATGCTTCGTCGATGGGTTTAGGAGGTGTGTTAATGCAAAATCGACAAGTGGTAGCTTATGCTTAAGGAAACTTAAAGTGCGTGAGAGATAATCGACACATGACTTAGAGTTGGCTGCTGCTGTGTTTGTGTTGAAATTTTGGAGGCATTAGTTTTTTGGGTCGAGATTTGATGTGTTCAGTGATCACAAGAGTTTGAAGTATTTGTTCGATCATAAATAGTTGAATATGAGGCAGAGGAGATGGTTGGAATTCTTGAAGTATTATGATTTTGGGTTGAATTACCATCTGGGTAAAGCGAATTTTATGACCGATACGTTAAGTAGGAAGTCTTTTCATATGACAATGTTGATGGTGCGAGAGTTGGAGTTGATTGAGCAATTTAGAGATATGGGTTTGGTTTGTGAAGAGACTTCTTCAGGAGTTAAGCTTGGTATGTTGAAGCTTAATAGTGGCATTCTTGATGTGATTCAAGAAGGTCATAAATATGATTTGAGTTTGGTTGATCAATTGACGTTGATCAATCAAGGTCGAGGTGGTAATTTTCGAATTGATGAGAATGGTATCATGAGATATCGTGACAGAGTATGTATTCCAGACATGTTAGATTTGAAAAAGTGGATTCTTAAAGAAGGACATCATAGTGGATTCAGTATTCATCCTAGAGCTACTAAGATGTATCAAGATTTGAGGAAATTATTTTTGGGGCCAGGTATTAAGAAAAAGATTGTGCAATTTGTGTATTATTGTTTGATTTGTCAGAAGTTGAAGATTGAACATCAGAAACCGTCTGGTTTGATGTAACTATTATCTACTCCTAAATGGAAATGAGATAGTATTTCTATGGATTTTGTGTCGGGTCTGAAGGTGGAGAAAAACACAAGAAAGGGGGGATTGAATTGTGTTCTTCATCAAATTAAAATTCCCTTTCTCTAAATTCTTTTCTTTCTCTTAGTATCTCATCTTCTGGATATGCTTTAATGTTGTGGAAGCATGCTTGGAATGGAGTTCATAACCAATGAGATATTCATTTTAACTTCTTTATATCATCAGAACTTCTGACTTGTCTCAGTACAGTTCTGAAGACATTCTGTGTGAATGTTCTGAGTTAAATGAATCGTACATAAAGTAAAAGACACGTTCATTTTTATCCTGGTTCACCTTCTGAATAAGGCTACCTCCAGTCTATCCTCCTCACGTGATTTGCCTCTCAACAGAGGACTTAATCCACTATAACCAAACTTGATTACACCTGCACAATCATCTGTCGTGACTAACAACCTGCACAGCCAACTCCTGTGACTAACCATGCACAAGCTACCCGCGAGTGACTAACCCCTAGATGACTGATCTGTTCAGTGATCTCAGTGAGATATAACGTTCAACAATATAGTAACCTTTCACAAGCCAACTGCTCGTGACTAACTGCAATGGATTGTTCAGTGATCTGATCCACAGATATAACATCCATTGACTTTTGGACTTTTGACCTTCACTTGGTCTCCAAGAGAATTTCCACAATGACCACCATCATTGTCTTCTCAAGCTTCTGATCTTTACTTGGTCGCTCAAGGGATCATCACCAAATTAAATTGGTTTCAATAGAGTGCTTCTTAATGAGCAGGTATTCTTAGTACAACCTATATGATACAATGACAAGTAATCACTTTTAAGTGAATAATTGTTAGAGTCTTCTTGTCTGCATCTTCTAACGAGATCCTTGCTTGGTATGAGTAGGCAGAGTAAGACATTAGCTTCAGTAGTTGAGAGCTTCTTCAAGTTGATCTTCATCTTTAATTCTTCTCTAAAGGAAGATGATGAACATAATATTTATTCGGAGTTGCTTCTTGTTTTGATCTTCTATTCTTCTCTTTAAGCAGATTAAGAACAATAGTTCTTATTCAAGGTTGCTTCTTGTTTTGATCATCTATTCTTCTCTTCAAGCAGATTAAGAGCAACATTTCTTATTCAAGGTTACTTTTTGTTTTGATCTTCTATTCTTCTCTTCAAGCAGATTAAGAACAACAGTTCTTATTCAAGGTTGCTTCTTGTTTTGATCTTCTACTCTTCTCTTCAAGCAGATTAAGAAAACTGTTTGATAGTCTCTACAAAGATGGTGTTTCAGATTGCTTCTGTTTAAACTTTTAATCACTTTAGTGCTTTTTTAGTTTTGAGCACTACATATTTTTATAAAACCCACACTTTCCATGATTAATCTTTCTCCTATTTGTACCCCTTTAGATTGTATCCGTTATCTTGATCTTTGGATAGCACATTAAATTCTTGCGTGTTGATTTTTACTTTTGTTTTCTCCAATAAGCTGCATGTGGGTTGCTTTTTCAATCAACCTCGAGAGTTGTTCCATTGAAATAATGTAGTTGTTTGGCTAATGATTATGTTTTTAATATCTTTTTCCCTTGACTCTGAATGCTTTTGTCTTTTCTTTGTTTTGTAGACTGAAGTTGTATCTTCTTTCAAGGTTCTCATGTAACTTTGTTGTTTGTTGCTTTTATGTGTCTTCTGCGTGCACCTTTAGAACTTATGATGATCTTCTATGGAAAACTCATGTATCTTATATTATTTTCTAATAATGTCATTGTGAATATTGTATAAGGCTTTCAACATAATATCTGAACACGCAAAGAAATCATTAGTAATAAAATTTTTACTCACAAAACATATGCTTGTTATCATCAAAACCAAATTCTGAACATAGATTCTCAATCTTGTTCTAACAATCTCCCCCTTTTTGATGATGACAAAAAACCATGTATTTTGATGGAACAATTTTATGAGGTGATAATAATTAAGAAAGTATATTTCATCCTCTTTTATATGTTCAATCAAGAAACTTATTTTTCAGCAACTTATTCATCAAGATCTATTTTTCTTTCTCCCCCTTTTTGTCATAATCAAAAAGCTTTTAAGAGGGTTGAATGAGATTAATTAGACTTAGGAATAATTTTCTCCCCCTGACATGTATAGTCTCCCCCTGAATTAGATAACCCTATGAATTAATTTCTGATTTATGGCTCCCCCTGAAATAATTTCTTCAGTTTGTTTCTTCAGAAGATTGATAGATGTAGTTATGTATGTACTCTTTTTCTAGAGGTTCTGAAGATTCAGATTTTCCTGCACACTTTCAAAGCAAATACTACTTGTCTAGGAATATCATGTCAATTATCAAGTTTCTTCTCCTTTTTGAAGTATAACTTTTAACAAGAGAACTTACTTCACAATTTCTAATATTTCACCTATACGGTTACTTATAAGATTATTATTGCTGTAATTGATTGCAAACAATAATCAAGGAGCATAAAACGAAGCACACACATATGTTCATAAAGCAGTGATCAAAACAATCCACAAAATAAGGAAAGTATTAATATACACAAAACTAGGACTATATCAGAAATTCAGACAGAAACATGATCTAAGGTTGCTTAGGAACAAGTGATAGCAGAAGATTTTTGATTTCATTTGTAGACTCCTCTTGCCTCATCATCCAGGATTTGAATTCCCTTTTGGTTGTGTCCTGCCTGGCTAGTCATTTTCTAACTTCGGCATTTTCCTTCTTGAGTTCATTTAGCGTTTCAAGCATCTTATCAGATTTGTCACTGGAAACACTTGCAAGCATAGAGGAAACCGTGAGAACTTTGGGAGACAACTGATTTGCATTTACTTTCCAGGATGGTATTCATCCTTCACAAATGTATTCAGGCACTTCAATCGGAATTTGCTTTATCAAGGCCAAGGAATTTGTTTGATCATTATCAATATCCATATGCTCAGAAGATGTTGAATATGGAGTGTTGTTGATTACTAGAGGAGGTTTTAGCGCCCAGAGATCCATCACAAGAGTGATGACAGCATTCAGATATTCAGAAAATTTCTCATTAGCATGAGTGTGGCATACTTCTTTGAGTTTAAGAGACTCAGAGTTGAATCTCCTTCTGAATGCATCCCAAAGGGCTTCTGAGGCCACTGGACTTCCTTTTGTTGCACAGTCAGCTTTTGATCTTGCAATCCATCCCTACATCTCTGTTTCAAAATTCTTGAATAATATGTCAACATCTGTTAGGAAGGGTTCAGGATGATGAGGTTCATGTGAAGGTTCTGGTTCTTGTTCAGAGGTTTGTTCAGGTTCAGGTTCCATGGATTGTTCTTGTTGTTGGTTGGGGAATTGCTCTTGTTCTTGTTGTTCTGTTTCCGGTTCAGTAGTTTGTTCAGTTTGAGGTTCAGTAGTTGGAGTTGAAACTTCTAAGATTATTTTGGGTGAGTTTGATATGTGAATTGGTGAATTTTATGGTGAAGGTGAAGCTGAGATGATTTGAACTTCGGGTGAGGATGGACAGACAAAGTCTTTTGGGGATGAGTGAGGTGAAGTAGTTTTAGTTAAGTGTGGTGGTGTTTGTGTGATGGAGTCAGCAAAGGTGTTATATGTCAGAAGATTGGGTAATACTGTTGCTAAGGGACTAGTAATCCCAGGAATGTTCCATGATCCTTTATACCACTCATAAGATTTTGCAATTTGGTTTATAGGTTGAGGTCTGATTTCAGATGATTCTGAACAGACATTTTCAACACGGAATGGTGGATCATTTCCTGATAAAGGTGAAGCTTCTGGTTCAGAAAGAGTGATTGATACCATTTCTTTTGGTAGTGGAATTTCAGGTGGGTTTAGATTTGTTGGTGTGGGAGTAATGACAGGATTTTCTTGTTGGATTTCTGGTGAAGTGATTTTTGTTTGGGTTTCAACAGATGGTATGGGTGAGGATTCCTTTTGGTTGGAAGTTTAAATATCTGTTTCTTTTGGGTTTTCTAAAGTACTGGAAATGGCTAGAGGAGTAGGGGTCTGAGTTTCTTGTTGTTGGGTGACAGCAATGGTTTCTGTTGGTTTGGATGATTCAATTGATTTTGGATCAAAATTGTCAATGTCTGACAACAACTGTACTAAGTTTTGATTTTCTGGAGGACTTGTGGGATTGAATTCTAACATTGTGATATTAGGAGATTTGGAGGATTGGTGGACAGGGGATTCAATGGTTTGAGGCTTAGGTAAGACAGTTGCTTCAACATTATCAGAATTAATAGCAGAGATGAAGGTAGAAGGATTACCTGAGTACTTTTTTTTCTTTCTCTTCTGATCTTTGGAAGTTTTGGTAGAGGTTCCTTCTTCTGCCACCTTTCTTTTCTTGGATTTCTTCTTCATCTGAACTTCTAGAATGGGGTCATTTCTGCCCTAAAGCCAGGATGGATCAATTGGTATGCCTGCCTTCTTGTTTCGTTCGATGAAATTAAGAATGATATTTGGAATATCTCCAACATTGAATAGAGGGAAATCATTGATCTGGACTCTCCTTTGACTAATGAAGTTTTCTGTATAGGAAGTGGGTGGACAGACAATCTCATTGATGATCTTCATCTTCTTAAGGTTCTTTCCACTTAGAGTTTTTCCACATATTGGTTCTAATTCTTCCACCAGGTTTGCCTCTGCTAAATGAGCTACTAGGCCATTTTCAGTCAGAATATCTGAAATCAATCTTGAAAGAGGAATCCAGTTTCTCTGAACCTTAACCTTCTGATTTTCTCTGGACTCGTTGACATGAGCCCACAAATGTTTGAAGAGAATATATGATAGATCAATCTTGATGTCTTTACCTAGACAGTAAAGTAGAAATTGTTGATCGGTATTAACATAATCTGAGGAGCTTGTTGCTTTCCGATGGAAGATACAGCCCTTGAAGCTTTTTGCCCAAACTTGGTAATATTCCTTCATCTTTTTGAATTTTGGGGAAGGTTTCCTATTCTTAAAGATTTCAGTATAAACTGCTTCCATATTTGGTCTTCCGTCAGCAACTCTAACTACTCCTTCTCCTTTAAGATCGAGTAACTGTCCAATTAGGTTTTCTGTAATAACAATTTGTTTACCCATAACCATTGACAGAATTGCCTAAGGTGTAGTAACTGCATGAATCCAAAATTCTATGACAAGAAGAGGGAAGACTGGTCCGATTAATCTATCAAAGAAACTTTCCCAACCTTGAAGTCTAACTGTTGGTAGCAAATCAATCCCGTTTTCTTTGATGTTTGTCAGGTCAACCATGTATTCGCAGATAACTTCTATTTCATCCACAGGAAGAAGCATTGTTCTTTGTGGTTCAATATAACCTTTGGGTAGAGGGCGGTTTTGATGGATGATGACACATACGCCATTGATGAGCGGTTTAGATAGTTGAGAGAGAGAGAGACTAAGAAGCGTATAGGGTTTTTTTAAAGACGAGGGAGCGAAAGAAAAGATGGACGGTTTTACTGACTATTTATAGAGAACACCCAAATAGTTAAAAAAAAAAAGAAAAATTTAAATGGTAAATAAAAGAATTAAAAAATACAATCATGGTAAACATTTAATGGATTTGACAAACATGAGAAGGGACGAGACTGTTGAATTGATTGGAACAGTTTCCTAGAGTTTCATCACCATACCTTCCACGTGCAATGTTTCAGAGACTTACCCACGTGTTAAGCATCTTGGAGTTAGTGTGACACCACACTAAAATGGATCTTCTAACACATGATCTTCTGAACCTGGAGTTCATATGTGTTTCTTAGCAAGGATTTGTTCTTTTCTTCTGAAACCTCAGAAGTTTATTGTTTATCCTTTCAGAGTTCATAGATTTTCTAAGAATAAACAGTTTACTTTCTTTTCTTTTATCTGGTTTGGCTTAAATAATAATTCAAAGTTATAGTATATGCATGGAGAATATGACAGGCAGTAGAGTAGGTGACAACTAATACTAGGCATGCAAGAGAGATTTATATAAATTATTAATAAACTCATTTTAAAGTCTGCAGAATTATAAAAGAGAGAGTTTTAGAAATATCTGACCGTATTGGATGATAAACTTTTCTTCTTGTCTTTCATGAGAGAGAGAGAGAGAGCATCTTCTCGGTCAGAAGTTCTGCATGTTTGTGCTTCAGTCTTGTTATGTTGTGTCTCCACTCTATTGATCTGATCCTGATGAGTTGGCTTTGGTTTAGACCAACTGACTTGAGTCCACTATACTTGTTTGTCTTTGGATATTTCTATTAAGGACATATTCTTCTTTCTGATGTCTTGAGCTTCTTATGGAATTTTGATGTTGATCCACAAAACCCTTTTAGATATGTAGATAATGTTCTCAGAGTATTGAGGTCTTTGCCTTGACATCTTTTGATAATAATAAGTGTTGGAATATGAAGTTTTTTTTCAACTCAGTGTGGTTTTTCTCCTTCTGGATCTCTCTACACTGTTAAGTGTTTGATCTTGAGATCAATAACAGAGCCATTCTCTGATACCAGTTGAAAATGGAGAAAAACACAAGAAAAGGGGGATTAAATTGTGTTCTTTATCAAATTAAAATTCCCTTACTCTAAATTCTTTTCTTTCTCTTAGTATCACATCTTCTAGATATGCTTTAATATCTCGGAAGCATGCTTGGAATGGAGTTGCATAACCACTGAGATATTCATTTTAACTTCTTTATATCATCAGAACTTCTGACTCGTCTCAATACAATTCTGAAGACATTTTGCGTGAATGATCTGAGTTAAATGAATTATACAGAAATTAAAAGACACATTCATTTTTATCCTAGTTCACCTTATGAATAAGGCTACCTCCAGTCCACCCTCCTCAAGTGATTTGCCTCTCAACAGAGGACTTAATCCAATATAACAAAAATTGATTACACCTGCACGATCATCCGTCGTGACTAACAACCTACACAGCCAACTGTTATGACTAACTCTGCACAAGCTACCCACAAGTGACTAACCCTTAGATGACTGATCCGTTCAGTGATCTCGGCGAGATAAAACATTCATCAATCTAGTAACCTTGTACAATCCAACTTCTCGTGACTAACTGCAATGGACTGTTCAGTGATCCGATTCACGGATATAACATCCATTGACTCCTGGACTTCTGACCTTGACTTGGCCTCCAAGAGAATTTCCACAATGACCACCATCATTGTCTTCTCAAGCTTCTGACCTTTACTTGGTCGCGCAAGGAATCATCACCAAATTAAATTGGTTTCAATAGAGTGCTTCTTAATGAGCAGGTATTCTTAGTACAACCTATATGATACAATGACAAGTAATCACTTTTAAGTGAATAATTGTTAGAGTCTTCTTGTCTGCATCTTCTAACGAGATCCTTGCTTGGTATGAGTAGGAAGAGTAAGAAAATTAGCTTCAGTAGTTGAGAGCTTCTTCAAGTTGATCTTCATCTTTAATTCTTCTCTAAAGGAAGATGATGAACATAATATCTATTCGGAGTTGCTTCTTGTTTTGATCTTCTATTCTTCTCTTTAAGCAGATTAAGAACAATAGTTCTTATTCAAGGTTGCTTCTTGTTTTGATCTTCTATTCTTCTCTTCAAGCAGATTAAGAGCAACATTTCTTATTCAAGGTTACTTTTTGTTTTGATCTTCTATTCTTCTCTTCAAGCAGATTAAGAACAACAGTTCTTATTCAAGGTTGCTTCTTGTTTTGATCTTCTACTCTTCTCTTCAAGCAGATTAAGAAAACTGTTTGATAGTCTCTACAAAGATGGTGTTTCAGATTGCTTCTGTATAAGCTTTTAATCACTTTAGCGATTTTTCAGTTTTGAGCACAACATCTTTTTTTAATACCCACACTTTCCATGATGAATATTTCTCCTATTAGTACCCCTTTAGATTATATCTGTTATCTTGACCTTTTGGAGAGCACATTAACTTCTTGCGTGTTGCTTTTTACTTTTGTTTTCTCCAACAAGCTGCATGTGGGTTGCTTCTTCAATCAACCTCGGGAGTTGTCCCATTGAAGTGTTGTAGTTGTTTGGCTAATGATTATGTTTTTAATGGCTTTTTCCCTTGACTCTGAATGCTTTTGTCTTTTATTCGTTTTTTAGACTGAAGTTGTATCTTCTTTCAAGGTTCTCATGTAACTTTGTTGTTTGTTGCTTTTATTTGTCTTCTACGTGCACCTTTAGAACTTCTGATGATCTTCTACCGAAAACTCATGTATCTGATATTATTTTCTGATACTGTCATTGTAATATTGTATAAGGCTTTCAACATAATATCTACACACCCAAAGAAATCATTAGTAATAAAATTGTTACTCACAAAATATATGCTTGTTATCATCAAAACCAGATTCTGAACATAGATTCTCAATCTTGTTATAACATTGTCTACCCAAGACACCGAGTAACTGTGATGCTATTTGGGTTATTGTGGATATATTGACGAAATCTGCTCGCTTTATTCAGATGAGGATGGATTATCCTATGAAGAAGTTTGCAAAAATGTACATTGAGAGGATTGTCAATTTGCACGGTATTCCGTCTAGCATTGTGTTTGATAGAGATCCGAGGTTTACTTCGATATTTTGGGAAGGTTTACAAAGTGCTTTGGGTACTAAGTTGCGTTTGAGTTTGACATATCATCCGCAAATAAGTGATTAAACTGAGAGGACGATTCCGTCACTTGCGGATATTTTAAGGGCCTGTGTATTGATACAAGAAGGTGCTTGGAATAGTTACTTGCCTTTAATTGAGTTTACTTATAACAACAGTTTCCATTCGAAAATGGAATGACACCTTTTGAGGCTTTGTATGGTAGAAGTTGTAGGATGCCTTTGTGTTGGTATGAGTCGGGAGAAAGTACTATGGTTGGAACTGAGATTGTTCAACAGACTAGGGACAAGATTAAGATAATTCAAGAAAAGATGAAGGCTTTTAAGATTCGTCAGAAGAGTTATCATTATAAGAGGAGGAAAGAACTTAAGTTTGAGGTGGGAGATCATGTGTTTCTTAGAGTTACTCTGGTAACGTGTTTTGGTCGAGCGTTGAAGTCGTGTAAGTTGACATCGCATTTTATTGGTCCTTATCAGATTTTGAAGAGAGTAGGTGAAGTGGCTTATCAGATTGCTTTGCCACCATCGCTTGTTAATCTCCATGATGAGTTTCATGTATCTCAGTTGAGGAGGTACATTGTGGATCCTTCTAATTTGGTCCAATTAGATGATGTTCAGGTGAGTGATAACCTAAATATGGAGACATAACCTATGCGGATAGAGGATTGGGAGTTTATGCAACTTCGTGGTAAAGAGATTGCCATCGTGAAGGTAGCTTGGGGAAGACCGGTGGGTGGGAATGTGAATTTGGAACTCGAGAGTCAGATGAGGGAGTCTTATCCTAAGTTGTTTGTTTAATGTAATTTTCGAGGACAAAAATCTTTTAACTGGGGGAGAGTTGTAACACCCCGATTTTTATTTACTAGTTATTTTATAAGTTATTTATTTTATTAATAATGATATGATGAAGTAATTTATTAATTGTGTGATTTTGTAAACATAAATGTTATATGTGTGTTGGGTCATTGAGTGTGATAATAATATAAATGAGTAATTGGGCCTAATAATAATACTAGGAAGAGTAACGGTGGGGGTATGTGTTAGTAAGCCCATTAGTGGAATTTGTGTTAGTAAGGGTTTTGATGAAACAAAAGTAATACAAATTAGAAAGAGAAGTGAAGAAAATCAAGAGGAAAGGAAAAAAGGAGAAAGAAGAGAAAAGGGAAGAGAAGAAGAGGAAACCCTAGAAGAGGATCTACATCCAAGGTAAGTGTGGGTTTTCATTGGATTATGGGAGTATGTAATGTATGTAATGGGTAGCAACATGAACTAGGATTTGGGATTTCAATTTCTAGGTTTTGATATGCTTAGGTTTTGATTGAGAATCCATGAAATTGATGTTTGAATCATATTTTTATGTTGGTAATTGATAATACATGATGGGTATATGTTATAATTCTTTTAATTCATGAAATATGGTTGTTTGGATGAGTTTTACGGATGGAAATCGTGGGAAACCGAGACTGTTCCGAAACAGTATTTTTCTGGTTTTTCGTGAGGGAGCTTAACGTGCTTCATCACGCTTAGCGGGGTCTGGAATAAAATGTTTTATATTTCTTTGAGCTGAACTAGATCTTGTATGCTATTGATTTATCATAAATTGTCATAAATTTTCTGGGATTTTTGGAATACACTTAGATGGTTTTTGAGGTGATTCTTTGTATGAAAATAACACTTGATTTTTGTGTATATGCATGTTGTGAATTGCAATTGATTGAGAATAACATTGCTGAGCACTGTTTGCTATATGTTAATTGTGATGTGTTGAATTGTTGAATGATATGAAGGTGTTTCATATGTGAATGATGACATACTATATGTATGTTTGTAAAAAAGGTGAGATAATTCATATGTGATGAATTATGTGATATATGCTTGTATAATTAAGATTTTGAGATGGTCTTAATTGCATATAATTGTTGATGATTGCACATGCATCATTTGTTGTCAATAGGGAATTTTTGTTAGTTTTGTGGAAGCTAGTGACCTGTCCCAAACCCTGGAGATGGGTTTGAAGCTTAAGGGACGGGCTTATTTTTTGTGTATTTGTGTTGGTTTTGAAATACATGTGACACCCTCTTTTGATATGCATGCTAATTTACTCTAATTATGCAATATATTTTCCGTGGGGTTTATAGGGTGTTACTCGGCGCATTTTGTTGAGAAGGACCATTGTCTATTACAAATTTCATTCCTTCAACAGCAAAAGCCGAAAAATTCGCAAGCTCTTCATTAGTGAGTGCAAAGTTGGAGAGTGATTGAGACATAAGTACATAGGTTTCTGGCTAAGTCTGTTGAATGTCTGGATAATAGACATTAGTAGCGTCGTATGTAGATCTGGGTTGGGAGAGTGAAGGGGTAAAGGTCTATGGTTAAGACTGGGGGTATGATTGGGGGTAGGATAAGCCAAAGTTAGGTTTGGATGATGATGGATAAAGGGTTGTTGTAGGGATTGAGAGTATGAGTAGTCAAAATTAGGTTGAGGAATTGGGCTGAATTGAAGGTGCTGTCGAAGTGTTATTTGTTGTTGATATTGTTGTTGATGGTAGTAATATTTTGTGTAAGGGGTTGGGATGTGGGGAGTTGGTTGTTGAGATGCGGTAGCATAGAATTTGTGTTGTTGTGTATTTTAGGTGTGATGATATGTTTGTTAGGGAATGATGATGTTTGAGTTTATTTGGGAGATTTCTTGATGAAAGGGAGGTGGGGCTATTTGTTGTGTTGAGGAAAATGAGGCATAATGCATTAATGAAATATCAACATCGATTTCATAGGCTTCCAAGAACGCTCTACTCCATTAGGGTTTTTTTTTACCGTAACTTGCCTATCAATTCTCCAGATATTTTCACCTTCCAAAATGTCTCCCTCTAACCAGCGGATTAATGACCTCTGAAATTGCTCAAAGGTGTGCGTGTTCCATAGCTTGCTCTTCATTAGAGGCTTTGTTTGCGGAAAAAATAGTAGAGCATCTCTTTTGATAAGTGGAAACGTTGGAAGGGAGATAGAAGACATTTTTAAGAACGACCAAAGAATTTCGGCAGTAACTGATGCAACTACCAAAATGACCATGCACAATTCTATTTATATCAAAATAAATATTAATAAAATATTACTCTGCTGGTGCAACGGATGACCGAACCTGCTCTAAAAATGTGACTATATGAATCACTTTTTTCATTGTGTGATATTTTGATATACTGGTTTCATCTGTTCGTTCATTAAAGTACCGAACATATTCTATTATATTATATTATACTATATTAATTCCTTAACTAAAATATAATATTAAATAAATAATAAAACAATTATTCGGTAAAATTTTATATAAAATTATTATCTTATATTATATTAAAAAAGTATTATATTATATTAAATAAATATTTAAAATAATTAATTAATATTATTAATAAACTAAAAATATTATAAATTAATTTAAAAGAATTAAAAAAAACTCTAGATTCAACTAACTATTGGCCGACCCCAACATAAAAAAAATTTATGCAAAGTTCAACTAACTAGACCGAACCATAACTAAAAAAATGGTAGATTAAAAAAAAATTCTGTTTGTGGCATATTGGTATATTTATTTTATTTGTGTGGCATATGGATAAAAAAATCAGTTTTTTTAAAGATGAAAAACATACTCTTCAAATAATCTAAAATGCAATAATTTGTTTCGAATTTTAATTTAAGTTATAATACCCGGTATATCTTAAAATCATGTAAACTGTAGAGAATGATTGAAGCTAATGTACGGTAGCTAACTAGCTATTGTCTCAAAGTGTGATAATCTTCTGCACAAGAAGCCAAAAGAGATTACGCAAAGCTGGCGTAATGAGAAACTAGTGATAACTAGGTGTTAGATTGCAGTAAATGCTGAAAAAGGAAAACAAAACCTATTATCACTAGTAAAACAAACTAGGCTTCTCATGCTTGTGTCACAAAATATTGCAAATTTAGCATTCATTGTATTGCTTCAATAGGCCCCGTACCCTACTACCCTTCTCCTAGGTCCTAGCATTACATCATGGTCATTATTTTATTTCAATTTCTTCCTCCCCACACTTTCAGAAATTCAATATTTCTACAGAAAAACATCTTTGCTGTATTGAATTGTATTCATGGTGATGCTGTAAATAACCCTCTTTGGTAACTTGAACTCTGAATTCTGAAATTTGAATCTCACTCATACATTTCAAATAAGGATAATGTGAGCTGGAAAACTTGTCCATTTAGAAATTGAAAATGTAATGTGTAGAAGGTGATGTTTGATAAATATCTAGCTAGCGTCAGTTTACAGATTTTACAACTGGATATCTTTTGCAAGCATTGAAGTGATAAACTCCGAACGTACAATCCTTGTACAGTACGGTAATAAATCAAGTGCTTCATAGTGAACTAAGTACTGTGAATAAAAACTATTCCTATGGCCTAAAATTCTCATAAATCATGTTTTACATAAATTATATGTCATATAACATATTTCATATATTTTATGCTTAGGGATAAAAACCACAAGGATTTTTTATCAACATGCCCAAATATGAAACAATATTTCTTAACTATTTCACTTTATAAAAATTTTTTTGAAAATTTCTTATTTTTAATTTATTTAAATATGTATTTTTTTTTTTTTGTAAGCAAGGTTGAATTAATAATGAGTACTAGGGTATCATACCCCAAAATTTGCCTTCTTCACTACATCTACAATTAAGGTTCTATCCAAACAATATTCCATAAGTCAAGGGTCTCCTGAGGCTAGGGTTTGAGGTTCTCTTGAAAAGATCAATAAGATAAGGTTCTCAACCAAAGATTCTATGGTTCATAATGACCTAAGATAACTCTATGGCAAAAGTCAAGGCTCAACTCTAAAGGATGCCTGCTCAAATAAACCCCAAGATTCACAGTCAACTGATTAAACCTAAAAGTCAATCACAATCAAAGCATGGTCCAAACCTCTGATCATTGGTCAAACATCAAGTATAGAAGTGTATATCCATCATTTGATCAAAATTTGATCATGATTTATCAGTAGAAACTCAGAGATGAACAAATACAAAAAGGTTCAAATTAGGGTTTCTCTAGGAGAAAGTCAACTCAACTTTGACTGGCCATAACTTTCACATGGAGCATCAAAAATTCCCCACTCAAAGCCTATTTGGAAGGAAATTGGATTCTCTATAACTTTGTCTCTCACAAGCCAAGGCCAGAAATGCTTCATTTAAGGGATATAATGCAAAAGATTACAGGTCCTTTTCAAGCATCTTTCAAAAGCAGTTTTTTGTCAAAAAGGATATGATCAAGATAAAAGCTCCAAATGAAAAATATGTTCCAAAGTGGCTTATAGAGGACATCTTGAGGTTTCCAAAAAGTCCTAGAACTCCCTCATAGCTTAAAAATTGAGTGACATATGCTTGGACAAAGTAGGGTGATTTTGGAGGACCAAATGTGAAATACAAGGGGTTTAAATTGGATTTCTCACAAGTGGGCCTATGTTTTGTGATCCAAACTTGATCCATAAGATATTTATACTGTCCAAAACCACAAGCCACGAATTTAAATATATTATTTGACTTTTAGGATTTATATTTCACTTTTTAATGATTTAATTAAGGTGAAAAATTAAATATTTTGGTAAAGGATATATTTTGATTGTTTTCAATCAATATTTATGACCAAATGCAATCATATTTTCGTGCACAATTAAATGGCAGAAGATTGATACAAAATAAGCCAAATTTAGTAACTTAAAAATCAAGAAATCAATCAAATTTGTAAGATTGGCAAAGGTGGTTTTAATGATCAATGGGCCTCCAATTCGTGACCTAATAGAAGCCTATAAGTAGTGAAAGCTATGCACATGAATAAGGGTTACAAAATCTGGGCAGAAGAGAGCTTGCAAGAAGTCAAAAAGTCACCCAAGAACTGAGATTCGGTTTCAGAGAATTGGAGGTTTTCAAAGCAATTTAAAGATTGCAAAAGCTTCTTTGGAGGATTCTGAACGTGTCTGGATCAATACGCTTCATCAGCAACCCCAGAACAATCTCCAATTAGCCCAAGTAAGTCACTTTGAACTTTGGATCGATTAGCATGATTCACGCGTTCATATGATAATTTGTTTGTATATTCTGTTTATGTTTGATGCTGTGAACGTTTTTGGATCCTTAATTTTGTTTCTGAGCGTGTTTTATATGAATCACCATTGAAGACCGATTTAAGCTTTTAGGGTTCATAATTAGGGCTTTCTGGTAGAGGTGAAATTAGGGCAAACTAAGATCACCATTAGCTTCGCAGGGATTGGACGGAGGGGAAGAGATGGTCGCGCCATATTTATATATGTGTATGTGCAAATCGCTATTTTGCAGGTTTATGTGCTACGAAGAGATACATAGCTATTTCGTAGCTATTCTTTCTGAAAAAACTGCAGGTTAAGTGAGGAAGATGATGGCGTGGCACCATCATATTGGCTATTTTGAATCCGCGCGTGCGTTTCTGTTATTAGTTTGTGATGTTATTTTATTTAATGAATGCGTTATACAAACGCGTAACATGTGTGGCTGGGTTGGTAGAGAGACGCGTCTGGGAGTGGAGGGTCGTAGGTTCGAGCCCTCCCTCCAACATATATTTTTTCTAAATTTCTCCTGTGAGATCCCATGTGCCTTTCATTCTAGACCTTACCATGCACCCCTTAGATCTGGCCCTAGAATTCCCACTAAAACCAGATCTAACGCCTTAAACCTGATGCCCATAACATGTGCCTTCAATCTAACCACACCTAATCCTAACCCTAATAATTAAACATAATTCTAATCAATTCCTTTATTTTAATTAGATCCTTTTAATATGATTAATTATATATATAACAATTTTTTTTTTATAAATCAAATTAATATATGATATTAATATTAAAATCATAATTTATTGTTCGTGCCGATTAAATCAATTAATCGCTATGGTCAATAATGATTTTAATTAAAATGTTATTTAATTAAAATATAATTAATCTCTATTTGGTTAAATGGTTTCGACTATTTTATTAGTCGCGATGATTAACTTTTGTTTTCTTTTTTTCCCATTCCAATTCGTTATTCTTTTTAATCGAATCAACCGATTACGAGGGGTAACGATACAAATTAATTCATAAAATTGCTAAAAAATACTATTATTCGTTATTAGTGATAATTAAATCAATTGATTAAAATTGGTAACGATACAACCATTAATCTGTTAACTATGGTAATTGAATCAATCGGTTATTGCGGTTAATAGTACAAATTAAAATCAGGGTTGTACGCCCTAAACCTTAAAATATTTCCCAAACCTTTCAAACTACAAATTACCAAACTACGACAGGCCATTCAAAAAGCCTCTAAAATCATCTCAAAAAATTTCAACTCTAAGGGCGTACAACCCTTCCCCGAACTACGTAGACTCTGATCCTCCATAAGGAGGTACGTAGGCACTTGGCAACAAGGCGAGTCCCCCTCACCCATAAATCTCATTTTTTTCCCGATTAAATTATAAACCTTTAATTATAATAATTATTTGCCTTAACCCTATTAACTGTCTGTCATCTTTCTTTATGTTAGACATAAACCTTAGCTTTATAATGCAAACCTTAGGAAAGGGTTGAGGGTGCCTAACATCTTCCCTCGACCTGAATATAGTAGCTTATCCTGAATCTCTTAATTGTGTAAAGGTTTCCTATTCGCCTTGGTAGAATAGGTGGCGACTCTAATAATTAAATTTTAGGGCAGGTTGCTACATAGGGGTACTCAAACCCTGATACAAAAGGGAAAGGCTAAAGAAAATTACAAAACCAATTGAACCTTTAGACAAGATGAAGCAAAGGATCTTTGCAAAAGTTATAGAAATTGCAATTGGTATGAGTAATATCCCCCACCGAGAGCCACTTCCAAGCTGAAATCATAATATTCCACCTTAAATCCGACCAAGAGAAGGTTTCTTGCTTGAAGATGATCGCGTTACGGGTGTTCCAAATACTCCAACACACCACTAACCACAAATAACCTTCCTTACCTTCCTTGATTTTCTTGTTTCTGAAAAAATCAAACCAAAAAATTTAAATATGTATTGTTGAATGGGGGTTATTCTCCTTTGGAACTTTAATTGCCAATGGACACGTTACACATGTTCTTATATCCGCGTTTTAAAAAAATCTCGTACTCGAGCTCATAACCGTATGGATACTAATATTAGTATTTGTATTTATAGGGCTTCTATCACATCAATAATAAATTGTTGTTTCACTGATGATCATTTAAAGTACCAAATTTTTCTTTTTTTTAATTAGCTAAAATAATGATTAATTTGGTTTGAAATGATTATTGATTGATTTAAAATTTAATAAAAGAGGTTTAGGAATATGATTTACATCTTTTACACATATCAAGTAAAGCAATCCTCTTAACAATGTTTTGAAAAAAAATTAATTTTCAAAGAAATAATATAAAATGATAGGTCTTATCTTCTTTCAAAACATACACTGATATCCTTAGTCGCTAAAACACCTTATTTCATGGTATGGTTTACTGATAGGATCAGTTAAGGACTGTTATTTGCATTTATATGCACTTTTTCGGATAGGCCTAAATTATTTTCATGTGTCGGTCTATTCGTCTAGTTTTTTAGTTCGGATATCAACCTTCACCTTTGAGTCCATCGATTGATATATGAAGTTGGCTCTACTTTCATAGAGTCATTGGTTAAGCGCGAAAAAAATCAAATTGTAAAATAGAGTTTTGTAAACAAATTTTCGAGACATTTGGCTTTACATGACTCGCTCATATAAACTCTCATTTATTATTCGATTATGAAAACTCATGTTCCTGCAGAAAAAACTAGATAAGTGATCATACCTCCTTTCGATATCAAATGATCCTGTTCTGAATTTATGAAGTACCTACTTTAATAACGTAGATCTTTCATTCAAGATCTTTTAAGGCTTTCTATTTTTTAAAAAGATTTTTTTTTGTTAAATCAGAGATATACCCTTTTTAATAGCCTCGGTTTAACCAAGTGGTCTTTTTAACTCGGAGATCAATCATACCCTTTTAGCATACGGTTGATATCTAAGACTATCTCAACTTTCGTAAAGATATATACATTAAGCCTTAAATGACTAGAGCAAGCACAAATTTCTTGTTAACAAATATATAATTGAGAACATTAATAAGGTCTTTCGTTTAGACAGTCCTTATGATCTTAAATTTAAATAAAACTATGCACACATGTTAAAGATAAACACTTATATATTTTTAAAGACAAACATAATCACAAGATAAAAATAGATGAAGGATAAAATAATAAGTAAATAGTACCTGAATTATGAAATTGGACTATAAAATAGTATCAATGGTGGTTGTTTGCAAGAATTAAAAATTGTAGGAAAACTAAAAGTGTTGTAAACTAATGAGTATAAAAAATTGGAAATTCTAAAAGAGTGTATTGTTAGTTTTACAAGGCACTATATAGGCATAAACCCATTAAAACTAGCCAAACTCGTAATTAGTAGGCTTAAAATAGAGTGAAACAACCTGGAAAGTGGAAGAACCATGAGCGTAATAATAAAACACATAAAATCCAAACGTCGTTTGGGTGATTACGCCTATAATGGTCGTTATGGCCAGGCCACAATGCCATCATCTTCTTGGGTCCAAAATTCCAATTTTTAATGTTCTTGACTAGGGTCCATTACGTCGTAATGCCCTCAAATTTTTGTAGTTCAACAGCTTTCTTGTCAAGTCTTCAGTATCTTCAATTTCTTTCTAGCCCTAAAATCATAGTAAATATCATATTTTATTTTGATATTCTATTTAAATTTGATCTGTGTAATTTGATTTATTACTATTTGAAATTTGTGTGTGATTTTGTTATTTCACTTATTTAATTAGATTTGTATCTTTGAGTTACCCATACCAGTGTTTTAAAAATCGGACCTAACCGGTTGGTCGGACCGGTCAGACCGGGAACCGGAGGGGTCACTGGTCTGGTCTGATTGTTGGACCTCATATGTTATTGAACCGGTGAGAACCGGTCAAAATCGGAAAAAATTGGTGAACCGACGGTTTTAGAAAAATGGTGGTTCGAATGCATACTCTTTTTTCCGCACAAAACGATGTCGTTTTCGTAATTTTTTTTATAAAAAATATAATTAAAATATAATTAGACTTTATTCAAACCTTATTTGGAACAACTTTTTCTCTGTTTGCAATTAGACTTGGTTTAAATTTTATTTAAATTTATATTTTGTATTATTTTGTTGTGAGTGATGATTATATTTAGAATTTGAATATAAAAAATAAACACGTAAAATTATGATATTTTAAAATTGTAAAATTTTGTAGGTATTGTGATATTTTTTAGAGACTGAGTCATCCGATTCGACCGTTTTAATAAATATATAGTATTGCAATAGAGACTGATTTATTCAACCGAGTTATCCGATTTAATTCGATTTAATCATGCGGTTCGATCAGTGACTCAGTGGTTCAACTAATGAACCAGTGACCCAATACCCTCACCGGTTTGATGACCG
Source organism: Vicia villosa (assembly GCF_029867415.1). Classification (NCBI taxonomy): domain Eukaryota; kingdom Viridiplantae; phylum Streptophyta; class Magnoliopsida; order Fabales; family Fabaceae; genus Vicia; species Vicia villosa. The sequence continues at coordinate 68,109,801 of NC_081184.1, read as the reverse complement.
ATCTGGTTTTTAAAATACTGACCCATACATTCAGTAAATTAGTTTTGGGCCCATGGCAGTGCGTTCTTTAGCCTAAGGGAAATTGGCCTAAGTCAAAATCTTGAGCGTAGCTTGAATCACAACTTAGAAAGTTTAAAATAGGATTTTTTAAGCTTGTTTTGAATCAAATCTTCTATGTATTCGAATCAAACATTAAGAGGAAATACATAATTTGGTTATATCATCCTGATTCGAACCAAAGATGTGTGGTATTCGAATCACAACACTCTTTAGCTCAAATCATAAGAACTTTTGATTTGAATTATGCAAGAATCTTTTAAAATACAACTATGATTCGAATAATGCATTAGCTTGACAAAAATCATAAACATACTGTAATACGGTGAACTGACTTTATTTGAAATGTCGCGGTAAGCAAGAGTCGCCACCGACCTTTATTTTATCCAAATATCAGAAAGGCTAAAAGAACAGAAAAAACCTTTCAAAGAAATTTTGAGTTCAGGGGGTAAGTTATACAAAGGGAAGGTGTAAGGCACCCTTTGCATCCATGGTTATCCATGGGCTCTTAATTGCTTAGCTCACTTTTTGTTTAAAATGTTTGAATTGTTTGAAAAGTAGTGTGTGGGTAGAAATTTGAATAAGAACTTTAGCTTGTAAATAAGCGTAGTCTTTTTGAAAAGTATTTGAAAATTAGTGGGAAAAAGAGTTTGAATTTGAATCTGAATTTGAAGTAGAGAAAGCAATTAATAGCAACTACCTTAAGTTTGAAAGATCGTTCTTTTAGCTTTTCAGGCGAAAGAGTCTATCCATACCATGAGAGGGCAGGAAGTTTTTCAATTGGATGTTAAGGGTCATCGAGAAAAGTATCGTTCGCCATAAGACTGTCCCTACCATATATAGGGCGGGTAGTCTAAGGGAAGGATATAATAGTCATTTGATTTTCTTAGGCATCATGCGAGGATACCTTAGCAATTGGGACAATCATCACATTTTACCGAGGCAGCTTCGAGGGAGTTTCAATAACTTTGAAGGCAACATTTGCTTTAGGTATCCTCGGAATCGAGGGACTTGACTATTTTTAGGCAACAAAACTAATAAGGCAACCAGGCAACAATATAAGGCAACAAGCAGCATAAGAAGGGTTACCCTAAAGGTGTGTGGGTGCAACAATCACGTGATTCAATTTAGATGATTTATCTTGCAATTATTGGTGATTCTATGTTCAATTCAAGGCTTGCACTCCCTAGGATTACTAACCACGCAGTTTAAAATAAAAGCAAAAATAAAATTTCCTACGCTATTACAATAAACACCTGCGGGGATGGGGGAAATTAAAAGGCGGAAGAATAAGAGGAAACAATAATTAGTTTTATCATCTTGAGCCTTGATCTTCCTCGAACCCTTCATTGACTCTGATCATCTGAGAATTAATAGAAAATAATGGGGTGAGTGTAGGCGGAGTTCTTTAACATTTGAAAGGAAACCCTAATTTATATTTTATAGGGCAAAAAATAAATAATATTTAAAATGATAATTAAATAGGGACTTAGCTTTTTGATTGGCATGGCACGGGGTCGGAGGATTTTTGATTAACCCTGAAAACTAGGCACAAAGAAGAGAAATGTTAGTGCACTAATGATCTAATGACTATAATGTAACAGATTAAAAATTAAAATGGTAAAAATTTAGGCAAATAAAAGGCAAGGCAAAAGGCAAAACCCCGAAAGATACAAAAGTTAACTAGGGTTAGTGGGCAACACCTACCAGTAAACCTAAGGCTATTAGGGTTTATAAATGTATCGAGGTTAACAAACCTAAAAAATTTAATTAATTAATTGTTTAAAAGTATGTACAAAAATAATAGTTTTTATTGTTTAAAAAAACAATTATTGGTAAAGATTATGGAAAAATCGAGTTTTCGATTAAAATAGATAATTATAAAACCATTATTTATATAAATAATTTATAGTAAAACAAAAAAATAATAAAAGAATGATAATAAAAAAAAGAATAAAAGATAATTTAAAAATAAAAATTTAGAGAAACTTAGCTGGTAATCTGGTGTGGTGGTCCTAATGAGTTCCATGGTAGACCTGCATGATCGTGTGCGTTGGATCTGGGCGTACAGACATCCAGTGGTGAAGGTGAGAGGGTGCATCGTGACCACGCATAGAAGGGGAGCATTGGATTTGCAAACCAAGAAATTTAAAGAAAGAAAATTGTAAAAGCCTGGGTTCGAACCCAGGTTTGTATAGCTGCGATTCTGGCTCCCACCAACCATACTACAAGTCTCAGTTGTTAGTAAACCAACATTAAATGATAAATATAAAACATAGTTTAAATGATAAATTTCAAACATAATCAAAACTGGGTCCACAAACTTGAGTGAGAGCCAATCGGAACAAGTGAGAGGACTGGATGCGTTGACTGACCATTCGTGTTGCCCCACGCGTCAGGGAAAAAGGAAGAGAGAGAGTACCATCATTGATTGGCCAATGGAACGAAGCCGCGTGGAGGTCAAAGCCCAGAACACTGTTCATCGTCCCTGTAAATGCATTGTTACGAAACGTTTTGGATTTCCTGCGGATTTTGTTACAAATATTTCCGCAGCAAAATCCCACAACTTCAAACCTGCAACAAACAACGTTAACCAAAAAATCCAAATGCCCAGTCCCACTAAATGGACCCTTACGAACTCAATGGAAGGGTCGTTTTGGCCTGAAACCTTACGCATGAGTGAAAACGCAAGTTCATGAACTCCATGCCCTAACAATGGTGTTTCATGTTACGGGCTTCAAAGCTTCTTTCCAAGGACTCTAACCTGTCCTATACGTTCATATGAATTGATCCAGGTGGTTAAGAACATCCAATATCACGCGAAAATTGAAACACGAATAAAAAACAAAAACATATCGAAGGAGGTGTTTATGTGTATTTCATACGTGGTTGAGCGTGGATTTTTACCTATCCTTACCATATGGATGTTCAGAAGATGATTTGAACACCTGGTTTTGACTAATGATGGCTGCAAGCAAAGGTTTTGAGTTGCACCTCTTCTTGGCAATTGTTGACTTGAAACCCTAGTCTCTTAGTGTCTAAATTTCGTCCCTCAATGGCTGAATATATTGTGGTATATATAGTGGAAAATATTAGGGTTAATACCTTGGAGAAAAATCATGTGATTGGTGATTTGCAAATATGAAGAAATTTGATTGAAAATATTGTGTAAATCTTTCTATCTTTGGTTCCAATCAAATGTCTTTTTCCTTCATGAAATTCCCTTGATTTAAATCAATATATCTCTCAATATTTGATTGAAATATAACCTCAGTCAAATCCTTGATTATTTGCTTTATTCTATTCAATTTAAATTGAATTTAAATAATTAAATTCAAAATAAAAATAAATAAGAATAATAAAAATGACCCCAAAGGCCTATGGGTCGTGGATGGCCTATGGATTAAGTTTGGAATCAAGGATTTGGGCCCATTTAGTTAAAAACTCAAAATTTACCACTTTGGCCTTCATGTATTTTCGTCAAAATTGCTCGACTTTAGAAGGTCATAACTCTCTCAAAAATTATCATATGGAGGTGTTATAGGACTTTTTGAAAAGCCCAAGATGTCTTCTACAAGCCTCTTCGGAACATATTTGCATTTGGAGATTTTATCTTGATGATATGGCTCCTGACAAAAAACAGTTTTTTGCGATCTTCTAGAAGGACCTGTAATATTTTGGCCTATATCTCTTATGCGGAAGCATTTCTGGATCTTGGACTCAACATCAAAGTTGTATAGAATTGAATTTCCTTGAGAATGAGCTTTGGTTGAGGAATTTCTGATAAAGTATGAGAGAGATATGATCAGTCAAAGTTGGGTTGACTTTTTAGTTCAAAACCCTAAATTAGTAACTTGGGCATTCGATGATTTTGGAGCTTTCCTTGATGAATCATGATCAACCCTTGATCAAATGATGAATCTAACATTGAAATGTTGATGTTGACCAAAAATCACGAATTTTGACTGTACTTTGACCACAGTTGACTTTTAGGTCAAAGTAGTCGACTGTTGACTTTCTGACCAATTGAGTGACCAATCCTTTGAGCTGAGTCTTAAGACTTGTCATGGAGGTAACGTGAGATATCGTAGGCCATATGGGATGCCTTGGGTCCATTGGTTCACTGATTTTCTTTTAGAACAACAAAACCCTAATTTCTGAGCCTTGTTTAGGAGAGTGTGTCTTGGAGCTTTGCATCTTGATTTGAATTTGCATAGGAGAAATAGTATGGGCAAATTTTGGGGTATGACAGTTGCCCCTGTTCAAACTTCTTATACTTGAGGATGTAGATTGGCTTGTGTGCCTGTCGGAATCTGAGGGTAGAAGAAGATTGAACACTAGAATACCCAGAAATTTGCCCTTGCTGAGGTAGGGACCTTTGCCAGAGACGGGCTTAAAGATGCCGTCCAAGTGTTGGAAATGATGTGAAGTGGGTTTTAAGATTCCACCTGTCATGATAAGTTTTGAGAGTTTAGAATGAGTCGTTCGTTAGACTATATCTGAACTCGAAATGTTGAGAAGTAGTTGTTGAATGTTGATCGTGTCTACACCGTTTGTGATAAATGTGGTCTTGGTAGGTTGATCGTGTCAGCACCGTTCGTAGTAACTGAATTAGATCTTGAAGAGGTGGTCGTGTCTACACCGTTCGTGATGATAGAATTAGATTTTTGAAATAAAATAGGTCATACATTAGACCACATATGATAGAGGCAGTCAGAACGAGTCATGCATTAGACCATATCTGAAGGAGAACGTCAGAACGAGTCATACATTAGACCATATCTGAGGAAGGATACCAGAACGAGTCGTACATTAGACCATATCTGGAAGTAGGACATCAGAACGAGTTATTCATTAAACCATATCTGAAGGAGAATACCAGAACGAGTCATACATTAGACCATATCTGATGAAGGATGTCATAACGGGTTATTCATTAAACCATATCTGAAGGATAATGCCAGAACGAATCATACATTAGACCATATCTGACTAAGAATACCGGAACGGGTCATACATTAGACCATATCTGATAGAGAATGCTTGCTTGTTAGAGTTGATAAGTTATTTGATGAAGTTTTGGAATGTAAAAGGCTTGTCGGAATGAATCTTCAGCTCGATTATATCTGAGAGGAATGCTTGTCGAGGCGGAACCTGACAACAAAAGTAGAAATATGCAATGTCATGATGCATGTATTATATGACGAGTCTCTCCAAATAAATGAGAAACCCGTATGTTTATCATGAAGTAATGTATGCAATGTATGAACATGTATGTGATGTATATGATGTATGACTGATGTTGTTCTGAGAAAATAAATCTCTGCATCATTGTGACTTGGATATTTGATCTTGTTTTGAAGATGTGTAGCTGGGGATTTATGATTTCTGCTTGGGGATGGAAACGATTTGAATGATTCGTCTTGATGTACCCTGACTGGGAATAAGAGAGATGAATAACCCTGTTTGGAGAAGAGCAACGTGTCAGAAAATCGGCAGTGTTGAAGATGTGAATTCCGTTGAGGAGCTAAGTCTTTGTTAGGAGGAGAACATTTGAAAGTATCTTCTTAATGATTAGTCTGTGGGGATATGATCCTGTGCAATCGGTTTTGTAGGAAGATATGGATGTCTTAAACGTTGCCCCCAGTGGTTGCAAACTTGCCATTCCTGGACTCGCTTTGATTGGAACACCAGTGAGTATTGATCGAAGTTTTGATTATGCCTTGTATAACTTTGCCCCAGCTATTAGGGAATTTTGAAGAGGTTCGCCTCGCGAGAACTTTATGAGATGTGCACTATGGGTGACATGCCCCTAGTACTTAGTGTGATGCCCCGACTGATCGAGAACTAATTTGAAGCCCACTTGGGATGTATGCCTTTGACTGTTTGGCATTTTGAGAGATTCTCGGAATCTTGACTTGATTGCCCCAGATTGATTGAGCAAAGCGTGCCATGCTCCTTGCATACGTAGGAGGCATTGCTTCTTGGGGTAATATTGTCTTTCGGGATAACTTTCAGTCATTAGTTGTACCCTGTGCAAATTCTTTCTGTTACTAACATTTGAAATTATGTAGCAGAATATGTTTAATAATGAATTCATGAGATGCAATGCATACGTCTGTCTTGAGTTTTTTTTTGAAAAACATTAAAACTGGAGATGTAAAATCATGATATTTATAAAAACATGATGTTTGTAAAAAACATGATATCAACCTAGCATTTGTAGTAAACCTTAAGGAGTCGGGATACCTTTATGGTGACAGTATGCTTTCGAACTAACCATGCTTCAATTAGGACTTTCAAGGGTTGTAACGTGGCTTGGTTCACGGTTTAAGAAACAAAAGATAAAGGCTCAAAATTTGATTGTACCCACCCCTCTTCGTGATGATCTTCAACCCTAAGCTCAGTTAATTCAACTTATGCATTCAGGTTCCAAGAGACTTTTGGATTTGCACCTTTGACAATGATGATGGTTCACAAGCAAAGAGAACTTTTGAGATGGCAGTCACTTCTTCCTTTTGGTAGTCACAATATTGTGTTGTTCAGGAATTTATTGACTTCTCTCTGTTCATCTTTTTGATATCCCTAACTTTTGCCTGAACTGTCTGTTTTGAGCTTACAGTCAGCGGGATGCCTTGATTTTTGCCTAAGTGATCTTTTTGATTTTGACTTAGCAGGCTTTTCTTTGTATATATGTTTTTTTCATTTTTTTTGAAAGATATTGACTGCCTTGCTTAATGATTGATGAACCATCATTGGCTTTTGATTGACATCTCCAACACTTCTTTGATGTGTGCGGATGAACGCTTGTGATTGAAACCTTTGTTGAAAGGTGTACTAAATGATTCTCTTAAAGTAGAATGCACAGCCAAATTAACTGAGAACTACCCTGCCCCAGGTTATGATCAAGGGTTTTAATTAGTACAAGAAGAAACTTCTACTTCTTAGGCTCAAAGGGGTTGACGAGGGATTAACATCCTTATATCTCCACTGTTTAGGAATTGAAACAATGCCTGTACATCGTCAGCATAGTCCGCTCAAAAGCATACTGTATGTGGTTGCGGTATCGTTTTCGTCATCCTCCCTCAAATGGTTTACAACTTTAGCAGGAGTTGAATATCACAAAACACATGCAAAGTAAAGACATAATTTAAAATGAGTGATAGCGAAATAATTAATTCAAGACAAGCATATGCAATGCACTGATGATGATTTTTAAAACAGATAATGTCTATCATAAGTCGAATGTTTAAACAAACAGAAAAAGAATATTGCAACTAAAAGTGAGTCTAATGATTAAAAGTTCATCCTTCAAGACATTAATCAGTCTTGTCGTGATTATGCCTGGGAGTAGTGATCACTACAGGAGTTTTTGGATGGTTGAATTCAATTTCACCAGCATCGATCATGTCTTGAATCTTGTTCCTCAATGTCCAGCAACTATTCGTATCATGACCAGGACTATCAAAGTGATAGACACACCTCACTTTAGGATTATAGCTGCGAGCAGAAGTACTAGGATTCTTGGGAGGATCCTTTATAGTAATCAAGTTTGCTTTCAGCAGATATTGTAATGTCTGAGCCAGTGGCATATTGATCTTTGTGAACTGGCGCTTAGGTGCCTCCGACTTGCGTCTTTGTTGTGGAACCGGTGTAGAGATCAGAATGGTCTCCACAGATTGGTTGTGTCCATTGCGACCTTTCAGATTGTACCCATCATTAGCCATATGAGGTTCCTTAGGCGAGTTGAAGTCAATGATCTTGTCATCAATGAGGTCTTGAATCTTGTGCTTCAATAGCCAACCATCTTCTGTATCATGACCAGGACTATTCGAATGATAAGCACATCTCGCATGGTACTTGTACCCAGGAGTAAGATTAGCAGGTAATGAATATGGAGGCAATAGAGTTATCAAGTTCTGATTGAGCAGTTGTTGCAGAACTTGAGACAGCGGCATGGGTAATAGAGAAAATGATCGCTTAGGCTTGGATCTCTGATTCTCTTGACCACCTTGATGCTTATGTTGATTCTTCTCCTTCTCGATTAGACGTGCCTTTAATTCTTCTTTCCCCTTGGCCAAGTGAAAGATTATTTTTCGGAACTGGTTATTCTGAGCCTGAAGATTTTTGACAGATTGTTCGAGATCCATTTTCTTGCTGAAATAAACAGCGAGGTCGGATGAGAGATCTATTGTAAGAAACCTGTTATGCGATGTTATGAATGCAAATGCAATATTTTCAAGGATCTCTAGGAATTTAGTCAGCAACATTTAGACATTTAATCGGTCACAGCTTCGTCTGCGGAACCTTGGCTTTCGTCTTTAAGCGTCCTTCTTTAAGAATCAAGCTCACCATATCGAGTGGGTCATCGCCTCTGATTCGGGATACTTCTTGAATTGGAAGGTATGTGGCTAGAGGAAAATAAATCCTCTTACCCCTTGATAGGTACTGAGTCTATGGATTGGGAGGTATGTGGCCTGAGGAAAATAAATCCTCTTGCCCCTTGATTAGGAATTCGGTCCTTGATAAGAGTACCTGAAATTGTGCGCCCTAAATCCCTAAGATCCTTGAAAGGGTTAGTTAGATCATGTTATGCTTATGATGTCATGATGTCATGAATGTTATGCGAATGCAGTTCATTAGGCACAGCGTGAGATAGTAAGGGCAAACAAGTCCTTTAACAAAACCTGCAAGGAAACAAAGGTTAGTAGCAAACACAAACAAGTCACACAAGTGTCCTTAGGTTTTGAGGCTCGCATGAAGTTCGTAGGTAAGTACCCTCCCCACTGAAGTTAAGTTGGTTCAACCTGTCCTATATAAAGATCGGGTTCTAGGGAGCTCATATCATTGACCTTTCTCGAAGGCGCTTATCTCAGTTCGGCAATCGAATCACCAACCGAGAAGGTCCTGAAAGTCCAGTCCATATGAGTGTAGCTTCGAGTATCAACCAACTTCAGTCGGAACCAAAGCCGGCCATCTCGCTACTTTCTAGTAGGCCAAAGTCAAGTTCAACTAGGGTTCTAAGGGCGAATTAGTGCTTAATGACACCACGCAGTAGCCAAGTGTTTCCTCAAGTCGGATCCTAAGGAACACCAGGACAAACCAATGTGTCACACTAACGATGGCCACCATATCAACCACATCAGTATATGCTGTGCAGTTTCCTTGGTCTCATGCCATTTACCTAAGGTACTCAGATCCGGGTTAGGATCTTTCACACAAGTAAATACCCAAAACAGCCTTTGAAATATAAAGCAAACAAATCAAACAATTTTAAAGTGAATCCTAAACTTTAAGGTAACCCCTCTTTTTAATCGAAAGCAATCCCCAGCAGAGTCGCCAGTTCTGTAATACGGTGAACTGACTTTATTTGAAATGTCGCGGTAAGCAAGAGTCGCCACCGACTTTTATTTTATCCAAATATCAGAAAGGCTAAAAGAACAGAAAAAACCTTTAAAAGAAATTTTGAGTTCGGGGGGTAAGTTATACAAAGGGAAGGTGTAAGGCACCCTTTGCATCCATGGTTATCCATGGGCTCTTAATTGCTTAGCTCACTTTTTGTTTAAAATGTTTGAATTGTTTGAAAAGTAGTGTGTGGGTAGAAATTTGAATAAGAACTTTAGCTTGTAAATAAGCGTAGTCTTTTTGAAAAGTATTTGAAAATTAGTGGGAAAAAGAGTTTGAATTTGAATCTGAATTTGAAGTAGAGCAAGCAATTAATAGCAACTACCTTAAGTTTGAAAGATCATTCTTTTAGCTTTTCATGCGAAAGAGTCTATCCATACCATGAGAGGGCAGGAAGTCTTTCAATTGGATGTTAAGGGTCATCGAGAAAAGTATCGTTCGCCATAAGACTGTCCCTACCATATAGAGGGCAGGTAGTCTAAGGGAAGGATATAATAGTCATTTGATTTTCTTAGGCATCATGAGAGGATACCTTAGCAATTGGGACAATCATCACATTTTACCGAGGCAGCTTCGAGGGAGTTTCAATAACTTTGAAGGCAACATTTGCTTTAGGTATCCTCGGAATCGAGGGACTTGGCTATTTTTAGGCAACAAAACTAATAAGGCAACCAGGCAACAATATAAGGCAACAGGCAGCATAAGAAGGGTTACCCTAAAGGTGTGTGGGTGCAACAATCACGTGATTCAATTTAGATAATTTATCTTGTAATTATTGGTGATTCTATGTTCAATTCAAGGCTTGCACTCCCTAGGATTACTAACCACGCAGTTTAAAATAAAAGCAGAAATAAAATTTCCTACGCTATTACAATAAACACCTGCGGGGATAGAGGAAATTAAAAGGCGGAAGAATAAGTGGAAACAATAATTAGTTTTATCATCTTGAGCCTTGATCTTCCTCGAACCCTTGATTGACTCTGATCATCTGAGAATTAACAGAAAATAATGGGGTGAGTGTAGGCGGAGTTCTTTAACATTTGAAAGGAAACCCTAATTTATATTTTATAGGGCAAAAAATAAATAATATTTAAAATGATAATTAAATAGGGACTTAGCTTTTTGATTGGCATGGCACGGGGTCGGAGGATTTTTGATTAACCCTGAAAACTAGGCACAAAGAAGAGAAATGTTAGTGCATTAATGATCTAATGACTATAATGTAACACATTAAAAATTAAAATGGTAATAATTTAGGCAAATAAAAGGCAAGGCAAAAGGCAAAACCCCGAAAGATACAAAAGTTAACCAGGGCTACTGGGCAACACCTACCAGTAAACCTAAGGCTATTAGGGTTTATAAATGTATCGAGGTTAACAAACCTAAAAAATTTAATTAATTAATTGTTTAAAAGTATGTACAAAAATAATAGTTTTTATTGTTTAAAAAAACAATTATTGGTAAAAATTATGGAAAAATCGAGTTTTCGATTAAAATAGATAATTATAAAACCATTATTTATATAAATAATTTATAGTAAAACAAATAAATAATAAAAGAATGATAATTAAAAAAAAGAATAAAAGATAATTTAAAAATAAAAATTTAGAGAAACTTAGCTGGTAATCTGGTGTGGTGGTCCTAATGAGTTCCATGGTAGACCTGCATGATCGTGTGCGTTGGATCTGGGCGTACAGACATCCAGTGGTGAAGGTGAGAGGGTGCATCGTGACCACGCATAGAAGGGGAGCACTGGATTTGCAAACCAAGAAATTTAAAGAAAGAAAATTGTAAAAGCCTGGGTTCGAACCCAGGTTTGTATAGCTGCGATTCTGGCTCCCACCAACCATACTGCAAGTCTCAGTTGTTAGTAAACCAACATTAAATGATAAATATAAAACATAGTTTAAATGATAAATTTCAAACATAATCAAAACTGGGTCCACAAACTTGAGTGAGAGCCAATCGGAACAAGTGAGAGGACTGGATGCGTTGACTGACCATTCGTGTTGCTCCACGCGTCAGGGAAAAAGGAAGAGAGAGTACCATCATTGATTGGCCAATGGAACGAAGCCGCATGGAGGTCAAAGCCCAGAACACTGTTCATCGTCCCTGTAAATGCATTGTTACGAAACGTTTTGGATTTCCTGCGGATTTTGTTACAAATATTTCCGCAGCAAAATCCCACAACTTCAAACCTGCAACAAACAGCGTTAACCAAAAAATCCAAATGCCCAGTCCTACTAAATGGACCCTTACGAACTCAATGGAAGGGTCGTTTTGGCCTGAAACCTTACGCATGAGTGAAAACGCAAGTTCATGAACTCCATGCCCTAACAATGGTGTTTCATGTTACGGGCTTCAAAGCTTCTTTCCAAGGACTCTAACCTGTCCTATACGTTCATATGAATTGATCCAGGTGGTTAAGAACATCCAATATCACGCGAAAATTGAAACACGAATAAAAAACAAAAACATATCGAAGGAGGTGTTTATGTGTATTTCATACGTGGTTGAGCATGGATTTTTACCTATCCTTACCATATGGATGTTCAGAAGATGATTTGAACACCTGGTTTTGACTAATGATGGCTGCAAGCAAAGGTTTTGAGTTGCACCTCTTCTTGGCAATTGTTGACTTGAAACCCTAGTCTCTTAGTGTCTAAATTTCGTCCCTCAATGGCTGAATATATTGTGGTATATATAGTGGAAAATATTAGGGTTAATACCTTGGAGAAAAATCATGTGATTGGTGATTTGCAAATATGAAGAAATTTGATTGAAAATATTGTGTAAATCATTCTATCTTTGGTTCCAATCAAATGTCTTTTTCCTTCATGAAATTCCCTTGATTTAAATCAATATATCTCTCAATATTTGATTGAAATATAACCTCATTCAAATCCTTGATTATTTGCTTTATTCTATTCAATTTAAATTGAATTTAAATAATTAAATTCAAAATAAAAATAAATAAGAATAATAAAAATGACCCCAAAGGCCTATGGGTCGTGGATGGCCTATGGATTAAGTTTGGAATCAAGGATTTGGGCCCATTTAGTTAAAAACTCAAAATTTACCACTTTGGCCTTCATGTATTTTCGTCAAAATTGCTCGACTTTAGAAGGTCATAACTCTCTCAAAAATTATCATATGGAGGTGTTATAGGACTTTTCGAAAAGCCCAAGATGTCTTCTACAAGCCTCTTTGGAACATATTTGCATTTGGAGATTTTATCTTGATGATATGGCTCCTGAAAAAAAACAGTTTTTTGCGATCTTCTAGAAGGACCTGTAATGTTTTGGCCTATATCTCTTATGCGGAAGCATTTCTGGATCTTGGACTCAACATCAAAGTTGTATAGAATTGAATTTCCTTGAGAATGAGCTTTGGTTGAGGAAATTCTGATAAAGTATGAGAGAGATATGATCAGTCAAATTTGGGTTGACTTTTTAGTTCAAAACCCTAAATTAGTAACTTGGGCATTCGATGATTTTGGAGTTTTCCTTGATGAATCATGATCAACCCTTGATCAAATGATGAATCTAACATTGAAATGTTGAGGTTGACCATAAATCACGAATTTTGACTGTACTTTGACCACAGTTGACTTTTAGGTCAAAGTAGTCGACTGTTGACTTTCTGACCAATTGAGTGACCAATCCTTTGAGCTGAGTCTTAAGACTTGTCATGGAGGTAATGTGAGATATCGTAGGCCATATGGGATGCCTTGGGTCCATTGGTTCACTGATTTTCTTTTAGAACAACAAAACCCTAATTTCTGAGCCTTGTTTAGGAGAGTGTGTCTTGGAGCTTTGCATCTTGATTTGAATTTGCATAGGAGAAATAGTATGGGAAAATTTTGGGGTATGACACATGCATTTTGATTCAAATCAAGATGTCAAAATCCTCCTTTAAGTACTTTGATTCACTTCATTCTTTCTTTTGATTCAAATCATACTCCCATGATTTGATTCAAACCATTTTTTATTTTCTTTACCTTTTTGTGATTAACCTTTAGCACCTATTTAATTCCTTTTAATGTGACTTCAAAAGTTGTACAATTGCTGATTAGTTTGAGTTGTTGAGTTGGTTATTCTCAATTGACCCAATGATGTTCAATCGAGAAAAGAAGTCTCATAGTGAGATTCATCTAGAGTGAGATCAAGTGAGATCCAAACTCATATTTTGAATAAACTTGAGAAAAATTAAGAGAGTTTCTTCATTCACAAACACTCTTCCTCCTTGATTCAACCTTGTGAAAAACTTCATAGAATATTTATATTGTGAGATCTTAGTTGTATTGTGTGAGATTCCTTAGATACTTTTCATCATCGTAAACCTTGCACCAAAAAATAATTATTGTAGTGTTCAACTCTAAAGATTGAGTGTGAAAGGTAAATCCAAGGTACATTATGGAAGCTTGTGTTTTTTTGTGAAGTTTTGATATGTGTATCATTAAAAAGAATCAATTTTGTCTATGGTATCTAGTGGTGATCATCTAGTAAGAGAATAGTTTTCTCTATACTCCATGGAAGATTTCGGTTATGTGAGTGCATTATTCTTTATATGTTATGAATGATGTCAAAACTAAGACTTAGTGGTTGTGTATATTGGACTTGTCTTCCTATGTCTAGATGTGCCTCTTTTCTTTAGAAAACTTAAAACCATGGTAGAGTTGTTTTACATGTTAAAAATCAAGTGTTTTTATCAAAAAGTCATGCATAGGCACGGTTAACTCATTATGTTGATTTTGCAAAAAGAATGATTCAGGAACTTTCAGTTCGACACATGCATATTTCATGTCGACACATATAATGTATATTTGCTCTATAGGTCTCCACATACATATTTCAGGTTGACAAATGCTAAATAGATTTTGAAAAATTACATTTTGTTCAATATGTGTCGACACATATATGTTATAGGTCGACACATAGACTGCATTTTTACTCTATAAGTCGACACATACGTATTTTAGGTCGACACATGTTGAAACAATTTTGAAAAATTATATTCTGTTCAGCATAGGTCGACACATAGAAGTAAAAATACTTCTATAGGTCGACACATACGAGCCACATATCGACACATGCTGAATGTTTTCAAAACCAAGAGTTTTTGTTTATCATGTGTCAACACATATGACAGGCCCAGGTCGACACATACTGTTATTTTTCAAAAATGTGTAAAAGTCTCTAATCTATTATTTTTGTTGTTTGTTTTTTTCTCACTTAACACACATCATGTAAATACCATTCTTGCATCATTTCTCATAATTGAAACATGAAATATACAAAGTATTGCTCATCATATTCAACCTCTCTCGATGCATAGACACAATAATTACACATAATCATTTTTATTGGGTGCCATCTTGATTTAGATTGATAACGTCCTATTTAGGATTGTTGTAATCAAAATTGGGTTGAGAATTCTTTAGGGGTTTCAAGATAAATCCATTTGGAGTTTTCTTCCAAGATCAAGAATTGATTTTGGGAACTTTTCACAATATTGCGCAATTTGGATTCAATTGAGTGAAAGCTTTGAATAAATATGTTTCTGTCAAAAGAGTAATGGTAACCGAAGTGTAGCAACCTGCCTTTAAAATTTAAGTTCAAACGAGTCGCCACTCACTATTTGTTTTATGGGCAAGTCAGAAACCCTTTACAAAAATAAGAGATTTTGGGTAAGTAGGTAAATTAGGCAAAGGGAAGGTATTAGGCACCCTTTGCCTCTCTTGTATTCAAGGGGACCCATTTAATCTTTAGGTTTTATAAAAAAGGTTTTGACAATTGTTGACTAATACAAATTATAATATATTAAAAAAAGGTTAAAATCAAGGGGGTTGGCCTCATATAATATGATTTAAAGTTATCGACAAAAAAAAGGGGAAACCCAAGGGTTTGTAAAAATGTATTGACAATAAAAAGTACCTTTTTAATAGCCTCATACCAAAAGGTTTAGTCACTGGCCGAAAAAGGTAAACCCAAAGGTTTTGATAGGGTCATTGTTAGATCAAGACAACAATGACCAAAGGCCAGAAGCCGTCTATAGAAAAAATATTTATTAGAACACTGACCAAAGGCCCCAAAGCTAGCTCTTCTTCAGTTTTGCTCCATTAAGTTTCAGGAATTAGAACAGTGGTTCCATCTTCCATAATCTTCTCAGGATGTTTCCATCCGCTTTCCACAGCTCTCCAGACCTTGCTGTCCACAGACTTTATGATTGCTACCATACGAGGTTTCCAGTAGTCATAGTTAGTGCCATCCAGGATGGGTGGTCTATTCCAGTAGTCATAGTTAGTACCAGAATTTTGTTGTCCCTAGATCTCACCCAGATGTAAATAGGCAGGGTGCCTGCTCTGATGCCAATTGAAAATTCTAGTAACCCACGCTTGATGTCGTACTGGATGTTATGACATCCACAATTACACAACACAAATAATTAAAACAGAAACGCATAAAACAATAAAGAACACACATAATTGTTTACCCAGTTCAGTTCAAACAACCTACTCTGGGGGCACCAAGCCAGGGAGGGAATCCAATATAAGCAGAATTAATTCGAAGTTAAACTCCCCCGTTTACAACTCCTCACTTAAAACCTACCCAATACAATTCCAACCTATACCTAGACCTGAGTATCTCCACTCACCCCCCTCAATCACATCAGTGATTACAAATAAACATTACATAAAATCAGAGAGAAGGCACACTTAAAAAACACACCTTGATCTGCTTAAAAGCTTCAATCAAGAGACACACACTCGTGCTTAAAAGCTTAGAGTGACAATTAACACAAACAACCAATTCCAACGCAATCATCAAGGACAATTGCTTGGAGTACAAGAGACAGCTACAGAACTATGGTTTTTCACAATTAACAATCTGCTCTCTCAGCGATCCAAATTAGGATTGCAGACTTTTTATATGCAGCTCTTGGGCCTTGGGCTTTTTTAGAAACAAATTAGGGTTAACCAATTTAACCTAATTTACACGTCATCTGGTTGTTACAGAATGTGCTGTCAGCAAGATGTTCTGGACGAAATATTCAGCACACAATAAAAGGTTTCCTAAACTGTTGATCGAGAGAAATCAGGAGATACAATTAATAAAACATAACAGCTCTTGCTGTCACACAAGGATGTCATGACATCGGTCATGACATTCACTACATAACATGTATTAGCTTAACACATATGCAGCCTGCATAACACAATATCAAACATGTCATGACAATAGTCAAGACATTAAATACTCAGGTATGTTTTACCACAAATGCAGCCAGCATAAAAACATCTTCTAGTTGAATGTTGCGGCCCACGAGACCAAGATTTGCCTACCGCGGATGTGTCCTCAAAACGGGCCTCATATGCTCTGGCCATGGCAAAGGCTTCCATCAAAGTAGCAGGTCGATGAAATTTTAATTCTCGTCTCAAATGCTTTTTTCAGTCCCGTAATGAAAAAACTGATAAGTAATGATTCGGAGATACCATTTACCTTGTTCATCAAATCTTCAAATTGGGCTTGAAAATCTGCCACAAAGCGTGTTTGAGATAATTTGGATAGGTCACCTTTAATGTTCTCATACTGAGTTGGACCGAAACGGTCGTGAACAGCGGCGAGAAAAATCGGCCATGATGATAACATATTGTTGCGTGTTGCCCATTGGAACCACGCAGCGGCACGTCCGTCGAGATGAAAAGCCACGATTTGGATTTGAGGCTCTTCTGGGGTTTCGTGGAAATTGAGAAAAGCTTCAATCTGAAAAATCCAATCCGAGAGATTTGAACCATCATAACTCTCACCAAATTACTCAACCTAATAGGTGGTTGATCTCCAAATGCTTAGAATTAAAAGGGCAGTCGAATTGGGTAAGTAAGGTAACCTTCACCATATATGTTATTCATCCCAAAAGTTTGATGACTCATAAAAAGGAAGAAAAAGAAGAAAATGAAATGTTCAAGTAGATACTACAACACATTAAAGAATTTAACCTTAATGAAACAAAATGCCTTATAATCAACACATTAAAGAATTTAATCTTAATGAAACAAAATGCCTTATAATTTTATGATTGTTTTTATAAAAAAATTAAATATGAATGAAAGATTTAAGAACATCAATATTATGAAACTTAATATTTTGGAAAATTTTGTAGATAGTTTCTATATAAGAACCAACGACTTAGACAAATATTAAAAAGACTCAAACTTAAAACATATGCTAGTAATTTTCTGAATTTTTATATTTTCAATTATGTGCATTATATGTTTAAATCTTCATAAAAACACTTTAAAAACGTTTTGTTTTAATATTTTTGATTTAAACAAGATAAACAATGGTTTAAATATGAGAGGCTTTGAAAAGCAATTTTCTTTTTTACTACATTGATAGAATCGTACACTGGTGACCTATCCACTCATCGTCTTGTTTGAGTCTGTTAATTTGTGCAATGGTAAGAACAAATTTTTCTTTCGAATTGGATATGAATCTCCATAAAAAGTTAAGTTTTCGTAAGAGACTTTGTAATTATTTCTTAATGTGGATAACCACACTCCCAACATTTTCTTAGTTTATTTTATCCACCTCAATACTCCCATTGTGTTTCCCAAAAAAAAAAAAACTATTAAATTCTAAGATGACACCCGAAACAAACACTTAGCTAGATTCATATTCAAACCGTTGTTTTTTCAATCATAAAAATTTGAGAATAGATGGTCTCCTACTTTTTGCAATTAGTATCTTGCCCTACATTTAATGGTTGGAAAATTTTATTATGAATCTAACTGCTGCCATTAGAGCTGCACAAACAACAACGTTATAGAGAGCACATCAGAGGATCCAAATTCTAAAAATGTCCATGTTGTGCTCACATGAGCTCTAGAAAACACATGAATATGGATTTTCAATCATAATTTTTTTACACAAATTGACACAATCAACGGTTAATTTGAGGTCATTTTGTTCGGACTTTAGGTTTAAGACCATGTGCAATGGGTGTGTTTAGTTGAACTCAACATGCAAAATCTCTTTCAATGGGTGTTTAGAGTAGTGAGGTGGAAGAGAGAGGTGTTGAGAAAACTCAACACCATTGAGGCTGACGCAGGGGGCATGTGGCAGCTTCTGATTGGCTGGCCAGATTTTTATCCATTTAATACTTTGAACTCAATTAATTCGTTGCAAATTATTTTTTTTATTTTTTATTTTTTACCAAAATTCATGATTTTTTTTCTCTATAAATAGAGACTTGGTTCATTTGATTTGGACACAGAAAAAAAACCAAGTTTTTCACTATCTTAATCTTATTATTATCTTTCTATTAGTGTTTATTTTGAAGTTAAGTGTCTTTTTTTAGTGAAATGGATCCCAATAATCATTTTAACACTCAAAATTCTGCTAATTTTCCATTTAACCAAAATCCCAACAATTTTCAAAATCCCAACTAATTTTGTTTTTATTACAAAAAATTAAAAAATAAATTGTTAAGTATTTATTATTTTAATTTAATTTTAATCGATAATTGTAATTTTATGTAATTATAAAAATAAAAATAAAATTTAAATAAGAATATGAAAATAAAAAGTGGTGGGGTAGGGTGTTGAGTGAAAAACCATTGGAGAAGGTAAAAGTTAAATGAGTGTTGAGTTATTAGGTGGAAGAGAGAGAAAATGATGTAGAGTGTTGGGAGTTAAAAAAGTGGGTGTTAGTGTTGAAACCATTGTAAATGGTCTAATATAACACCTTAAGACAATCTCGACAGTTTATTTTGACGGGACCAAAATCCAAACACATATAAAGAGAATTACTATAAACAGCTTTGGCCAGCTGTTACTAGCCATAGCCATGCGCATCACAGTATCTTTTCTTGATATTTGAGTTCCATCCTGGCATCTTATGTGGCACACTCCACGATGATGTGGCCATTGAATTATGGAATAAGAACTTGCTTCCCAAGCCACTCTTAATTCAAATTGAAAATATTTTTTTGACTATAAAAATCCAACAAAGCCAAAGAGTTTACTTCACTTCACTCTACTCTATTCTCATATTCAAATGTCTTTCAAAATGTGTGGGTTTGTGTGTCTGATGTTGGTGTATTGTGTGTCAATGTCCAGCTCTTCAAAGTTTGATGAACTGTTCCAACCAAGTTGGGCTTTTGACCATTTTGTTCATGAAGGAGATCTCCTTAAACTCAAACTTGACAACTCTTCCGGTAATATACAAACCTCTAACCTTAGTATATAAACCTCTTTTCTGATTATGTTATAAAGTTGCTAGATTATTAATTAATAATGTGATGAATATTTAGGTGCTGGTTTTGGATCCAAAAACAAGTACATGTTTGGGAAAGTATCTATCCAACTCAAGCTTGTTGAAGGTGATTCTGCTGGGACTGTTACTGCTTTCTATGTAAGTATGAACTAATCAAATATTCTTAAATATATCATCCTATATATTGTGGAATCTAATAAATATATTTGTGATATATATAGATGTCATCGGAGGGTACAAAGCACAACGAGTTTGATTTTGAGTTTTTAGGAAACAGCACAGGTGAACCTTATTCTGTTCAAACAAATGTCTATGTTAATGGAGTTGGTAACCGTGAACAAAGACTTAACCTTTGGTTTGATCCTACTATGGATTTTCACTCTTACTCTATTTTCTGGAATCAACGCCAAGTTGTGTAAGCATCCTTCTTCACTTACTTACTATTACTTTCTTTTAAAATTAGTGTTATTTTACTTTATTTATTTTAAAATGGTAAAGTTCATTACTAACAAAAGTGAATATAAAATAAGAAAGGGAATAATAAGCTTGGATCAAGTGTTCTGAAAAGTAGTAAAAGGAAACAGAAAAATGCTTCTTTTTTTTTCTTTCTTTCTCTGAGTGGTGGTTGAGCCATCATAAGGTTTGTTGTCATTGTGTTCCCTCGTGGGTCACTCCAAAACAAATTTACGGAAAAAAGGTGATGGAATCTTGCACAGACGACACCAATAAGAGTTTAGGCCTCAATATTTTGAAACATTCTATAATTGATTATTGTTGATTTAGTCTATTTTTCTATGTTTAGGTTTTTGGTGGATGAAACTCCAATAAGAGTCCACACAAACATGGAGCATAGGGGAATTCCATATCCAAAAGACCAGGCAATGGGTGTATACAGTTCAATATGGAATGCAGATGATTGGGCAACACAAGGAGGAAGAATGAAAACAGATTGGACTCATGCACCTTTCATTGCAACCTATAAAGCCTTTGAAATCAATGCATGTGAGTGTCCAATTTCAGTGGCTGGAATGGTTAATAGAAAGAGATGTAGCAGTAGTGAAGATAAGAAGTATTGGTGGGATGAACCAAATTTGTCAGTGCTTAATTTGCATCAGAGCCATCAACTGAAGTGGGTTAGGGCTAAACATATGGTTTATGATTATTGTAATGATGCTTCCAGGTTTCCTGTTACTCCTCTTGAATGTGTCCATCATCGTCATAGTTAAGGGATAAGTAAGTGTTAAATAAGGTGATGTGAAAGTTTGTATTATTATGGGTGGAAATGGTGAATGTTGGTGTAAAAAAGTTGTGGAATATGTTCCACGTTTTTCATATTATTGTAAGAAATTATTGACAAACTATATATAATGTGAATTACTTGGTATTGTTCTTCTTGTGGAATGGAATTTATCTTCTTTTTAACAAGCTATAAAATTTTGCTAATGTTTAGAGGTAGTTTCTGGTGTTCTTCACCTTAGATAAATGTTCTTTATTTGCTTAAAATCAAACAAAAAATTATTTATCAAATTCATCATGTATACTCTAACTCTCTCTTGATTCAATTGTCAAATATGATATAAGTTGCCTTTTCAAGTGATTTTTTGAGTTATTAAGTATTAGGAATACTCCAACCCATTACAATAAGAGCACCTAACCATAGAAAAATAATTTGAGTTATTAAGTATTAGGAATACTCCCACCCTGGACTTAACTTGTTTTGTTATGTTTGTTTGTTGTGGCATATTTGATTGTGGCATCTGTGAGGATAATGAATTATCTCTTTTCATCTATGAGTTCTATCTCTTTCTTAATAGCATGTGACTTTCCTTTACTATGGAGGGGGTGTGTTGTTCTATAGCCAATCTCTCTAATTTCGATGAGAATGACAACATCAATGCTGTAAGTAAGCCTGAAAGGTGTCTCAAATGGTTGAATGAACAATTGATTTGTATGCAAAGAACATGTGAGATCTCTTTTACCCGATTACCTTTAAAACCCTCTAATATTCTCAATCTCCCTAGTAGGTCTTTGTTAACGACCTCTACCTGACCATTAGTTTACAGGTGCTCAAATGACATGAGGCATTGCTTGACTAACAGATCCTGGTAAAGTTTATTCAAATTTTTATCAATAAACTTTGCACGATTTTAAATGATGACGAATTGTGGTATTCTATACAGCTAGGAAAGTTTTCTTGAAGAATTTCTAAATGTTCATTGTTGTGTTCTTCACTAAAGCCCTAGATTCAATCCGTTCGGGGAAATAATGCACTGCCCAATGAAGAATTTTAACTTCCCCTAAAGCCAATGAGAAAGTACCTATTACATGCTTAGATGTTGAATGTTGTGAATGAACAAGAAAGATAGCAGACCAAAGTGGAAGAAGAAGCCATTAGGCAGGAACGATTTGAATTGAAATTATGAAATGTGAAAATGTGGACTTCACTACAATATGATCCATTGTACAAATATATATATGTCACTATATGTAAGGCCCACACAGATAAAGCCCAATATGAAACCTAATAAACTAAGCCCATTATAGAAACTAATAGCCCCCCATAAGCTTGGGGTATATAGAATGTAGACCAAGCTTAGCAATGTTTGTCAAGAATGGAGAAATGTCGAGAGGCTTGGTAAACACGTCCGCCAGTTGCTGTTGTGAAGTGACAGGAAGGAGGTGGAATAATTGTTGTTGTAGCTTTTCTCTGACCAAATGACAATCTAGATCAATATGTTTTGTTCTTTCATGAAAGGAAGAGTTAGTAGCTATATGTCTTGCTGATGCATTGTCACAGTAAAGATTTGCAGGAGTTTGAAATGGGATCCTCATAATGAGTGTCTGTAGGTGAGCTCATGTGTTGACTGAGCTGCTGAACTGCGTATGCTATATCGGGACGGGTATTGAGAAGGTAAATCAGTTGTCCAACCAGCCTTCTATATTTGGTTGGGTCAGATAGAGGAGATCCTATTGAGGAAGATAATCTTGTGTCACGTGCCATAGGTGTTGAAGCCGGTTTGCAGGCGAGTAATCCTGTGGATGATAATAAATCAAGAGTATACTTCCTCTGATTTATGTTGATTCCTGAGGTGTTGCGAGCAATTTCCAGGCCAAGAAAGTATTTGACTGGGCCAAGGTCTTTGAGTTTGAAATTCTGATGCAGTAAGTGTTTTGTTTGGTTTATGAGATCAAGGTCATTTCCTGCAATCAGTAAATCATCAACATAAATAAGGATAAAAGTAAAGGAAGTTTTAGAATTATGAATAAAGAGGGAATGATCACATGAGCATTGTTTAAATTTGTTGGTTAGAAGAACATTAGAAAGCTTTTCAAACCATTGCCTACTAGATTGTTTTAGGCCATAAAGAGATTTGAGAAGCTTGCATACATGGTTAGGGGAAGAGGTAGTCATGCCTTTAGGAATGGACATATATACCTCTTCATCTAAATCTCCATGTAAGAAGGCATTGTGAACATCCAATTGAAACAAAAATAAATTTAATGAAGCAGCAAGGGCAAGAAGGATTCTTACAGTAGTCAATTTTGCAACCGGAGAAAAAGTGTGAAAAAAATCTATACCTTCAATTTGTTTGAAACCTTGTGCTACTAATCTGGCTTTATGTCTTTCAAGAGTGCCATCAGAGTTGAATTTAGTTTTAAAGACCCATTTAGAGCCTATAGTCTTCTTACCTGGTGGAAGAGGAGTGATGATCCATGTTTTGTTGAGTGTTAAGGCATGGAGTTCATCATTGATTGCCTTAATCCAATGGGGATGACTGCTGGCCTCTTTGTATGTTAAAGGATCGGATGCAAATGTAATGGCAGATATAAATGCATGATGAGCAGGAGCTAGATGTTTATATGTGAGATAGTTGGAAATGTCATATACTGGTAATGAGTATGTAGTAGTACAAACAAAATCCTTTAAATATGCAGGGGCTGACCTTATACGATTAGATTGTCTAGCATTATCATTGTTATTAATGTCAGGCATGGGAGGGTTATTATCATTATTAGTGTTATCAGCATTAGGAGTGTTATTGGGGATTTGTGTAGGAGGCTGAGTATTGTGATGTGTAACAAAAACATCATTAGTAGTGTTATGGTTATTGTCATCAGAATTGGTTTGAGTAGGAGTATAGGTGGATGGGTGTTCCATGTCAAAAAGGAATGGAATAGTGAAATTTTCAGTAGGCCATTGAGACTGGTCATTGTCTTGTGATGGATTGGGAGGTGTGAAGGGAAAGATGTCTTCATAAAAAACAGTGTTTCTAGATGTTAGCAAAGATCTGTTTTTGAGATCAAAAAGAAGATAACCTTTGATGCCAAGGGTAAAACCAAGAAAGATACACTTAGTGGCTCTAGGATCAAGTTTGTCTCTTTGTCTTGTTAAAGTAGATGCATAAGCTAGGCACCCAAAAGTTTTGAGATGATCATAAGAAGGTGGAGTATGGAAGAGCATCTCATAGGGTGTTTTGAATTTAATGGTGGGGCTGCATAGTCTATTAATGAGATATGTGGCATGACAAAGAGCAAAGGACCAAAAAGGTTTAGAGAGATTGGCATGAAAAAGAAGGGATCTAGTGACTTGGAGTAAATGTCTATGTTTTCTCTCCACAACAGAATTTTGTTGAGGAGTTTCAACACAGCTCCTTTGGTGTATAATGCCAAGAGAATTGTAGTAATTGTTCATAAGGAATTCTTGTCCATTGTCACTTCTGATTATTTTAATGTTAGAGGAAAATTGAGTTTTACAATATGTTATAAAGTTTTGTATATGCTGTCTGGTTTCACCCTTATTGTGCATAGGAAACACCCATGTATACCTAGTGAAATCATCTACTATGGTTAAAAAATATTGGAAACCATCTAGGGAGGGGATGGCTAGAGGTCCCCAAATGTCCATGTGAACAAGGTCAAAGCATTTAATGGATGTGGTTTGACTTGTGGGGAAAGGTAATTTGCATTGTTTAGATAAATGACATGTATGACAATGAGAATGTTTTTGAAATGTAATAGCATTAAAGAATTTAGACATTTGGGATAATATTTCATTAGAAGGGTGCCCTAACCTATGGTGCCATAAAGGAATGGCAGTAGAAACAGAATTGTCAATAGTGACATTATTACAAGGAATTGAAAAACAAGTCTTATCATTATGAAGTCTATGCAGAATATAAAGGTTGTTAAGGAGAGTGACTTGGCCAATCTTCTCCTTGGTAGACACATCCTGTATATAACAGGAATTGTGTAAGAAAGTCACACTGAAATTAGGGTTTTGGCATAGTTTAGAAACAGATATGAGGCTAAACTTGAATTGGGGTATATAAAATACATTGTGCAAGGTAATGTATCTATTAATGTAAACCGTTCCAGAGTAAAGAGCAGATATTTGAGTGCCATTAGGAAGCTTAATAGGAATAGGTGTGATATGATGCAAATCAGAGAAACAAATAATGTGAGGGCATATGTGGTGAGAAGCCCCCGAGTCTAATATCCAGGTAGAGTTATGAGATAATGCATTACCTGAGATGTTCATACCTGAGATAGCAGTCTTGTCAGCTTTAGGTGTGTCCTTGCGAGCTTGTTGAAGGAGGTTCAGGAGATGTTGGTATTCTTCTCTTGAGATTGATGGCAGAGTCTCGCTTGTAGGTGTTGTGGTAGCTGTTTGTTTCTGATCAGTGGTTGGTTTGGTATTCTTGTTGCGATAGCCCGGTGGAAATCCATGCTTGAAGTAACAAGTTTCTATGGTGTGATTGGTCTTGCTGCAGTTGGTGCAGACCATGGAAGGTTTAGCTGTGCCACGACCTTTTCCTTTGTAATTGTTACCACCAGCATAGAGGATTGTAGAGTTTGGTGTTGTGGGAATTTGTTGCTGTGCTATCAACGAGTAAACACGACTTATGGGTGGGAGGGGATCAAGGAGCAAAATTTGTGTGCGAATATTGTGGTAATTGTCATTCAATCCTTTCAAAAAACAGGTCACATACTCCATTTGTTTGAAATTACGCACAGCTTTGGATAATCCACAGGTACAGGGGATTGGGCAAGAACAAGAAGGAGTAGGTCTTAAATCTTCCAATTCATCCCATAAAATCTTTAATTCGGTGAAATATGTTGATAATGATTTATCACCTTGTTGTATTGAATGAATGTCACGAAGTAAATCGGAAAATCTGAAATGGTTACCTTTTGTGAATCTTTCTCGAAGATCTTCCCAAAGATCGTATGCCGAATCGAAACAAATCGTGCTTTGCGCTATGTGCGGTGAAAGAGTCCTGTTGATCCAAGAAATCACCATGCTGTTTGCACGTTCCCATAGTTCAGAATTGGGATCGGAATCAGCCGGTTTTGGAAGCGAACCATTGATGAAGGAGGCTTTGTTCTTGGAAGTCAGTGCACGTTTCATTGAACGACTCCAATTGTGATAATTGTTGTCATCTAGCGGCGGTGCTACAATGGTTGCTCCAGGGTTTTCACCGGGATGAAGATAGTAAGGGTTTCTAGGGTTCATAGATGGATCTTGGGGATTGTTTATGACATTAGTGTTGTGAGTGGAGTCGGAATCGCTATCGGAAGCCATGAGAGATGATTAAAGATGCAGGGATGAAGATGAATGCAGGGTTTAAACTTCTGATACCATATTACATGCTTAGATGTTGAATGTTGTGAATGAACAAGAAAGATAGCAGACCAAAGTGGAAGAAGAAGCCATTAGGCAGGAACGATTTGAATTGAAACTATGAAATGTGAAAATGTGGACTTCACTACAATATGATCCATTGTACAAATATATATATGTCACTATATGTAAGGCCCACACAGATAAAGCCCAATATGAAACCTAATAAACTAAGCCCATTATAGAAACTAATAGTACCAAGGATATCTAGTGGCTAATTTCTATGTGCAAGTATTTAAAGTTAAATTTAGTACTAAGTGTTTAAGTAAAAGTTCACGAGGATTGTATTATCATTAATGATTTTTAGACATGAAATTGTGAAAAGAACACGAACATAGATAATAAAAATAATTGGTTGTTGTCAGGTGGTTAAAAACAAATAGATCATAGTTTAGAAGTAAGGTTTTAACATTGTGGAATGACATATTGGACAATGATCAATTTAATGAATTCCACTAATATATAAATATGATATGATATGTCATGACAAACAACGCCATAATATGGCCTAATGGTATATGTCTATAGCATCAAAATATACATTAATTATCTACTAAAATTATTCTTATGCTTCATAATAGCATCGATACATTTTATTTAAGTGCTTTGATTACCCTTATGGCCTTAGTTATTTATGCCTAAAATAACTAAGTTGAAAAAGTACTCCTGCTTGATTTTTAAATACATTTGTTCATAAAATTCATTTATTAAAATATTCTTAATAAACTTCTATCTATTTCTAAAATGACCAGACAAAGAAATGAATATATATCTTTAATTGCATACGAACAAAATATATCATAATCACTCATTCATCTCACTCAAAATCACTACAAGAAATCTTGTCCCCAGCGACATAAATTAGCGACGTGGAAGTCATGTGGGTAATTATTGTCTGTAGCGACGTGACAACCACGTCGCAACATGTTTTTAAATTTTAAATAACTTTATAAACATAAAGTAATGAGGAGTCAGACGTTGGGTTACGTGAATAAAGTTGCGACGTGGGATACGCGTCGCTACATTAAATGTATAGGTGACAGCATTTAAAACGAAATTATAACGTTCCACTAAAATGACTAGGTGACAGCATTTATGGCAGAGACATTAATTAAATATTACCGTTTGCTTGTTGCGACGTGTTTAGCACGTGGCAAATAGCGAGGTTCAATACACGTCGCTACATTGTGTATTAATGAAAGCAATTCACTTCACTCCACCACACCATTCATCAGAAAGAAACCCATTTTTGTTTCATACCAAGCTTCTCTCCCAAAACCAGAAATTCAAACCTTCTCTCCCAAAATCCAACTGCAATACTAAGTCAATCCAAATATTTTTCTTATATCAAAGGTAATTAAGGTTGCATTAGTATTATCTTATAATTTCATTCTATATTCTGTTTTTAATTTTTGATTTTTTTGGGTATAGATTTAGTAGATTGAAGAAGGTGGAGTAGATTGAAGAAGGAGGAGTAGATTGAAGAAGAGGTAAGTAAATAAAATAAATTTTTAATGTGATTTGTAATGATTTTTGGTATAGATTTATGGTATAGATTTTTGGTATAGATTTATGATGTGATTTTTTTTAATAGATTTATTAAGATATTTTTAATAGATTTTTTTTTTGTATAGATTAATAGATTTATAGAATGAAATTATATAACGAAATTATAAATTTAATAATTATTTATAAAATCTTAAAAAATAAAACAGAATATAGTAAATAAAATAAAAACGAAAATTAAATATATTTTTTATTAATATTTTTAAAACTATTAGAAAAAAATTGATATATTAAAACTATTATTAAAATTATTATATAGTATTATTATTAAATCAGCAGATGTATAAATCAGCTTTTAAGAGCTATGGGGACGTCAAAAATAAAGATGAATGGTTTAGAATGTTTAAGGTATTGTTATTTATATAGGTTGTGCATTTAATTTATTTTTTTAGTTATGGTTATTTAAATAAAATTCTCATTATAATTACTTAACATTTTATTTTAATGTCATACAACATTATTGCAGGAGAAATGTGTGTGGGATCCTTTGAGTGAAAAAAGTGTTCAGAAAGTTTTCAATACCAGATGCTCCAAAAGAATGTCTGATATGCTGCGGCGAGTAAGGGAGAATTATGAGCTTCATGGCATCCGTCCTAACTGGATAGGCGAGGAGGTTTTTCGGGAGCTTGTTACATATTGGAGGACTCCAGAATTCTGGGCTAAATCAGAAACTTTTAAGAAGGTGAGGGCATCTGAAAAGGACGATTGTGTCAACACAGTTAAAAGTATTAGCACCGCCGAGCATGCCCGACGATTGGTAAAAATTTTAAAATTATTAAGTTACATCTTTATTCATAATATATTTTACTAATTATTTTTAATTATATTATTTAGGCTAAGGAGTTGGGGAGAAGACCATTGATGCTTGAGCTGATTTCGAGGACCCGGACAAGGAGATCGGGAGGTTTTGTCGACGAGTGCACGAAGATGTATCTTGTAAGTGAAATTTACGTTGTTTATTTTTTTTAAATTAATACAAAATTTGTGACGTGAATTTCATGTGGCAATTGATAAATTGCCACGTGAAAATCATGTGGCAAATCATAAGTTGTGGCGTGAAAATCACGTGGCAGCTTTTTAATATATTTTAATTTATAGTTTGTACATATTTATTTAGTATAATTAAATATGCATTTAAATATTTAACTTATATTTTTTTTATTGAATATGTGTGCAGGAAGAATATGATAGAGCTTGCCATTTTTCTAGAAAATAATCCTCAATTCATGCCAGCAGAAGGGGAGCCGCTTAACGCGGATGTTGATCACTATATTTGGTGTGAGGTTATTAAAGAAAAAGGGCCTAATGGTTGCTTTTTTGGGGCTGGAAATTTGGCGTCCAGCTATAGACGTGGTGACCGCAATTTGTTTCAAAGAGTTCAGGATGGAGAGGGTGGATCGCGTCAACCAAATCTGACACAGGAACAAACTGAATTAATAAAGCAATTGGCGAGACGCGAAAATGAGGCCCAGATAGAGATGATGCGGAAGAAGCAGTCTGATATGGAGGAGCAGGATGCGCGGCAGATAGAGGGCATTATGAAGAAGCAAGCTGAGATGGAGGAGCAGATGAGACGGTTTATGCAAGGAGGTGGAAATTACAGTAATGGTCCTCCTCAAGAGCCGGAGGATGACAGAGTGGCTGATGATTTTAATCCGGATAATTATTTTTCGGATGATGCCTCTTAAAAACATTTTGTATTTTATTTGTTTTTAATTTATTTTTATGTAAATTATTCTACATTTTAATTCATTAAAATATTAGTTTTAAATTTTTAGTTTTATTTAATTGAATTTATTATATAAAGTTTATTATATGAATTTATTTTATAAAATTTTATTATATAAATTATATTTTATAGATTTTATTATATAAATTATATTTTATAGATTTTATATAAATTTTATTATATATAAATTTTATTATATAAATTTTATTATATATATTTTATTATATATATTTTATTATATATTAATTAATTATATAAAACCAATAAAACCATTTAATGTAGCGTAATTAAATATTTAAAAAAACCATTTAATGTAGCGAAGTGGAAACCACGTCGCTACATTGGTCAACTTCACACTTTTCCACACCTGCCACACCTGCTGTGTGTGCAGGTAGCTGTTTCCAATGTAAGCTTGTTACGACGTTGGAGTCACGTCGCTACTTTCTGACGTGGTCTCCACGTCGCTACATTGTTGCCACTCGTGCTCCTGTGACGTATTGGCCCACGTCGCTACTTTTTTGTTGCCACGTGATGTTGCCTGTTGCGACGTGCTATCCACGTCGCTGCAGAGCATATTTTTTGTAGTGAATATTATTGTAATTAAATTTTATGTTAGCAAAAGAGTTTAGCTCATGATGAGTGAAATAAATACAACAAAGAAAGCTCATATGTTAAACACTTATAAAGATTATAAAGATAATGAAGGAAATGATAAATTGAAGAGTGTCATTTTAATCACTTGTAACCTTCAACCAACAAGACACATCTAATGTCACTCCTCTCAATGTTGCACTTCTTCAGAATTGATAGGAACAAAAATGCGACATAGCTCTGGTTTTTCCTTATTCCTTGTTACATATTTTCTCTCTAAGTTTCAAATCCTTTTCCAAATGCCAATGCAGGGCCATTTATAGGAACTCCTTAGCTTGTGTGTTGTTCTCTTCCTTGGGTCTTGGGCCTAGTAATTATCCATTGGTTTTAGGCCAAGGAAAACATATACACATCGCATGAGGTACTACACAATTTGTAAAAGACAAGCGTCAATTGAGGGGAAACTTGTGGTCGCGCTTGTTGCAGCTTTTTAATGTTTGACCTTTTAGCACTCATTCTTATCTATTTGCCTTTTCAGCCGAGCCCTAATTTATTTTCTTGTAATTCTTCCATGTAATCCCCTTTATCAAAACCCACGATCTAATCAAGCTTCTTCTGACTCAAAGCCTGCAGGGCATTTGTGAGATATTGGATCAAACTCTAGTATGGTCGAAGGGCAGCTTCTTGGTTCGACAGGATTAAGCATGAAGTCGAAGGTTGTTCACATGCTTATGTCGAAGATGCTAGGATTGTTAGCATGTTAGATTAGGTTTTAGTGTTTAAACCCTAATTTGTTAAGTTAGCTTGTTTATTAAGTTGACTTGTGTAATGAGCCTTGTGGAAAAAGCCCATTAGTTAGTATGTTAGGTTTTATTATAAATAGTATACTAGTCTCTCATCATTGAAAAGCTGCAAATCCTAATTTAGGGTGACAGAGGTTATTTGTTATTCTTGTAAACTTGTAATCTTGTTTTAAGAGAAAATAATAGAATAGCAGTTATAACCAATTCTTATGTTCTTCTTCTTCCTTGTCCTTTATTCTTCCCTTGCTTTATACTTTGTTCTTAGCATTGAATTCACAACAAATTGGTGTGGTTAGCGTGGAGAAGATGTCGTCAACAAAGTATGAGATTGAAAAGTTCACCTGAGTGAATGATTTCGGTCTGTGGCGCTTGAAGATGAAAGCCCTACTGGTTCAGCAGGATTGTTTGGAAGCGTTGAAGGGAGAGGCAGCCATGAATGCTGCATTAACGGCAACGGAGAAGACGACTATGATCGAGAAGGCACACAACGCAATTTTTTATCGAGCCTTAGTGATAAGGTTCTCAGACAGGTATCAAAGGAGACGACGGCATCAGGGTTATGGGTGAAACTTGAAAGTTTGTATATGACCAAATCACTGGTAAATCGACTCTACCTGAAGCAGGTTTTGTATTCATTCAAGATGGTTGAAGACAAAGTGTTGGCTGAGCAGTTGGATATGTTCAACAAGACGATTCTTGATCTTGAAAATATTGATGTAAAGATCGATGATGAAGATCAAGCGCTGTTACTATTGTGCGCTTTGCCTCGATCACATGCTCACTTCAAAGAAACTCTCCTGTATAGAAGGGAGTCCCTGACCTTTGAAGAAGTTCAATCAGCCCTATATTCAAAGGACCTTAACGAATGAAAGGAGCATAAACCTTCGAGTGTTGGTGAAGGTTTGGCCGTTAAAGGAAAACTCTTACGAAATGATGGTAAGTTTGACAAGAAGAAGGGCAACAGCCAGTCGAAGTCTTACAGTGGCGAAGCATCTGGCATTCGATGCTATCATTGTAAGAAGGAGGGTCACACAAGAAAGATGTGCCCTGAACGCCTGAAAGATCATGAAGGTAAGGATAATGGAAATACAGCCATTGTTCAAGATGATTTTGAATCATCAGATGTTCTTGTGGTTTTAAGAAGTGACTCGAGAAGAGAGTGGATTATGGATTCAGGTTGCACTTGGCACATGACTCCAAACAAAGACTTGTTTGAGGAATCATGTGATCAAGATGGTGGATCAGTATTGCTGGGAAACAACAAGGCTTGCAAGATTGTAGGTGTTGGATCTGTGAGGTTCAAACTCCATGATGAGTCAATAAGGTTGTTGACTGAAGTCAGGTATGTTCCTGATTTGAAGAGAAATCTACTTTCTCTTGGTGAATTCGACAAGAAAGGATATGTTTTCCAAGGATAGAAAAGTATCCTAAGAGTCATGAAGGGTTCGAATGAAGTCTTGAGAGACGTGAAGAAACAAGGCTTGTATACCCTTGAGGCGGAAGTTGTAAGTGGTTCGACAAATGTTGCATCCACGAAACCTTTGTCAAAGACAGAAATCTGGCACATGAGATTGGGCCATGTCAGTGAAAGGGGTCTGGTCGAATTAGGGAAACAAAATCTGCTTGGTGGAGACAAAGCCGAAAAGCTGAAGTTTTGTGAACCCTGTGTACTTGGAAAATCTTGCAGAGTGAAGTTCAACAAAGTTAAACAAAGAACACATGGATCCCTTGATTACATCCATGCTTATCTTTGGGGGCCTGCAAGGTGTCCATCCCATTCAGGAGCAAGATATTTTCTATCCATAGTAGATGATTAATCCAGAAAATTATGGGTATTCATCCAGAAGACTAAGGATGAAACTTTTGAGAATTTAAAAAGTTGGAAGACTCTGGTTGAAAATCAGACTGGCAGAAAGGTCAAGAGGTTGAGAACCGACAATGGCCTTGAATTTTGCAATGAGGCATTTGACAGTTTTTGTGTTGCCTCTGGTATTGCAAGGCACAAAACTACTGCAGGTACTCCACAACAAAATGGTTTGGCTGAAAGGTTTAATCGAACTATTTTGGAGAGAGTCAAATGCATGTTGACTAGTGCTGGACTAAAGAAGGTGTTCTGGGCTGAGGCTATTTCGACAGCAACATATCTGATAAACAGATGTCCTTCGACAGCGTTAGATATGAAGACACCTGAAGAAGTTTGGTCAGGACATCCACCAGATCTCGACAAACTGAGAGTATTTGGCTGCATAGCCTATGCTCACATTAGGCAAGATAAGGTCGAACCTAGAGCTCTGAAATGCATGTTCATGGGATACCCTGAAGGAGTCAAAGCTTATAGGCTATGGTGCCTAGAGCCAGGTCACAGGAGGTGTATCACCAGTCGAGATGTAGTTTTCAATGAAGTTGAAATAGCTTTTAAGAAAATTGATGATGTTGGTCGAAGTACAGAAACATCTGACGAAGAGCTGGAACAGGTAGAGATTCCTGTTGAGGTGGAGCATGTTGATGCTGAATTGCATATCCCTGATGAAGTCGAAGAAGAAGCAGAATATGCTGAGGAAGTTGAGGAAACTGACGATGACTACCCATTGTCGAGAGATAGGTCGAGAAGAGTCATCAAGGCACCTCAGAGACTTGGGTATGCAGATCTTATAGCTTATGCCTTAATCTCTGCAAGCGAGGTTCTAGACGAAGAACCTAGAGACTACAAGGAAGTTATGAGGAGTCAAAATAAGACTGAATAGTTGAAAGCCATGGATGATGAGATGAAATCTCTTCATGATAATCATACTTGGGAACTGATCAAGAAACCTACTGGGGCAAGGTTAGTTAGCTGTAAATGGATTTTCTAAGTTAAGGAAGGAATTGAAGGAGTGACGTCAAAAAGATACAAGTCAAGGTTAGTTGCAAGGGGTTTCACTCAGAAAGAAGGTGTCGACTTCAATGATGTGTTTTCTCCTGTTGTGAAGCATAGGTCCATTCTAATGTTGCTTGCCATGGTGGCACAGTTCGATCTTGAACTGGAACAGATGGATGTGAAGACTCCGTTCTTGTATGGTGATTTAGATGAAACGATCCTGATGAGGCAACCTGAACGGTATGTCGAAAAAGGGAAGGAAGATTATGTGTGCAAGTTAAAGAGATCTTTGTATGGGCTGAAACAATCTCCTCGACAGTGGAATAGGAGATTCGACAAGTTCATGGCACGCATAAGTTTCATTAGAAGTCAGTTCGACCACTGCGTTTACTTCAGATTTTGACCTGGTAATTCATTTGTTATTTTGTTGCTTTATGTGGATGATATTCTCATAGCAAGCAACAATGTTGAAGATGTGACGAGGGTGAAGGCTGAACTCATTAAGGAGTTCGATATGAAGGATCTAGGAGCTGCTTCCAGGATTCTTAGAATTGACATTTGGAGAGATAGAAAGAAGTCGAAGTTATGCTTATCTCAAGAGGCATATCTACGGAAGATTCTCGAAAAGTTTGGTATGTCAAATTCGAAGCCAGTTGTGACTCCAACAAACTCTCAATTCAAGCAGAGTATTGATCAGTGTCCCAGTACTGATGTCGAAAGAGCCTATATGAATAGCATCCCATATGCTAATATAGTTGGTTCTTTGATGTATGTTATGGTCTGTACTAGACCCGACATAGCATATGCAGTAAGTCTTGTAAGTAGGTACATGGCGAACCCTGGAAAGGCTCACTGGCAAGCATTGAAGTGAATTTTAAGGTACATAAATGGGTCTCTGAACAGAGTCCTAATTTACGGTGGAGCCTTGGTTGAAGATAGTAAAGTAGAAATTGAAGGATATGTCGACTCTGATTATGCAGGTTGTATGGATTCCAGAAAATCTATTTTCGGATATGTTTTCACTATGTTTGGCACTGCAATTAGTTGGAAAGCAACACTTCAGAAGGTTGTTGCTCTATCAACCACTGAAGCGGAGTATATTGCCCTAACTGAAGCTGTGAAAGAAGCATTGTGGCTTGAAGGTTTTGCGAAGGAGCTGAAACTTCAAGGTCGAGATATCACTGTTAAATGTGATAGTCAAAGTGCAATACACCTGTCGAAGAACTCAGCATATCATGAGCGAACTAAGCACATTGATGTGAGGCTGCATTTCGCCAGAGAAGTAATCGAGCGTGGAGAAGTCCAAGTGCTGAAGGTTTCGACTGAGGATAATGCTGCTGATATGATCACCAAGACATTGCCGAGTTGCAAGTTTTTCCACTGTATGCAGTTGATAAAGCTGCATGAAGAAAGCTAGTTTGTTCCCTTGACGTTGTAGAGTTAGGTCTAAGGTGGAGATTTGTGAGATATTGGATCAAACTCTAGTATGGTCGAAGGGTAGTGTCATACCCCAAAATTTGCCCTCATATAATCACAAATGTCATTTTATTTCGATTAATTGACATAACACAATTGGTAAGAATGTGCGGGTAAAAGGTACAAGAGCGAGAGGTCCTGAGTTCGAATCTCACTTCTAACATTTTTTTTTATTTATTTAAATTTTGTTTCTAACTTTAACTTTAATTTTATTTTCACTTATTACTAAAAATCACAAAAACCAAATTCTTATTATTTAGATATTATTTTCATTTTTTATTTAAGAGTATTTTAAGATAATGTTTTTTTTGTATTTACTTATTATTATTTTTTTTTAATCATAATTTATGCATATTTTAACCAAATAATCACAAAAACTATATAAGGTAGGTTTCTATTTAACTTTCCCAACAAGTCAATCTCATTAAGTTTATTCTGATTTAATTTTTTTGCTAAATTAAAACAAATTAGATTTTTGGTCTTGATTTGATTCATAGCTTTATTATAATTTTTATTTTCCTTTTTTATTTAACCTAATATTTTATTATATATACTAACATATTTTATTGCAGGGGGACGGATTTTTTTTTCTCAACCCTTGTGATCTCATTCTTACGTTATCCACTCTCTATCACAAACCATTCACAAATTGCAACTGCACTAACAATGAAAACCTCGTCTCAAATTCATCACCACAACCTGTGTCAATTATAACATCACTTCCAAGTCCAAAACACATGAACCGTAACAACACTCATCATTACATGCAATTTGTTTTGTTTGTTTTTGTTTTCAGGTACAAGAACACCATCACGCCGTCAGATCCGCGGTGTTCATCAACAATCGAGCAAACACAACAACGAATCCATAGCATTAACTCCAACGAAAACAACCGCTTTAGCGCATCAATTCATCACCGAACCGAACACAACACATCCGCTGTAAAACTCACGGTTTGCACATTCGAACTTGTTCTTTTTTCTCTTTGATTCATAATCCATAAACATGATTTGAATGCATACAGTTGTTTGTTGTGATGCTATGAATCTTTCTGTGTGTTTAATTTGCGATTTATGTGTTCACATGAAAATATGCCATAGTTGAATTTTAGGGTTATGAAATAGGTTTTTTCGATTCAGGAAAAATTGAGGCTAATAACAGGTATGTTTGGATTCGTGGTGATGAGACAAACTCGTCCATGGCCACACTTTTTATTTTGGTTGCGTATGCAGCGTTTACAGGGTGCAATATCTATGGCGACGAAAGCTCAAACCGTCGGTATAGGTCTAGCTAATACGACGACCAGAGGTTGGGGATGATGGCGTGTCATCCTACCAGTGGCCAATTCAAATAGCGCGCCTTTTCTTTCTTTTTTTCCCAGCTATTATTAATGCTTTCATATAAAACATATTTAAAGTGCGTGTTAAACGAAAGCGCAGCATGGCTCAGTGGTAAAAGGCACCTGGTTGTTACATGAGGAACCTGGGATCGATCCCTGGGGGACTCACTCGTTATTTTTGGGATTTTGTTAAAACTTGTAGATAGATCATACGCTGCGCTCTCCATCAGACGTACCATGCACCCTCATCTTACAACCATCAGATCTCGCCGGCTTCAGATCCAATGTCGATCCAATGTCTTCAAAGCTGCATGTGCACCATAGACCTCAAGAACTTGCAGCGCTGGATCAAAAGCTAAGCTCCCTAATTTTTTTTATTTCTATTTATTCAATACCAATTTTATTTAATTTATTTTTATACCAAGTTTCTTTTAGTTTCTTTTGTTTTCCTTTTTCATAAAATTATAACCATTTATTTTAATAAAAAGTATTTTATAATTATATATTTAATATTTAACTATATATTTATTTTAATTGCATATTTTATTTTATTTATCTATTTTATTCAATAATGCACATTTATTTTATTTTTACTATGAAAAAATTCGTAAAAATCATTTCTACTGTCGATTAAATTATCTTATCCCGATTTAATTAATTAGGTCGCGAGACCAATAATTAATTAAATCATATACATTTTCTTGCTTAAACCATGCCCTAATCAGGGTTTTGCCATGATCATTCCCTACACTGAAAATCTTCTTCTTCTGTGCCTTTTCAGGATTGTCTTTTCAAGTACCTTCCGACTACGCGCCACGCCCGTCACAAAGCTAAGTATTCAATTTATTTTAAAGTATATTTTGTCCCCATTTTAAAATTAGGGTTTATTTTTAAATACCAATGGACTGCTTATACACTCACGCCTTGATGTTTCTTCTTTCAGTTCTTAATGGTCAGAGTCAATGCTTCAGGCAAACCTTTGCCCACCAACCCTGTCAGGGCAAATGCCAAGCTAAGTACTCTTCATTCATTTACTTTTAAATTCTTTATTCTTTTGTTTTTTAGAGTTAACCTCATTTGCCTCCGAACCGATAATGCACTCACCCCTCTGTTTATTCTTTCTTTTCCAATTTTCAGGGTTTATCGAATGCCAAAGCTACGCGTATTGGTAACCCTAAACCCTAACTCTAATATTTTCTTTTTTAATTTTTAAATTATATCCCGCTGGTTTCAATTCCCCTCTCCTCCGCTGGTTACAATTTCCCTTCCCCATTATTATTGTTATATTACTGTGTGGTTAGTAATCTTAGGGAGTGCAAGCCTTAAATCAATGTAGACAATTAATTATAAGATAATTTTCTGAATATAATCACGTGATTGTTGCACACACGCACGCTTTTGGGGTAACCTCTCTGTTTCCTTGTTGCCTTGTTGCCTTGTTGCCTGTTGCCTGTTGCCTTTGTGTTTTTTTGCAGAATAAGCCATGTCCCTCGAATATGAGGATACCTCACCCATGCTGCCTCGATAACTAAAGGTCATACGACCCTAAATGATGCTGCCTTCGATACACAAATATGACCTTGACCCTCGGAAGTTGCCTACGGAAAAAGGCTGAGGTATCTTCTGGATGCCTACGAAATGGCTTATTCTGATCCTTGCCTTAGACTACCTGCCCTTCTATGGCATGGGACAGTCTTATGGCAAAGGATGCTTCGATGACCCTTCAACCTCCAAATGAAAGGCTTCCTGCCCTCTTATGGCAAGGATAGATCCTTTTACCCTGAAAGGCTAAAAGAACCTCTTTTTCAAATTATAAGGTAATTGCCCCTAATTGCCTTGCTCTGGCTAAAATGTCTTTTATCAACTTTTTCTAAACACTTTCAAGGCTACGCTCATTTACGAGCTAAAGTCCTTGTTTCTTCATCTTCTATACATTTCTAAACTTTTGGTTTCAAAACGAGCAAAGCAATTAAGAGCCCATGGAAAACCATGGATGCAAAGGGTGCCTTACACCTTCCCTTTGCATAATTACCCCCCGAACTCAAAATTTCTTTAAAAGGTTTTTTCTGTTCTTTTAGCCTTTCTAAT
This sequence comes from Vicia villosa, assembly GCF_029867415.1. Classification (NCBI taxonomy): domain Eukaryota; kingdom Viridiplantae; phylum Streptophyta; class Magnoliopsida; order Fabales; family Fabaceae; genus Vicia; species Vicia villosa. Next base: position 68,070,931 of record NC_081184.1, on the reverse strand, counting down.
ATTTGGATAAAATAAAAGTCGGTGGCGACTCTTGCTTACCGCGACATTTTCAATAAATAAAAGTCAGTTCACCGTGTTACAGAACTGGCGACTCTGCTGGGGAGAAAATTCGATAAAAGAGGGGTTACCTTAAAAGTTTAGGATTCACTTAAATGTTTTCTATTGTTTGTTTTGTTTGTTTTATTTTTCAGGGGCGTTTTGGGAAAATTGAAGGACGAATCCTATTCCCGGATTCAAGAACACCTAAGTTTAGGAGTGGCATAGTCATGGAGGCCTCTTTCACATATGTGGGAGATGAGTCAATATGAAGTTCACGCTTGAGTTAGGACTCCATAGCATATGCACACCTTTCTCAAATGAGGGAGGTCTATGTATGTGTCTGTGGGTGCGCCGGAGCTCAAGGACCTTTAGTTACCCTTAACCCATCCTGGCCTTTAGGAACGTAGTGGGGGGACTACCCTTGACAAATGTTAAGGACTAGTCGCTACCCGATACTACAATTCAGATAGGTTCTTTCTCAAAGTATCATTGCATGGTGCGAATGCATCATGTCCGAGGGTGCTTTAGAAGGGCTGACAATTCTGGATAACTTGTAGAACCCGTTGCTGAAATCTCCTCATCCATAGAAATACCCTTGGGAAGGACACCTGATCAGACTCCATGCAAGACTTAAGCCAAAAATTGTGTGACTTGTGTGACTCGCGTGACTTGCGTGACTTATTTATGTTTGCTACTAACCTCCGCTTCCTTGCAGGTTTTGTTAAAAGGACTTGTTTGTCCTTACTATCTCACACTATGCCAAATGAACTTCATTCGCATAACATCATGCCATCATGACATCATAAGCATAACATGATTAACGAACCCTTCAAGGATCTTAGGAATTTAGGACGCACAATTTCAGATGCCCTTATCAAAGACGGAATCCCTATCAAGGGGCAAGAGGATTTATTTTCCTCTGGCCGCATACCTTCCGATCCAAAGACACAATACCTATCAAGGGGCAAGAGGATTTATCTTCCCCTAGCAATGTACCTTCAAATTCAGAGATATCTCGAATCAGAGGCGATGACCCACTCGATATGGTGAGCTTGATTCTCAAAGAAGGACGTTCAAAGACAAAATTCAGATTTCTTCAAGACAAATATGCGACCAGATCACTTTCCAATATTGCTAACTAAATTCCTTAAAGATCCTTGAAAACATTTCATTTGCATTCATGACATTGCATATTTCTAACTTTGTTTTCAGGTTCCGCCTCGACAATCATTCCTCTCAGATATGATCGACCTGGAGATTCATTCTGACAAGCCTTTTACATTCCAAAATTCGTCAAATAACTCTTCGACTCTAATGAGCTAGCATTCTCTATCAGATATGGTCTAATGTATGACCCGTTCCGGTATTCTCAATCAGATATGGTCTAATGTATGACTCGTTCTGGCATTATCCATCAGATATGGTCTAATGTATGACTCGTTGATCGGTAAAATAGCAAGTGTACTATTTTGCCTCTGTAGTAATAATAGGGAAATTCCCCGAATGTCGATCTCAAGGACTGCGTAGTAATATCCAGTTCAAATTATAGATCAATTAACCAAAAACTAATATTGGGGTTTTGTTTGCAAATTGTCACTAAACAATAATTAAAATAAGCAGAAAAGTAAATTGGCTTTTTGACAAATATGAGTATTATGCTAGGGGTATAGTGTGTGATTGTTTCTGTAATAGCCTTGGATTTAGATCTCTTCAACAAGTTCATAACCTTTAATTACCGCCCTTTAGATTATTTTCCCCTAAGTCCTTAGTGGGAAAACCTTTGAACATTCATCCTAACTCCTAAGTCCTTAGAGAATTATGATGAAATCAAGCCTTTATGTTATCAAGAGTTAACCGGTAACTATAGGGTATCCCTAGTCCTAGGTGATATCTACTATAGTCTAATCGTACAAAAACCTTAACAACCGCTGTCCAGCTGGTTGTTAACCGTAAATCAATCTTGTTGGTCCGACAAAGAAAGCATAAAAACCGTGTACAATTAAATTAAATAAGAAAACAAATCTATCGACGAACTCAAGAATTCAAAATCATTACAGATTCAAATCAGGGACACCCCCTAGCATTAGGGTTTAGTTACTCATATTGTTCAAAGAAAACAAATTATAAAATAGATACATTACAAGAATTGAGATGAAATTTGATCTTCAATCGCTTCCGTTCATGAAGACCTTCTTCTCTCCCAAACCCTTGTTTTCTCCAATCTTCAATCGGGTCTTCTCCTAGCCAAAAAGTCCCCTCTCTCTTGCCCTAAAGTTGTTTTAATAATCAATCTTCCATTCCGGTTGAAACCAAATGCCAAGAATACCCTTAATGATCCCATTTGAGTAAGGAAGCTTATAAACACATATTCAGCCCGCGCTCATCAACACGGGCCGTGTTCCTGCACACGGGCGCCCGTGTTGATCCTCTGACTTTGGTTCAAACTCGCATTTCCATCCACATTTCAACACGGGTGGCCGTGTTGATTAACACGGTCCGTGTGAGACCTTAACTTCATAATTTGGCTTTGTGTTCTTCATCAAAGTTGTAGCCCTTTTTGTTAGCGAAATTTTGCCACCGGAACCGCGTCAATCGGAGTTACGAAGCTCTAGTTATGATCAAAATACTACACACCTGTCACGATGAGAAACATGCTGAAAATTTCCAGATCTCACACTTGATAACACGAGTCGTGTCAGCCCCGTGACTTTCATCTCTTTTGCATTTTCTTGGCCACGCTTCATCCTAACACGGCCAGTTTCAGGTGATACAGGTGGTCGTGTCAGACCTCATGTAGCTTGACTTTTCACTTCCTTCGAAACTCCCCTTTTTGTACTTTTTGGCATTGATTTGTCTCGATTTATTCCTTTAAGCCTGCAAACAGTAAAATACACAACCAAAGCATAAAATGTAGAATGAAGAAATAAAACACTCAATAACATAACTTAAACATACTTAAAAATAACGGTAAATATATGTGTGAAAACCACTGATCAAACTCCCCCAAACTTAAACCGTTGCTTGACCTCAAGCGACAATTACAAGAGTTAATGACCCTCAAAGCACACGGTGTTCATACGTGAGATATCCATCTGTATTGATCAAGAAACAGTTGGTTCGGCATTCACATGATGCGACGAGTTTTGTTACCACATTAAACCTCAAGCTCCCATTTCGGATACCTCTCCAACTATGCTTTGCACTTAAGTCTCTTTCCGATTTTCCTCCTCTTTCATTCGGACAATCATATTAAGGCACTACATCTCTTATAATACTCATCACCTGCATGAGACGAATCAAGGCTTCTTATTTTCTTTTCGTGGCACCAAACTAGCAGCATTGGCTACATTTTATTACCGATGAAATTTTCAAACTTTGCAGTTATATATTGTCCTTTTGGATGACGTTTGGGGATCAATCTCCTTTGGGCTGAATAACCGGGTGAGGGTTACCCAACTTAGCGAGCCGATTGCCTTTTACCGCCTTTTCATCATTTGGTGCCAACTTTATATCTCTTTTTTTTCTCAACCAGTCACCATGCAAGTGAATCTGAATTATGCCAGACTGTATCAATAAACTACTCGAGAAGTACTTCTCAGGAGACAAGTACTATGGTGCAAATCTACACGTTAGACTCGTATTTCTTTTAGGGAACCAAGGGTGTTTAAGCAAACCTCTTCTTGTCACATTATTCCGCACTTCCTGTCCTCAAACAAACCTCGCTTCATCTCTATATACTATTCCCGATCGCTCTTTAGGATCAAAACTTCTTCAACAAAAATTAAAATTTCGGTCAAAATTTGGGCAGAATTCACTTTATGGTTTCACATCATACCAATAACATAAAAATAAAATACAAAGAGAAGAACCTCCCCCAAACTTGAACTAAACATTGGCCTCAATGTTTCAGAACGAGCTCGAGAGAGGTGACTCACAGAGGGCATTGCACTCCAATGATCACTTCCGAGATTTCACTAGAGATGCCCTCTTTTATTTCCTGAAAATAAAACAAACAAACAAACAAAGAAATTAATTATTAAAACCGTGGGTTGCCTCCCACGAAGCGCTTCATTTAACGTCGCATGGCTCGACGGTCTATTCCCTTTGTTAGGGTGGCATATATGACACAAAGAACACATCATCTTTTTTCTTTCTTTTGTTTGGTAGCAATCCCATGAACTTAAAGTACCGATGATGTTGCTGCCAAATCCTTTTCAGCTTAATTTTATTGAACAAGGCATAAATGTCTTCCAATACTTTGTCAATTTCTTGTCTTTCATCTGCCTTGTTGTAAAAATAGTTTTTGGGAATACTCTTTTGTTGAAAATTTTCTTGTTGGATGTCCACCTCTTCACAAATTGTTAAATTTGTGGTTTTATCCAAAACTCGATCATCTTCAAGTTTCCTTATTTCTTCTTCCCCATATTTCTTTTTTACCTCAAATTCTTCTATTCTTACTGCATCCTCTTCATCTGATGTTAAGCATTTTTCTTCTGGTTCCACATACTCTTCTTCCAACTGTAACTTTCTCCAAATAAACCTATCTGGATAAAAGTTAGCTTCCTTACATTCATTCATAAGGATTCTTACCTCCCTCTTATATGCTTTGAAAATTTTAGTCGCCTCTTCCAAGGTGACTCCTGAATCAGGCGACCAACATGCAGGAGATACAGGTGGCAATGTATCAAAACAATACATAGCTACAAAACTCAGACAATTTGTTAGTAGCAAAGTATAGAAGAATTCATGAAGCAAAAATAATTAGCCTTTTTTTATATTAAAATCAAATTCAAATAAACAAAAACAAAAACAAAATTTTAGCTGACGAGCAACAAAATTTCAATTGAACTAAGATCAAAACTATATATTTTAGCAGTCCCCGGCAACGGCGCCAAAAACTTGATCGGTAAAATAGCAAGTGTACTATTTTGCCTCTGTAGTAATAATAGGGAAATTCCCCGAATGTCGATCTCAAGGACTGCGTAGTAATATCCAGTTCAAATTATAGATCAATTAACCAAAAACTAATATTGGGGTTTTGTTTGCAAATTGTCACTAAACAATAATTAAAATAAGCAGAAAAGTAAATTGGCTTTTTGACAAATATGAGTATTATGCTAGGGGTATAGTGTGTGATTGTTTCTGTAATAGCCTTGGATTTAGATCTCTTCAACAAGTTCATAACCTTTAATTACCGCCCTTTAGATTATTTTCCCCTAAGTCCTTAGTGGGAAAACCTTTGAACATTCATCCTAACTCCTAAGTCCTTAGAGAATTATGATGAAATCAAGCCTTTATGTTATCAAGAGTTAACCGGTAACTATAGGGTATCCCTAGTCCTAGGTGATATCTACTATAGTCTAATCGTACAAAAACCTTAACAACCGCTGTCCAGCTGGTTGTTAACCGTAAATCAATCTTGTTGGTCCGACAAAGAAAGCATAAAAACCGTGTACAATTAAATTAAATAAGAAAACAAATCTATCGACGAACTCAAGAATTCAAAATCATTACAGATTCAAATCAGGGACACCCCCTAGCATTAGGGTTTAGTTACTCATATTGTTCAAAGAAAACAAATTATAAAATAGATACATTACAAGAATTGAGATGAAATTTGATCTTCAATCGCTTCCGTTCATGAAGACCTTCTTCTCTCCCAAACCCTTGTTTTCTCCAATCTTCAATCGGGTCTTCTCCTAGCCAAAAAGTCCCCTCTCTCTTGCCCTAAAGTTGTTTTAATAATCAATCTTCCATTCCGGTTGAAACCAAATGCCAAGAATACCCTTAATGATCCCATTTGAGTAAGGAAGCTTATAAACACATATTCAGCCCGCGCTCATCAACACGGGCCGTGTTCCTGCACACGGGCGCCCGTGTTGATCCTCTGACTTTGGTTCAAACTCGCATTTCCATCCACATTTCAACACGGGTGGCCGTGTTGATTAACACGGTCCGTGTGAGACCTTAACTTCATAATTTGGCTTTGTGTTCTTCATCAAAGTTGTAGCCCTTTTTGTTAGCGAAATTTTGCCACCGGAACCGCGTCAATCGGAGTTACGAAGCTCTAGTTATGATCAAAATACTACACACCTGTCACGATGAGAAACATGCTGAAAATTTCCAGATCTCACACTTGATAACACGAGTCGTGTCAGCCCCGTGACTTTCATCTCTTTTGCATTTTCTTGGCCACGCTTCATCCTAACACGGCCAGTTTCAGGTGATACAGGTGGTCGTGTCAGACCTCATGTAGCTTGACTTTTCACTTCCTTCGAAACTCCCCTTTTTGTACTTTTTGGCATTGATTTGTCTCGATTTATTCCTTTAAGCCTGCAAACAGTAAAATACACAACCAAAGCATAAAATGTAGAATGAAGAAATAAAACACTCAATAACATAACTTAAACATACTTAAAAATAACGGTAAATATATGTGTGAAAACCACTGATCACTCGTTCTAGTATTCTCCTTCAGATATGGTTTAATGAATAACTCGTTCTGATATCCTTCCTCGGATATGGTCTAATGAATGACTCGTTCTGGCATTATCCATCAGATATGGTCTAATGTATGACTCGTTCTGGTATTCTCCTTCAGATATGGTTTAATGAATAACTCGTTCTGATATCCTTCCTCAGATATGGTCTAATGTATGACTCGTTCTGCCATTCCTCAACAGATATAGTCCAATGTAGGACTCGTTCTGACATTCTAACGGATATGGTCTAATGGATGACTCGTTCTGACATCCTTTATCAGATATGGTCTAATGCATGGCTCGTTCTGATTGTTATCCTTCAGATATGTTTAATGAATAACTCGTTCTAATATCCTTCCTCAGATATGGTCTAATGTATGACTCGTTCTGCCATTCCTCAACAGATATAGTCCAATGTAGGACTCGTTCTGACATTCTAACGGATATGGTCTAATGAATGACTCGTTCTGACATCCTTTATCAGATATGGTCTAATGCATGGCTCGTTCTGATTGTTCTCCTTCAGATATGGTTTAATGAATAACTCGTTCTGATTTCCCACTTCTAGATATGGTCTAATGTATGACCCGTTCTGGCATTCCTCTTCAGATATGGTTTAATGAATAACTCGTTCTGATGTCCTATGTCAGATACATTCCGGAAGCTCGAATCCCGGATACTCTGAATCTCTACACCAGTTCCACAACAACGAAGAAAGCCAGACGTACCCAAGCATCAATTCACCGAGATCAATATGTCATTGGTTCAAGCATTACAACATTTATTGAAGATCGAATTGATTACTCTGAGGGACCCTCCTAAAAATGCTAACACCTCCACTCCTGACTATAAACTCAACGCGAGGTGCGCGTACCATTCCAACAGTCCTGGACATTACAAAAACAATTGCTGGACATTGAAGAATAAGATTCAAGATCTGATCAATGATGGAGAAATCTAATTCACCCCTTTTGAGACTCCTGTGGTGATCGCCGCTCTTATGCCTAGTCATGACAAGACTGATTGAGATCTAGACGGACGAACTATTGGATCATTAGATCTACTTTCATGTGCAATTTCTATTCTGTTTGTTTAAACATTTGACTCATGATAGACATTATCTGTTTTAATAATCATCATCAGTGCATTGCATATGTTTGTCTTGAATAAATTATTTCGTTATCACTCATTTTTAATTATGTCTTTATTCCGCATATGTTTTTGTGGTATTCAACTCCTGCTAAGCTGTAAGCCTTCTGAGGGAGGATGACGAAAACGATACCGCAACCTCATACAGTATGCTTTTGAACGGACTATGCTGACAATGTACAGGCATTGTTTCAATTCCTAAACAGTGGAGATATAAGGATGTTAATCCCTCGTCAACCCCTTTGAGCCTAAGAAGTAGAAGTTTCTTTCTTGTACTAATTAAAACCCTTGATCATAACCTGGGGCAGGGTAGTTCTCAGTTTAATTGGGCTGTGCATTCTATTTTAAGAGAATCATTCGGTACACCTTTCAACAAAGGTTTCAATTACAAGCATTCAGCCACACACACCAAAGAAGTGTTGGAGACATCAATCAAAGGCCAATGATGGTTCACCAATCATTAAGCAAGGCAGTCAATATCTTTCAAAAAGAAAAAAGGATGATGACAAAACATATATACAAAGAAAAGCCTGCTAAGTCAAAATCAAAAAGATGACTTAGGCAAAAATCAAGGCATCCCGCTGACTGTAAGCTCCAAAATAGACAGTTCAGGCAAAATTTAGGGATATCAATAAGATGAAAAAAGAGAAGTCAATAAATTCCTGAACAACACAATGTTGTGACTACCAAAAGGAAGAAGTGACTGCCATCTCAAAAGTTCTCTCTGCTTGTGAACCATCATCATTATCAAAGGTGCAAATCCAAAAGTCTCTTGGAACCTGAATGCATAAGTCGAACCAACTGAACTTAGGAATGAAGAACATCACGAAGAGGGGTGGGTACAATCAAATTTTGAGCCTTTGTCCTTTGTTTCTTAAACCGTGAACCAAGCCACGTTACAACCCTTGAAAGTCCTAATTGAAGCATGGTTAGTTCGAAAGCATACTGTCACCAAAAAGGTATCCTGACTCCTTAAGGTTTATCAAAAATGCTGAGTTGATATTTCATTTTTTACAAATATCATTTTTTTTACAAGTGTCGTGTTTTTACATCTCATGTTTTAAAGGTTTTTCAAAAACTCAAGACAAACGTATGCATTGCATCTCATGAATTCATTATTAAACAAATTCTGCTACATAATTTCAAATGTTAGCATCAGAAAGAACTTGCACAGGGTACAACTAATGACTGAAAGTTATTCCGACAGACGAGGCTACTCCGAGAAGCAGTGTCTCCTACGTATACAAGGGGCACGACACGCTTTGCCCGATCAATCTGGGGCAATTCGGTCAAAAATCTCTCAAATGCCAAAAAGTCAAGAGGCATACATCCCAAGTGGGTTTCAAACTATTTCCCAATCAATCTGGGGCAATCAAGTCAAGATTCCGAGATGCTCGAACAATCAGGGGCATACATCCAAGTATATCTAAAGCTAGTCCCCAATCAACATGGGACACTGTCTTGAGCCTATGATTACTGGGGGCATATCGCCCATAGTGTACATCTCATAAAGTCCTCGCAAGGAGAATCTCTTCAAGTTCCTACTAACAGGGGCAAATCTATGAATGTCCAGTTTGACATCTTGATCAATACTCAGTGGTGTGTCCTAATCAAATCCAGGAATGGTAGTTACTATAATCCTGGGGGCAATGTTCAAGGCACCCACACTTTCCCGCAATTCCATTTTCACAAGATCATATCCCCACAGAGTGATCATTAAGAAGATATCTTCAAATACTCTCGACAAAAGACATAGCTCCTCAACAGAGTTTACCTCTTCAACATTGCCGGTTCCCCGACACCTATCTCCAATATGGTTTATTAATATCTCTAATCCCCAATCAGGGAACATCAAGTTACTGATCATCCCCAAGCAGAAATCATAAATCCCCAAGTAGAAATCATAAATCCCCAGCTAAGCATCTCCAAAATAAGATCAACAACAGAAGGATCCGTCTTCTCAATCAAGGATACAGGCACAGACAAATGAACGAAATCTCCAACTTTCCAAGATCTAAGTCAGCTACTACGAATAGTACTGACACGATCAACACTCAGAGATCTAATTCCATCATCACGAACGATGTGGACACGATCAACTATTTCCTAAGTCTAATTCAGCTACTACGAACGGTACTGACACGATGAAAGATCTAATTCGGTTACTACGAACGGTACTGACACGATCAACTCTCAGGGATCTAATTCCATCATCACGAACGGTGTGGACACGATCAACTGTTTCTAAAGTCTAATTCAGTTACTACGAACGGTGCTGACACGACTAGAGATCTAATTCCATCATCACGAACGGTGTGGACACGATCAACTGTTTCTAAAGTCTAATTCAGTTACTACGAACGGTGCTGACACGACAAGAGATCTAATTCCATCATCACGAACGATGTGGACACGATCAACCATTTTCAAAGGTCTAATTCAGTTACTACGAACGGTACTGACATGACCAGAGATCTAATTCTATTATCACGAACGGTGTAGACACGATCATCTTCCCAAAGTCTAATTCAGTCACTACGAACGGTGCTGACACGACCAATTCTCAAAGATCTAATTCATCTACTACGAACAGTAATGACACGATCATCACGAACGGTGTAGACACGATCATCCTTCCCAAGTCTAATTCAGTTACTACGAACGGTGCTGACACGATCAATCTCCAACAAACACTTCTCAACATACTAAGCTCAGATTCAGCCTAACGCACGGCCCTCCAGACATCTACGGGTGCAAATCGGATTAGTCTAACGCACGACTTATTCATCAACCTAACGCACGGTTTTCCAGACATCTGAGGATGCAATTGAGAGTAGTCTAACGCACGATTAATTCTTCAACCTAACGCACGGTTTTCCAGACATCTGAGGATGCAATTGAGAATAGTCTGACGCACGATTTATTCTTCGACCTAACGCACTGTTTTCCAGACATCTGAGGATGCAAATTGGATCTGATCTGACATACGATATATCCTTCAGCCTAACGTACGGTTTTTCCAGACATCTACTGATGCAAGCTAGACCCAGTCTAACGTACGACTCAACCTAAGTCTTTTCCTCAGAAATAGTCTAACGTACGACACATTCTGACTCTCAAGTATATCAAGTCGGATGGCATCTTCAAGCCCATCTCCATCATAGATCTTCTCCAAACACCTGGATGGCATCTTCAAGCCCATCTCCGACAAAAGTCCCTACATCAGCTAGGGCAAATTTCTTGGTATTCTAGTGTTCAATCATCTTCCACCTTCAGATACCGACTGGCCTACAAACCACTCTAAATCTTCAGGTTTAAGATAATTGAACAGGGGCAGCTGTCATACCCCAAAATTTGCCCTCATATAATCACAAATGTCATTTTATTTCGATTAATTGACATAACACAATTGGTAAGAATGTGCGGGTAAAAGGTACAAGAGCGAGAGGTCCTGAGTTCGAATCTCACTTCTAACATTTTTTTTTTTATTTAAATTTTGTTTCTAACTTTAACTTTAATTTTATTTTCACTTATTACTAAAAATCACAAAAACCAAATTCTTATTATTTAGATATTATTTGCATTTTTTATTTAAGAGTATTTTAAGATAATGTTTTTTTTGTATTTACTTATTATTATTATTATTTTTAATCATAATTTATGCATAATTTAACCAAATAATCACAAAAACTATATAAGGTAGGTTTCTATTTAACTTTCCCAACAAGTCAATCTCATTAAGTTTATTCTGATTTAATTTTTTTGCTAAATTAAAACAAATTAGATTTTTGGTATTGATTTGATTCATAGCTTTATTATAATTTTTATTTTCCTTTTTTATTTAACCTAATATTTTATTATATATACTAACATATTTTATTGCAGGGGGACGGATTTTTTTTTCTCAACCCTTGTGATCTCATTCTTACGTTATCCACTCTCTATCACAAACCATTCACAAATTGCAACTGCACTAACAATGAAAACCTCGTCTCAAATTCATCACCACAACCTGTGTCAATTATAACATCACTTCCAAGTCCAAAACACATGAACCGTAACAACACTCATTATTACATGCAATTTGTTTTGTTTGTTTTTGTTTTCAGGTACAAGAACACCATCACGCCGTCAGATCCGCGGTGTTCATCAACAATCGAGCAAACACAACAACGAATCCATAGCATTAACTCCAACGAAAACAACCGCTTCAGCGCATCAATTCATCACCGAACCGAACACAACACATCCGCTGTAAAACTCACGGTTTGCACATTCGAACTTGTTCTTTTTTCTCTTTGATTCATAATCCATAAACATGATTTGAATGCATACAGTTGTTTGTTGTGATGCTATGAATCTTTCTGTGTGTTTAATTTGCGATTTATGTGTTCACATGAAAATATGCCATAGTTGAATTTTAGGGTTATGAAATAGGTTTTTTCGATTCAGGAAAAATTGAGGCTAATAACAGGTATGTTTGTATTTGTGGTGATGAGACAAACTCGTCCATGGCCACACTTTTTATTTTGGTTGCGTATGCAGCGTTTACAGGGTGCAATATCTATGGCGACGAAAGCTCAAACCGTCGGTATAGGTCTAGCTAATACGACGACCAGAGGTTGGGGATGATGGCGTGTCATCCTACCAGTGGCCAATTCAAATAGCGCGCCTTTTCTTTCTTTTTTTCCCAGCTATTATTAATGCTTTTATATAAAACATATTTAAAGTGCGTGTTAAACGAAAGCGCAGCATGGCTCAGTGGTAAAAGGCACCTGGTTGTTACATGAGGAACCTGGGATCGATCCCTGGGGGACTCACTCGTTATTTTTGGGATTTTGTTAAAACTTGTAGATAGATCATACGCTGCGCTCTCCATCAGACGTACCATGCACCCTCATCTTACAACCATCAGATCTCGCCGGCTTCAGATCCAATGTCGATCCAATGTCTTCAAAGATGCATGTGCACCATAGACCTCAAGAACTTGCAGCGCTGGATCAAAAGCTAAGCTCCCTAATTTTTTTTTATTTCTATTTATTCAATACCAATTTTATTTAATTTATTTTTATACCAAGTTTCTTTTAGTTTCTTTTGTTTTCCTTTTTCATAAAATTATAACCATTTATTTTAATAAAAAGTATTTTATAATTATATATTTAATATTTAACTATATATTTATTTTAATTGCATATTTTATTTTATTTATCTATTTTATTCAATAATGCACATTTATTTTATTTTTACTATGAAAAAATTCGTAAAAATTATTTCTACTGTCGATTAAATTATCTTATCCCGATTTAATTAATTAGGTCGCGAGACCAATAATTAATTAAATCGTATACATTTTCTTGCTTAAACCATGCCCTAATCAGGGTTTTGCCATGATCATTCCCTACACTGAAAATCTTCTTCTTCTGTGCCTTTTCAGGATTGTCTTTTCAAGTACCTTCCGACTACGCGCCACGCCCGTCACAAAGCTAAGTATTCAATTTATTTTAAAGTATATTTTGTCCCCATTTTAAAATTAGGGTTTATTTTTAAATACCAATGAACTGCCTATACACTCACGCCTTGATGTTTCTTCTTTCAGTTCTTAATGGTCAGAGTCAATGCTTCAGGCAAACCTTTGCCCACCAACCCTGTCAGGGCAAATGCCAAGCTAAGTACTCTTCATTCATTTACTTTTAAATTCTTTATTCTTTTGTTTTTTAGAGTTAACCTCATTTGCCTCCGAACCGATAATGCACTCACCCCTCAGTTTATTCTTTCTTTTCCAATTTTCAGGGTTTATCGAATGCCAAAGCTACGCGTATTGGTAACCCTAAACCCTAACTCTAATATTTTCTGTTTTAATTTTTAAATTATATCCCGCTGGTTTCTGTCGCGGGCGAAAAATCGTTTTGTTCCTCTTTTTTGTGGATGAGACACCTGATGCCTTCTTTGGGCTCGAGTGCTCAAAAAAATGATTTTTCTTTGTTTCGACCAAACTTTTTATTGTTTCCAAAAGAGGAAAAGGAAAAAAGCTGCAATAACCTAAAAAGTGGGGGAGAGATCTTGGGTAAGAGGGTTGGTTATACGAAGGGAAGGTATTAGCACCCAACGTATCTATAGTACTCTATAGGTTTCTTTGTTGTTTTTTATTCTATGCTACGGTGAAGGTTCTGTTGTGAAATAGGTGGGACCTAAGGTGTTTGTTTGATTATGCTCGCAAAGATCATCGCGATCCTCTGCATACATATCCCTTAAAGGGAATCAGAGCATCTGTAGCTCGGGGTCTACGGGTGCTAAGGTTTGAATGGTTTTTTTTTGTTTTGTTTTGCTCGCCAAGGTTCGACCTTGTGCCTACGTATTCTCAAAGGGATGTTGAGAAAGTCAGAGCAATCGTAGTTCCCACTTATGCTAGTGGAAGCAAAGAAAAATAGACAAATGTCGCCTAAATGCTAGATGTATCTAATCTATATCATCACATACATCTGTTTGATTTTGTTTGAAAATCTTTTCATTATAAGCCCGGGGCCATGCCACTTAGGGTGCTTAGAATGATAAAGATGTTTTTGTTGTTTAACCAGCCTTGTGGCAAAAGTTTCAATGAAGTCAGCCTTGTGACAAAAACTTTGATTAATCAGCCAGCCTTGTGGCAAAAGTTTCAATGAAGTCAGCCTTGTGACAAAAACTTTGATTAATCATCCAGTACGGTGGTAAAACAGTTTGATTGATTAGCCAGCCTTGTGGCAAAAAGGTTTGATTTTGATTGATTGATTGTTTGTGATGATATATAAGAGATACTCCTAGCATAGAGATGAAAAATGTCTAATCTCCTAGGGTATTTGATTTGGATATTGGGGATGCTTATAAGAAGCCCGTGGGTCCTTGTACGAAGCCCAAGAGGAGGCTATCCGAGGGTCCTTGCATTGTAAGCCCAAGAGGAGGCTATGGGAGGGACAATCCAGGGTCCTTGCATTGTAAGCCCAAGAGGAGGCTATGGGAGGGTCACTCGTTTGTACAAAGCCCAAGGGGAGGCATGGTATAGTTGGTCTGAGCTCTTAGAGCGATTTCACCGGGAAACCATACTCTATGTCCTAACCTAAACTAGTGGAGATTCTTTGCACGAAGCCCAATAGGAGGCTATGGGGAACCTAGTGTGGTACTAAGTTGAATAAGCATATAACACAATCACAAGTATGAACAAGTACAAACAAACATGAACAAGTACATGAACAAATATGAACAGTTATACATATATGACAGAGTGTGTGTATATAATGGAGTTTATGAAGGAAATATACCTGTAAGCATGATCCATTTGTATACACAGGGCTCGGGACTCACACTCGGGGAGAGGTCCATTTGAATTTATTCAACAGCTATGTAAACAGGTATTTACAAAGGGGCTCGGGACTTATACCTACATGGAGGCCCATGGTATATTTTTGGGAAGATTTAAAGAAACCTTCGTTTTTGGTTTGTTATTCAAAGTTAAAAAGAACAGATTGAGCTATGTACAAAAGGCGTACAATGAAATACCGAATTTCATGTACTGGAATGGGTATGTACAAAAGGGGCTTGGGACTTATACCTACGTGGAGGCCCGTGGTGTGTTTTTACAAAACATGGTTGATCGTTTTATTTACAGTCGCGTTGTTTGAAAAACGGTTTGAAAGTTTGTTTTGAAAGAAAGTTTATTTATTTTGAATAAAAAGACTGTGTAAAAAAGAAAAAGGAGTGGGTCTTATACTCTCTAATATTCGAGAGGCCCCACATCATTTTGAAAATTAATTGATCAATTAAAAAGATTTAATCAATAGTTTCAAAAAGAAATGGTTTATTGTTTTTGAAAAGAATCGCGATCGCTTGTTTTAAAACGATTTGAATTTTGAAAGAAGTCAATTTAATCAAGAGATCATCCTGAATTAACACTTAGATGATTAGGATTTGCTTCAAAAAATATTTACAAGTTACTAAGTTTGAAAATCAAATGAAAAATAGTATTTAAAAGTATTAAAATTACTTAAAAACAAGTCATTTTAAAACTATTAAAAAATGTATCAAATAAATATTTTTTGATGATTTTTTTTGATATTCTTAAAATATGTATATTAAATAAGAAGTGTTTAAAAAATGAAGAAAAAATAAGTTGATTTGATTGGTTAAATTAATTGGTGAAGTTTGTAAAAAAATTGAAAGAAAAATAGTGCTAAAAAAGAAGGTTTGGTCCCTTAGAGTGTTGAACTCGTGACCTTGAGGTTACCATTCAAAAACTTAGCCAACTGGACCACGCGCGTGGTCTGTTAATACTTGCAACGAATTGAATATACTTTGAATCAATTTCCAAATTTCAGTTTCAAAAATATGGCGCCAAGAACACAAACCCAATTCAAATTTGAAAATTCTGAAAACTGAATTGTTTGGATCGAGTGAATAGCCTATCTTGCTCGATTTTTCACCAGGAACATGATGGTACCATTTAATTTCATTTATTTTTGCTCTAAGATGATTAATTCTCTGATGAACACGAAGAACCCTAATTTCCTAATTCAATCTGAAATCGTGTTTGTGCAAGATAATTGGCAATTGATTGAGGGTTAATGATCCATGCATGTGCAGAAACAAGATAGTATGGCAGTTTTTCATTTATGATGCATGTATGATAGAGTTTGAAGTTCAAGAGAGCTTACCTTAAAAATGTCAAAACTGGAAATCGAATTCTGCAAATGAGGGATTCCAGATGTTGTTTCTTGATCTGAACACCTTCAGTGGACCTTATGGAACATGTTTGAAGTCTTGGAATGAACTGAAAACCTCTTGATCAGTTTGTGGCACCCGATCTGCAGAGCTATGGTGTGAGGATCGAATTTGATGATTTTGATGTTTCAGATCATGGATGATGATTGGGATAGTTCATATATGGTACATGGATGGTGTTAGAAGTGGTAGTTTGGACAGAATTGAGCCTGAACAAAAATTGGCATGATAAGTCTCATGTTATGCATATTTGGAAAGTGAGGTAGTGATTTTGAGTTTTAGGTGTTTTTGGGGTGTATGGATGGTTCAAACACATCATATGTGATGTTTATGGTTTGTGGGAAGCATCACTTTGGTCAGAAATTCAAAGGTTTAGAGGTTGAGCATTTTACCTCTTTGAAACTTAAGAAACTTGCATTCTAAGAAAGAAAGAGAAAGCCTATAATTTGTGTGACTTTGGTGTGTTTTTGAATGGAGTTTGGACCTCTATTTATAGGCCAAAGAGTCTGCACTCAGAGCTTTGCAACTTGCTTCAAAGTTTGATGATTTGGCTTAAGGGATAGAAAGGAATCTTTCACATTTAATGCAATGGTTAAAAGTAACTAAACCATGGTTATTTTGGCCAAGCTTCTTATCTCTTTCCTATCTGATCTTAAACCAGAAAATATCATTCAATCATTGCTTTGGTGTGTCATTACTTGCATTATTTGGCAAATTGGTTCATAACTTTGCAAAAATGGCTTGAAATTTCAAGTGAAAATGGTCACTAATGTCAAAATTCAAAACCATAGCTACACTCCATATTTTTTCATGCTCTTGGACATTTTGGAAAGCTCATATTACATACTTCAAAACCCTAGTTGAAAGTTTCTTCAAGATCTTTAAGGAAGTGGGTGAAAAAGATCCATGAACTTTGAGAAAAATGAGGTTTTAAGTGAAGTTTTCAAAAGATACCAACTTTGAAGCTCCATATCTCTTAAATGGTTGATCTTATGGAAAAAAATTATATGTGACAAAGTTGTTTATTGGATCAAAATCTACAACTTTCATGTTGGAAGTTTTTTTCAGTTTGTAGGTGAAATTTTGAGAAATTCCCTCCCAAAGTTTGGAAAAAACCATGAAAAACACTTAGAAAAATTTTCTAAGTATGAAAGTCAAACTTTTGACTTTTTGATTCTTGATTGATTTTCTTGATTTTTCTTGACCCAATGCCTTCTCATATCATATATTGATGATTTAAAACTTCAAAAGTCATGGTTGACCAAAATTCCCCAAAAGTCAATGGTGATTCTGTACAGTTGACTTTTTTAGACGAATCGCGTTTCTGGAGTTTTCAAATGGAACAGACTATCCTCACCAAATGAGTGGTATGAATGGATCATATTGAAGCATTGGAGGATATTGAGCCATGGTTTGAGTTGTGGCACCATGCCTTGATTAAAAAGTCAGTTATTCAGTGAATTAGGTCAAAACCCTAATTGTCGACCTGATGAAATTGATGACTGTGGACCTTGAATTGAGATGCAATTCCCATGGGATATTGTCATAGGGATTATTTGAGGATGATTGAAACCTTTGATTGACTTCCTGGGGATTTTTAGGGTTTCCCAAATGTGATCCCTGATTTCAGTCCCTGATAGTTCAAAACCCTGATCTGAGGATTTGTCTGATCAATCTTTGTGTAGGAGATGTTATGAGCCAATGGATTAGGTCAAAATGATGCACTTGAGGTCTTGATATCATGTCCCAAGCCATTAAGTCAAATTCTGAGCAAAAGTCAGGAGTGTGCTGTCTTCAGTCAAAACCCTAATTCAGTCGACTCAAAGCTGTTGAGCTTGTTGAAATGAATCTCTGAGGACCAAATGTTGATTATTGATGAAGATGATTCATTTGAGATGAAGGGAGAACAAAACCCTAATTGAGTGTTATTTGTACTGATGAGTGATTTCCTGATTAAATCCTGCTGAGTCACAAGTAGCAAACACAAGCTATGCAATTTGTTAGAGATGCAAATGATGCATATGCAAATGATATGAGGTGGTATCTTAGGTCAAAAATTGGGGTATGACAGATGCCCCTATTTAAGTTTCTTCAACCTGAGACATGAAGATTGAAAATCTTCGTTTTGATAGGGTGGAAGAGACTTAAATATCAGAAGACGCAAATTTTGGACCTAAGATACCAAAATTGCGAATGATGCAAGGATATCTTTACCGAGGGATATCAAGAACTGACTCCGCTGGGGAAAAGAGATTGGGGAAGGATGTCCCAATCCGTTTTAGGAAGAGAATCCGTTTTATCTTTTCGGGAAAGCAAGTGTATGCTTCACCTGGGAATGATAGCTTTGTAAGAAAAGCTTACCTATCGACATTATCGACTATCAACAAAGGGATAGACTTGTTTAATAATGCGAAGGTGAAAAGGTATGAAACTGTGTTACCGACTACCAGCATGGTGATAGACTTGACATGGTAAAAAGAGTTTCAAAGGTTCGGTTAATATTACCGACTATCAGCCTTGTGATAGACATGTTAAATAATATAACCAGAACAAAAGGTTACCGACTACCAGCCTCGTGATAGCGGTTTTGAAGACATGATCAACTATCAGCCAAGTGATAAAATGATTCTGGAGACTTTGCTAGGGAAATCACTGGTTATTCAGCCTTGTGAACAGTAATAAGGCCCTGATTGTCAAATGGTCTTCATGATTGATTTCCTTGAGAGGAAAAAAGCTTTTGAAAGAGACATAAACTGCTTAGATGATAAGGCTATTGCTTATTGTCTGTTTTTCACGACTCTGTTTGGGGAATCGGAATTTGAATCTCTGGTAAAGACAAGGTTCTAACCATGAATGAATTGGAAAGAAACAGTCAATCAAGACTTTGTACCCATGAGGAATGAACTCAACTGGGGATTTCCTCCTTTGTTCTGAGAGGAGAAACCGAAGCAACCTTCTTCCACGAGGAATGATCTCAGTGGGGAACTGGAGAAAGAATATGTTCTTTTCTGCTTATGGGTGACGACCTACTTGGAGAGATGACACGCCCATATTTGTTTCTTTTTCTTCTTTTTTTTTCTTTTTTTCTTTTTTTTCGAGGATAGATATATCCTGAACAAGTGATTTCGAAGCAAACATGAAAAATGCAAGAATGCATAAATGATGCAAATATGTATGAATGATGAATGTCATGAATGTAGCATGAATGCTGACGATACTGACAGACAATGAAGTATATACTGGAGATGGACCAGCGTCGCAATACAACCAGATACTTGGCAAATGCTTTTCAACATGGTGTAGATAAACACGAGTGATGAATGGTGCTGCATGTTTTAAACTTCTCTGGGGAAGATGAGCATCTTTTCTCATTGAGATGAAAGAACTTCTTCACTGGAGATGGAAATGTCGCGGGCGAAAAATCGTTTTGTTCCTCTTTTTGTGGATGAGACACCTGATGCCTTCTTTGGGTTCGAGTGCTCAAAAAATGATTTTTCTTTTGTACGGACCAAACTTTTTATTGTTTCCAAAAGAGGAAAAGGAAAAAAGTTGCAATAACCTTAAAAGTGGGGGAGAGATCTTGGGTAAGAGGGTTGGTTATACGAAGGGAAGGTATTAGCACCCAACGTATCTATAGTACTCTATAGGTTTCTTTGTTTTGTTTATTCCATTCTTGAGAGGTTCTTGTGAAATAGGTGGGACCTAAGGTGTTTGTTTGATTATGCTCGCAAAGATCATCGCGATCCTCTGCATACATATCCCTTAGAGGGAATCAGAGCATCTGTAGCTCGGGGTCTACGGGTGCTAAGGGTTGAATGGTTTTTTTTTTGTGTTTTGTTTTGCTCGCCAAGGATCGACCTTGTGCCTACGTATTCTCAAAGGGATGTTGAGAAAGTCAGAGCAATCGTAGTTCCCACTTATGCTAGTGGAAGCAAAGAAAAATAGACAAATGTCGTCTAAATGCTAGATGTATCTAATCTATATCATCACATACATCTATTTAATTTTGTTTGAAAATCTTTTCATTATAAGCCCGGGGCCATGCCACTTAGGGTGCTTAGAATGATAAAGATGTTTTTGTTTAACCAGCCTTGTGGCAAAAGTTTCAATGAAGTCAGCCTTGTGACAAAAACTTTGATTAATCAGCCAGCCTTGTGGCAAAAGTTTCAATGAAGTCAGCCTTGTGACAAAAACTTTGATTAATCATCCAGTACAGTGGTAAAACAGTTTGATTGATTAGCCAGCCTTGTGGCAAAAAGAAGTTGGATTGATTAGCCAGCCTTGTGGCAAAAAAGTTTGATTGATTGATTGATTGTTTGTGATGATATAGAAGAGATACTCCTAGCATAGAGATGAAAAATGTCTAATCTCCTAGGGTATTTGATTTGGATATTGGGGATGCTTATAAGAAGCCCGTGGGTCCTTGTACGAAGCCCAAGAGGAGGCTATCCGAGGGTCCTTGCATTGTAAGCCCAAGAGGAGGCTATGGGAGGGACAATCCAGGGTCCTTGCATTGTAAGCCCAAGAGGAGGCTATGGGAGGGTCACTCGTTTGTACAAAGCCCAAGGGGAGGCATGGTATAGTTGGTCTGAGCTCTTAGAGCGATTTCACCGGGAAACCATACTCTATGTCCTAACCTAAACTAGGGAGATTCTTTGCACGAAGCCCAATAGGAGGCTATGGGGAACCTAGTGTTGTACTAAGTTGAATAAGCATATAACACAATCACAAGTATGAACAAGTACGAACAAACATGAACAAGTACATGAACAAATATGAACAGTTATACATATATGACAAAGTGTGCGTGTATAATGGAGTTTATGAAGGAAATATACCTGTAAGCATGATCCATTTGTATACACAGGGCTCAGGACTCACACTCGGGGAGAGGTCCATTTAAATTTATTCAACAGCTATGTAAACAGGTATTTACAAAGGGGCTCGGGACTTATACCTACATGGAGGCCCATGGTATATTTTTGGGAAGATTTAAAGAAACCTTCGTTTTTGGTTTGTTATTAAAGGTTAAAAAACAAATTAAGATATGTACAAAAATGTGTGTGTATAATGAAATACCTAATTTCATGTACAGGAATGGGTATGTACAAAAGGGCTTGGGACTTATACCTACGTGGAGGCCCGTGGTATATTGAAAAGCTTTGAAGTTTGGAGTTTTGTTGTTTTGGAAATGATTTGAAAATTGTTTTTAAAAGGTTTATTTTGAAGAAGTTTTATTGTTTTGAAAACAGTTTGAAAAGTATTGTTTTTTTTTGAAAAAGTTTTCTGTACAAAGAAAAACTGTGAAAAGAAAGAGGAAAGGGACTTATACTCTCTAATATTCGAGAGGCCCACTATTTTGAAAAACAATGAGTTGCATGATTTGAAAGTGAATTGATTACTGTTGTGAAAACAGTTGATTGAGTTTTAGGCTTACCTCGAAGAATGAGAAAATTGGATTTCTGAGTTTGAGGTGTTACCGTGATCTTCAAGTGATGTGCTTGGAATAAATTAGGATCTCAACAGATGTTAAGCATTCACACCATCAGAAAAGAACGTCGGATAAGCTCACAGCTTACAGCATTCCATGATCATCCAGTAATTGTTTATGGATTTCTACAGCAAATGGAAGACCAAACAAAACAGACAAAACAGAGAACAACAGAGAAATAATCTCGAAGTCTCGGATGAAGTTAGAAAATTCAAGTGATGTGCAACAGTAATCAAATATAAATTCAAATGATTAACTACACAAAGGTTGTAGGATAATATCAAATTCAAAAGAAATTAATCTAAGAGAGAACATTTTTTGTAATTTTTTTGAATGAAATTAAGTTAATTAATAAGCTAATTAAACAAATAATTATACAAATAATTAAACTTAACAAGAAAAATAATCCTTTTTTATGTCACAAATTAGATTATACAAATATAAACCTAGATAAAAAAAGAAAATATTTTTTGGAGTTTTATGTGAAAATATTAGAAAGCATAAAATTAAATATGTATCTAAAATATTTTTGTGGTTTTAATAAGAATTAAAAAAAGACACACTTATTAACATATGAAAATATTAAAAACATATTTTTTATCATTTTTAATAAGTATTAGAAAATAAAACTAAATCTTATATTAAAAATAAAATACTAAATCTTTTTTATGAAAACAATTTTATCAAAGAAAACTAAAAAAAAATAGGTAAAAAAGACTTAATGTTTGGGCCAGAGGTGTGGAGTTTAGATAGGAGGTGCAGGCCCAAATAAAAAGCTGAATGCAAAAAAATAAATAAAAAAAAAGTGGGCCGAACCGGGTCGGGTCAGTGTGACCCGGATCCACCCAGCTAGTTAACTCAAAGTTGGGTTTGAAAACCCTAAAAGTTGAAGAGAAGAGGCAGCGCCTCTAGTATCTCTCCTTTCCCTTTTTTCTGAAAAAAAATAACAAACTCTCTTCATCTTTCTTACGCTAAGCAACAACAATGGCCACTTCTTCACCTCTTGGTTTCACTCTCTCGCTCTCACCGAAAACAGCAAACAATCAAACCTCTCTCTCTCTCGATTGTTTTCTCTGCTCACGGTAGCTCTCCGTTCAGAACAACAACAGCAATTGCGACACAGTTCTCGGTGGTCTCACTCTCAGCTTCACTCGGCGATTGTTCATTCTTGCCGTGAAGAACAACGATGAAGACAACTTCATCTTTCTGCTCGCGGTATCGCACTCTCAACGTGAACAACAAAAGTGGTTCTCGGCGGCCATGGAAGAAGCTTGAAGACCCAGGTATGCTTCTTCCCAAATTATTGTTTTCTTTTTGATGATAGCTCAGTTTTCTTTCTGTTTCAATTTTTTTGCTCGCGGTGAACAAACAACAATAGCTTCTGGCCTCTCGGTTTCTCACAATGGAGAACTCTCCCTCTTAATGAATGATTTTCGGCCATGGGAGGAGAACCAGAGGAAAAATCCAGGTATCACCTCTTAATTTTGTTTTAACTTAGATTTAACAGTATAGCAACAATAACTTATGCTATTTTATGTGTTCTGGAAATCTTATTTTAATAGAGAAGTATATCCATGGCAACAACAATATTTGAGAGTGAGATTAGAATTGACTTACCTACGGCAAGGAGATTTTTGCCGGTTGGTTTTGATGTTGAGGTAAGCTTTGAGTTCTTTTCTGAATTTCTGCAAGTTAGTTTATTGTTGGTATTGCTCTGAATTTTTGCAACTGTGCAAATTGTTGCCGCTGCTGTGTTTTTGAACCGTTGAACATGTTGTTGCTGCAACTTCAGAATAGTTGTTGTTGCGTGATTCTGAACCGTGATTGGTTGTTGAATTTTTTTGAATTGTTACCGTTACAACTTCAAACCCGTTGCAATTTGTTTGTTTTATTTTATGTGGATTTGATTTAATGATGAACAAATGTTGAATTAACAATTTTTTGGAATTGTTGTTGAAGGCTCTTTGATGAAGGTGATGCCACAACACCTCTTTGGATTGTGGGAGACTTGAAGATGAAGATCTTCAAGTGAGGTATGAAGAACTACCTCTCCCTTCTTTGTAACTATGGAACTTCTTGAAAATTATGATAAGAGAGAAGTGAGAAAGCTAGTAATATAGTAGCTTTGGTGTGATTTGCTTCAAAGAGAGAGCTTCCTATTTATAGGCAAAGTTTAGGGATGTGTTAGGAATTAAGAAACTTGATTGGGAGGTTATAGTCATCTCAAGAATGAGAATAAGAATAAGAATATATTCTTCATCATTGCAAGATAAGAATAAGAATATTCTTATGCAAAGATATTTTTCATGATATAAGCCATGTGTGCAAATTTTTATGTCATTTTATGATATCTCTAAGTTGCATAATTTTATGACATAAAAATCTTTCATTGACATTCTTTGACTTTTGCTAATCTCACCCCTCTTTTGTTTTCTTTTTCATGTCACATGAGAACTCTTGAAGAAAGAATGAAGAATCTTGAACTTGAAGAATGAAGACTTTGAAGATTGAAGAATTCAAGAAAGCATTGCATTTTCTTTTATTCTTTGTAATCCAAATTTATTCCACTTTAGAATTGTATGAACTTGTATTCTTGAAAGTGAATAGAATTTGAAAGTTGTAATATCTTTGAACCTTGAATTAGACTTGAAATGTTGTAATCTTGAATTTTGGACAAAGTCTCTATTGTAATTCATTTGAAAATTGGAGCTTTTTCATGTAAAGAATTCCATTTGTAAATGCTTGAATTTCTCTTAGAATCCTTGAATGAAATTTTATGAAACTTGAATATTTCTTGAATGAATTTCAAATGCAATTTCTATCTCTTGAATCAATTCTTGAATTCCTTTGAATGATCCTTTTTCAAAAGGAAATGGTGGAATATCCTTGAAGTAGTGAACTTTTGGATTTAAGTTTTGAAATATATTCTTGCACCAATGGACTTTTAATTCTTGAATTTATGGTTATAAACCATACTTGAAATAATCTTTCAACAAATGGACTAAAAGATATTTCTTGCAATTTTCATGAATTGTTTCAAACTTGTATCATCTTTCAAATAATCCATAAGAAACAATTTTCTTCACCATGATGAATCCATAGGCCAAAATCTTGAAATAGATTCCAATCAAAACTCTTGAATCACACAAATGGAAATGGCGCACTTTATTTGAAAACATCCCTGAACATGAATTTATCTTGCAAAGAATGAGTGAATGAATGGATCATATTGAGTTTTTGGAGGACCTTGAGCCATGGTTTAAATTATGGCACCATGTCCTGATTAAAAAGGTCAGTTGTTCAGTGAATTAAGTCAAAAACCCTAATTGTCGACCTGATGAAATTGATGACTGTGGATCTTGAATTGAGATACAATTTCCATTGTATATTGTCATAGGGATTATTTGAAGATGATTGAAATCTTTGATTGACTTCCTGGGGATTTTTAGGGTTTCCCAAATGTGATCCCCGATTTCAGTCCCTGATAGTTCAAAACCCTGATCTGAGGATTTGTCTGATCAATCTTTGTATAGGAGATGTTCTGAGCCAATGGATTAGGTCAAAATGATGTACTTGGGGTTTTGAGGTCATGTCCCAAGTCATTAGGTCAAATTCTGAGCAAAAGTCAGGAGTATGCTGTCTTCAGTCAAAACCCTAACTTTGTTGATTCAAAGTCCCTGAGCTTGTTGAAATGAATTTATGAGGACCAAATGTTGATTGTTGATGAAGATAATTCATTTGAGATGAAGGGAGAACAAAACCCTGATTGATTGTTACTTGTACTGATGAGTGATTTCCTGATTAAATCCTGCTGAGTCACAAGTAACAAACACAGGCTATACAATTTGTTAGAGATGCAAATGATGCATATGTTATGATATGAGGTGGTATCTTAGGTCAAAAATTGGGGTATGACAGGAAAATCTTCTTCACTGGGGATAAAAGACCTTCTTCACTGGGGATAGAAGAGCTTCTTTACCTCGAGGGGTAATTGCTTCAAGAATTCTTTTCTGGGACAAGAATACCGTTGTCTCAACAATTTTTCCGGGAGAATCCTTTTTGTTCATCCTATGGAGACGACTGCTGATGTTCCTTCCGTTGTTCACAACTCAAAGGAAAATTTCGCTTTTATTTTGAAAAAGAAAAGTGAAGTAAATTCATTTAAAACTTATTTTTTCTTTTTTTTTCAAAAACGAATAACACAATTAAAGCGTCATTTTACAAGCTAAAAGAAATTAGAGATTGCAAACAAATGGGCACAAGGCTCAAATTTATTTAATAGGATGGAAATCAGCTAAAGGCGTGATTCCATGGAGTATTTACAAAATTTGAAAATGGTAATTATGCGGAAAAGGCTACATTGAAAGCAATAACCACTATTCCCCCTAACAACTTTGAGTTCCAACTGTGCTTGTCGCTTCAGATTGACAATGATTTGATTGAAGATCCTTTGATGAAGTACAGACTCCTCAGGTGACGAAGTATAGACTAATGCAGTTACTTTGTCTTAAATCCCTAATTTTTGCCTAGATTGCCCTTTCAGGTTTTCAATCTACCAGGATGAATTTTTTCTGTTTATTGTCTCTAATTTTTGCCTGGACCGCCCTTTCGGGTTTTCAGTCCACCGAGACGCTCATTTTTGCCTAAGTCGCCCTTTGCGGGTTTTCGACTTACCGAGCTGTTCTTTTGTATTTTTTAGACAAAGTATTTCTTGACTGCATCAGCATTCACAGGATGTGGGAGTTCATCACCATCCATGGTTACAAGAGTCATGGCGCCGCCAGAAAATGTTCTTTTGACAACATACGGGCCTTCGTAATTAGGAGACCATTTGCCCCTAGAATCTGGTTGAAAAGACAAGATCTTCTTAAGCACGAGGTCTCCTTCTCGAAATTCACGAGGTCGAACCTTTTTGTTGAAGGCTTGTTTCATCCTTGCTTGGTATAACTGTCCATGGCATAGAGCAGTCATACGTTTCTCTTCGATTAAATTCAACTGATCGTATCTGCTTTGACACCATTCAGCCTCTGATAACTTAGTCTCCATGAGGATTCTCATTGATGGGATTTCAACTTCTACGGGGAGCACAGCTTCCATGCCGTATACTAGAGAAAAGGGAGTTGCCCCTGTTGAAGTACGCACTGAAGTACGGTACCCATGTAAAGCAAATGGCAGCATTTCGTGCCAGTCTTTGTAAGTGACGACCATTTTCTGGACGATCTTCTTAATGTTCTTGTTAGCAGCTTCAACAGCGCCGTTCATTTTTGGTCTGTAAGGAGAAGAGTTATGATGCTCAATCTTGAATTCCTCACACAATTCTTTCATCATCTTGTTATTCAGGTTTGAACCATTGTCAGTAATGATCTTGCTGGGAATACCATATCGGCAAATGATGTTATTCTTGATAAACCTCACAACCACTTGTCTTGTAACATTGGCGTAAGATGCTGCTTCGACCCATTTGGTGAAGTAATCAATTGCTACTAAGATGAAACGATGACCGTTTGAAGCTTTCGGTTCGATCATTCCAATCATGTCGATACCCCACATGGAAAAAGGCCACGGAGATGAAAGAACGTTGAGTAGAGTTGGTGGCACATGGATCTTATCTGCGTAGATCTGGCACTTGTGACATCTCTTCACGTGTTTGTAACAATCAGATTCCATTGTCAACCAATAGTATCCTGCTCTTAAGATCTTTTTGGACATTGCATGCCCATTTGAATGAGTTCCAAAGGACCCTTCATGTACTTCATGCATTAACATGTCTGCTTCGTGTCTGTCCACGCATCTGAGCAAAACCATGTCGAAGTTTCTTTTGTATAACACATCTTCATTCAGGAGGAAACTGCCAGAAAGTCTCCTTAGAGTTTTCTTATCTTTGTTTGATGCCCCAAGCGGGTACTCTTGAGTTTGAAGGAAGCGTTTGATGTCGTGGAACCACGGTTTATCATCGATGACTGCTTCAGTTGCAAACACATAGGCGGGCCTTTCAAGGCGCGTAATTCTGACTTTAGGCACATCATTCCAGTGATTGACTTTGAACATGGAAGATAGAGTAGCCAAGGCGTCTGCCATTCGATTCTGATCTCGAGGTATATGATGCAATTCAACCTTGTTGAAGAAAGTCAACAGACGTCTTGCATAATCTCTGTAAGGAATCAAGCCAGGGTGGTAAGTTTCCCATTTGTCTTTGATCTGGTTGATCACGAGGGCTGAATCTCCATATATGTCTAGGATCTTGATCCTTAAGTCAATGGCTTCTTCGAGACCCATGATACAAGCTTCATATTCTGCGATGTTGTTGGTGCAATCAAATAGCAGTCTGGCAGAGAACGGGATATGAGTACCCTTGGGAGTGATGATGATTGCCCCAATTCCATTGCCAAAAGCGTTTACTGCTCCATCAAAAATTAGGCCCCATCTTGATCCAGGCTCAGGACCTTCTTCAGGTAACGGTTCGTCACAATCTTTCATCTTCAAGTACAAGACATCTTCATCAGGAAAGTCAAATTTGAGAGATTGATATTCATTAATTGGTTGATGCGCCAAATGATCGGCGAGAATGCTTCCTTTGACCGCTTTTTGAGCACGGTATTCAATGTCATATTCGGATAACAGCATTTGCCATCGGGCAATCCTTCCTGTTAATGCAGGCTTTTCAAAGACGTACTTGATCGGATCCATTTTGGAGATTAACCAAGTAGTATTGTTGATCATGTACTGGCGGAGACGTTTTGAAGCCCAAGCCAAAGCACAACATGTTTTTTCGAGCATGGAGTAACGAGACTCACAATCTGTGAATTTCTTACTCAAGTAATAGATGGCATGCTCCTTCTTACCGGTTTCATCTTGTTGCCCAAGCATACAACCCATGGATTCTTCTAACACGGTAAGGTACATGATTAATGGTCTTCCTTCAACTGGAGGAATCAATATTGGTGGTTCTAACAGGTATTCCTTGATACTGTCGAACGCTTTCTGGCAATCTTCAGTCCATACAACCCCTTGATCTTTGCGGAGAAGCTTGAAAATTGGCCCACAAGTAGCAGTCATTTGAGAGATAAATCTGGAGATGTAGTTCAATCGTCCGAGAAATCCTCTTACTTGTTTTTCAGTTTTTGGTGCAGGCATCTCTTGAATAGCTCTGACTTTGTCGGGATCTACTTCAATACCTCTTTGGCTGACAATGAAACCCAAGAGTTTTCCAGATCTAACCCCAAAAGTACATTTGTTAGGATTCAAACGAAGCTGATATTTCCTTAATCGTTGAAACAACTTAAGAAGGTATTCAATATGTTCTTCTTCTGTGCTGGACTTGGCTATCATGTCGTCCACATAAACTTCAATTTCTTTATGCATCATGTCATGAAAGAGAGTAGTCATTGCCCTTTGGTAAGTTGCACCTGCATTCTTTAATCCAAACGGCATCACTTTGTAGCAAAAGGTACCCCATGGGGTGATGAAAGATGTCTTCTCCATGTCTTCAGGAGCCATCTTGATCTGATTATAACCGGAGAACCCATCCATGAAGGAAAAGACGTTGAACTTAGCAGTGTTATCAACCAACATGTCGATATGTGGTAATGGAAAGTCATCTTTTGGACTGGCTTTGTTCAAGTCACGGTAGTTAACACACATTCTGACTTTGCCATCTTTTTTCGGAACTGGCACTATGTTGGCCAACCATTGAGGATACTCGGAGGTGACAAGAAAACCTGCGTCGAGCTGTTTTTGAACTTCTGTTTTGATCTTGTTAGCCATATCAGGGTGAGTCCTTCGCAATTTCTGCTTAACCGGCGGACATTCTGGCTTCAATGGCAAGTAATGCTGAACAATATTGGTATCCAACCCAGGCATGTCTTGGTAGGACCAGGCAAACACGTCAACATATTCTTTGAGAAGGTCTGTCAACTTACTCTTGATATCAGCATCAAGCAGCGATCCAATGGTCACTTCTTTTTTGTCTTCTTCAGAACCCAAGTTGATTTTTTCTAAAGGCTCTTTGTGAGGCAGAATGGCTCTTTCCTCGTGCTTAAGTAATCGAGAAATCTCGTCCGGGTTCTCCTCTTCTTCCTCTTCTTCGGCTTCGAACACAGGAAACTCAAAGTTGGGAGAGGGCATAGGGTTATTGCATTCAATGGGTTTATCAATAGTAAATCTGCACATGTGATTTATATTTATTTCAGAAAATTTATGAATGCAGGAGTGTATGCAGATTTTTTTTCGGAAAAGTTTTTTATTTTTTTTTATTTTTTTGGTTTTTTAGGATTACCATTTCCAGAAAAAGCAAAAATAAAACATATAATGTAGGGAATTCAAAATGACGCTTTATTTATGATTCATCTTTGAAACAAAGCCCTAAACACAAACTCATTTGTCTTGGGCAGGACAAAGAGGGAAACTTTTAAAACAAAGCCCTATACACAAAGTTATTTGGGCGGAACATTTAAAAGCAAAGCCCTATAAAACATCTCTCTGCTTTGGGCAAGGCAGGAGGTCAAAATAACAGCGAGGTGATTACTTTGAGCGGCGAACAACATTCGGAACGTCGACAGCTTTCCAGTAGCAACGAACTCCTCTGTGTATTATGTATTCAGGAAAATTCTCCTCAGAGTTATCTCCAGCATTGACATTGACCGCTGGTCGAGCAGGATTTGAAGGTCCTGGTTTGTCAACCTTGTTCTTTGTAGAGTTGAAACGGTCTTCTTCTATTTCTTGAAGAGCATATGATGAGTCACAATCTTCAGAATTTTCAGGATGTATTTCCCAGTCTTCAGGACGAAGAGACTCATTGTCAGCGACACTTTCCGAGTCAGTTGCGGGACCATCTTCCCCTTCATCTTCGAAAATGGCATTTATGTGATAATAACCATCTTCAGGATTATAAACCTTGGCAGATGCGTTGAAGCCGAAATCTTCAGTAATTTCAGGCTGCTGAGAAAATTGACAGGGCTGATAAGCCTCTTCTGGTTGACTGTTATATTCGAAGGAATCTCCCCATCCAGTTGGTTGGATATCTTCAATCGCAATCTTTGAACTTTCAGGTGCAGTGTATTTCACCACATAATCAAATTTTCCACTTGGTTGTCCCAAAGTGTCCCATATTTCTGCAGGAACAGGCTCAGTTTCATTGCCTTTGGATTTCTCTGACGGAGGATATGGTTCTTCCTGAGATATGTATCCCGAGTCATTGAGATAACATTTCCATTCTTCTTCAGTATCGGAGAGACCTTCTTCGATGCATTCTTCAATAAGGACATTAACCTCTTGAGGAATTGGGTTAAGGAACCCTCCACTATGGAACGTTTCTTTGATCGGACGAAGGGTTTCATCCTTCTTGGTGCAGTTTGAGAATGTTGGTGAACATCCGAGACCTGCTCTAGTTTCATTCTTGGTCGGGATCACAACTTGCCCCCAGCCAGTGGTAGTTCCATCTTTCACTACTTTTACTGCCTCTTTGTAAGAAGAGATTGATGCTTTCTTTTTGGAAGATTCGTCTTCTAAAGAGAGACCTTGGAACTGAGTTCCTTCCACATCATCAGCACCGATGAAAGAGAAATTGGATAAATGACTCACCATTAAGGCTTGTTCCCCACTTATTGTTACCAATTTTCCATTTGTTACAAACTTTAACTTTTGGTGGAGCGTAGAAGTTACTGCCCCTGCTTCGTGGATCCATGGTCGTCCCAACAGACAGCTATAAGCAGCTTGAATGTCCATGACCTGGAAGGTGATTTGAAATGTATGTGAACCAATTGTCATGGGAAGGTTGACTTCGCCGATAACAGATTTTCGCGATCCATCAAATGCTTTGACAACTACACCACTGAACTTCATAGGCATTCCTTGGTAAGACAAGCGAGCAAGAGTCGTCTTTGGCATCACATTCAAGGAAGATCCGGTGTCTACCAACACATTGGACAAAGAATCTGACTGACAGTTCATGGAAATGTGCAAAGCAAGATTGTGATTTTTACCCTCCTCGGGGAGTTCTACATCACAGAAGCTTAAATTGTTGCAAGCAGTTATGTTGGCTATTATCCCATCAAAGTGATCAACAGTCACATCATGATCTACAAAAGCTTGAGCCAAGACCTTCATCAGGGCTTCCCTGTGGGCTTCTGAGTTTAACAGCAATGAAAGTATTGAGATTTTTGAAGGAGTCTGCATGAGCTGATCCACAATCTTGTATTCACTTCTTTTGATAAGCTTCAAAATTTCATCAAAGTCTGGATTGACATTGGTTCCACTGGATTGACCAACATCAATGTTTGTATTACTGACAGGAGTTTCCTCAGGATTCCCCACTGGCGTATTGACAGGATTTTGCCTGGTTGCAGGAACAACAGGCTGCTTTGGAGGTAGTGGAGTATACACACGTCCACTTCTTGTTACACGACTTACATCAGCGATGTTTACGACAGATGAAAGAGTTGGTAAAGGAACTTCTTGTCCGTCCTTTATCATTGTGGCATTGTAGTTGTATGGAACTGCCTTGTCAGAGTCATAAGGAACAGGTCCAGGTAAACAAATGATCAAAGGAGCAATAGGAACCTTCGGCTTGTTGTAAGTAACTTCCATGCGCTCCGGCATGTTGAAATGAGGAACGATGACGTTAACTGTAGGCATTTCCGAGTTGATATCTGAGACTAAAAGCTCATGCGGATAACATCCTATCATGTTAACTTCATTTTCATCCCTATTTCGGTAGATCTGAAGAGTACCATTATCCAACAGAACTTGGAGATCTCTTCTCACAATTGAACATCCGTGAGGATCTACACAACATATGCTACAGGAACCGTATTGATGCTGGCGAAAATTCTGCCCTCGACAGAGAGTGGCATGCATTTGTACCAAATTGGCTCTTGAGTAATTGATATTATAGACCCGGTATGGACCAGGACATCCATATACCATGTTTACAACATGCCCTCCATGATTGGGCAGCGGATTTGCTTGCACATTTGGATTCAAATTTCTGAAAGAGAGAAGATTAGATCTAACCAACCTCTGAACTTCGTATTTCAAAGCTATGCAATGCTCAAGATCATGGCCAGGTGCTCCTTGATGATAAGGGCATGAGACCTCAGCTTTGTACCACCATGGGAGTCTCTCAGGTACTGGTGGTGGTGCTTTAGTTTGAATAAGGCCTCTTTCAATCAGTGCAGGGTACAATTCTGTGTAGGTCATCGGAATCGGATCAAACTGTGGAGCTCTTTGCACACGATTCTGATTATTGTTCAGCTTCTGAGCCTGTGGTCGAGGCTGTTGTTGCTGAAACTGTGGGGTAAATCCCGGATTCGGTGCTGAATTAACGACTGGCGCAATAGCAGCAATCTGTTGTCGACGATTGATATTTCCTCTTGGCTTTCCTTGGGATACCATGTCAACACTTTGTTCTTTCTTCTTTGGGAAACCACTTCCGAACTTTTTGGTTCCACTCGAAGATCCACCTTCTTTAGTCAGACGTCCGGTTCGGACTCCTTCTTCTAGACGCATCCCCATGTTTACCATTTCGGTGAAATCACTTGGAGCACTAGCAATCATGCGTTCATAATAAAACGGACTGAGAGTATTCAAAAAGATCTTTGTCATCTCTTTCTCTTTTAATGGTGGATTAATCTGAGCAGCAGTTTCTCTCCATCGTTGGGCATACTCTTTGAAAGCTTCATGGTCTTTCTGAGCCATGGATCGGAGCTGATCTCTGTCTGGAGCCATATCCGAGTTATACTTGTATTGTCGGACAAAGGCCTCACCTAGGTCATTGAAAGTCCGAATATTAGTGCTATCCAAGCCTGTGTACCACTTCAGTGCGGCACCAGTCAAACTGTCTTGAAAGTAATGGATGAGCAACTGATGATTATCTGCATAAGTAGACATCTTTCTAGCATACATCACAAGATGACTTTGTGGACAAGAACTACCTTTATACTTCTCAAAGTCAGGGACCTTGAACTTAGCCGGTATTTGTACACTGGGAACCAAACATAGCTCCTGGGCATTCTTTCCAAACAAATCTTTGCCACGAATAGCTTTGACTTCTAGTTGAATCTTGTTGAACTGTTCTTGGAGATCTTCCACAAGATTACGCGGATTTGTGCTATCACCTTGATCATGATAAATCTCATTGTCTCCGTAAGGAACAGTGTGAACCATAGGAGTTGGAACCGTCATAGTGGGTTGAGAAAGTGCCATAGTGATTTGGGAAAAAGTTACCCCTGAATGTGGAATAAACGCCGAACCTTGTGCGGCAGGCGCTTCAGTTGTAGCTGTTTGAACCCCAGAGAAATTATGGCGGAATCCTGTACCAAAGCTGAAAGGCGTGCCCAAACCTTCTGGCATAGAGAAAGATGGAATACCGAATGCAACTGTAGAAACTGGAGTAGTGACTTCAGATGTTACCGCTGCTTGACTGTTGGGTGGCGGCGGCTGATTCTGTGCGGCCATTAAAGAGTCAACCAGAGTAGTGAGACTTTCCAACTTTTCCTGAAGGGTGGTCATTGTACCACGGAGCTCAATATTCTCTTGTTCAGAGTGTTCCATTACTCTTCTTCTGCTTGAACGAGTATTGTATCTGTAATCTGATTGCGAGCGCGGTCGAGAAACTTTGAGACGCGACAGCTTGACGATCTAATGGAGAAAGATCCAAAAGATGAGACTCTATACAACAGACTCGATATGCAGAATGATGTATGCAAAAAGAAATTTATGATTTTTCCAAACATTTTTAAGATTATTTCCTTGCAAACATTGGAACATAAACAAATCTTTTATTCATTCATTATTTTTTTGCAATAATGGGAAATGTTACAACATTGGAGCGTAGCTCCTTACAAAAGCAAATGATAAATGAAAATCTAAACAAATCCTAAACATCTTCATCAGATGAAGAACCAAATGCATTGTGCAGCTTGAGCTTCATGATTTCTTTCCCATAGTAAGCTTTCAACTCGGCCTTTTCAGCTCTCAGTTTGTCGACAACATTCTTCCAATCATCAGGAGTCGGAGCGTTGCTTGTCGAGGCTTCAAGATTCTTCTTGCTTTCTTTGATGTATCTTCTGATTGCGGCATCTTTCCGACGAATCTTCTCATCTTTGCTCATGAGCCATCCATCTTGATAATAGAGAGTTTCTTCGTGATCTTTCACTCTTTTCCTCAACTTTCTATTTTCCTCATCAGTTTTACGAAACTTTTCTTCCCAAGCGTCTTTTTCTAACCTCATCTTGGCTAAAATCTCTTGGTATTCTTCCGTAGTGTCAATGGGAATGTTGGGCAGTTGAGACACCACAGGGAACATGGGTTTTTCATAATCATAAGGCATTTGAAACTCCTTTGCTCTTTTCTTTACCCAGCAGGTATAGGCGTTTGTAGCAATGCAGTTTCTTTCCCCACCTTTTTCTTTTCTTCGGACGTCGTACCAAGCTCTCACCATTCTTGTCTTCAACCTTTGAGGATCTTCCCCTTCTCGGTAAAAGTAGCATTCCACTGCGAGACCAATTGGTTTAACTGAATTTGCATACCCGAGTTGTTGTCGGGCTAGGACCGGATTATAGTTAATTCCTCCTTGTGTGCCAATGAGAGGTACGTTGGCGAACTCTCCACAACTATCAATGGTTTCTGTACCACAGCGAGCCAAGGTATGCCAATGAATATCATTATTAGTAAGAGACATAAATCTTCGAGGCCAACGTAAGCCTTCTCGGTTTTCCGTGAAAATAGGGGACTTTGGTAAGTGTGAAACAATCCATTTGTACAAAAGAGGTGCACAACATACAATGATTCCACCACCTTGGCGATTCCTATGATGGATAGAGAAATACGTGTCACCAAGCAAAGTCGGAACAGGATTTCCAATCAGAAAGATCTTTATGGCATTGATATCAACAAAGTCGTTGACGTTGGGAAACAGAACCAACCCAATAAATGAGCAAGGCTAATACAGCTTCAAAAGCTATCATGCTACCAGTGTCAATGAAATCAAAGGCTTTCTTTATTAGAAACTGCGAAGTCAAACCCGGAAAGTTTCCCTTGGTAGTCCAATTACTTTCTATTTCAGATTTCTTCAAGTGGATACTTGCTGCAATGGCTGGTGACTTAGGAATGGCTTCCAAACCATTGAAAGGTATTTTGTCAGACACAGGAATACCCAAAAGATCGGCGTATTCTTCCAAGGTTGGTACCAACTGATAGTCTGGAAAGGTAAAACACCGGTAGACGGGATCATAAAACTGAACCAGAGTTTTGAGAAGTCCTTCATCAACATGAGTGTTCAAGATAGGCAAAAGCTTTCCATGGCTTTTCCTAAAATCAGAAGGATTTTGTACAGAAGATGCTAACTCTTTCAGCCTTTCCACATTAGGCATTTTGAAATCATACTTTTTGGTATGCCTTTTTACCCACTCCATAACTTAATCCTATAATGTTTGCAAAGAAAATTCTCTAAATTTTTTGGAAAAATCATGTTTTTATGGAAAAAGATGGGTTTTTTAATGAATGTATGAATGCATGGATGCGTGGATGCCACATATTCAAACATGGTAAAGCAAACATGGTAGTT
Source organism: Vicia villosa (assembly GCF_029867415.1). Classification (NCBI taxonomy): domain Eukaryota; kingdom Viridiplantae; phylum Streptophyta; class Magnoliopsida; order Fabales; family Fabaceae; genus Vicia; species Vicia villosa. The sequence goes on along the minus strand of NC_081184.1, from coordinate 68,034,459 downwards.
CAAACATGGTAACGCAAACATGGTACTACAAACATGGTAATTCAAACATAGTACACATAGGTTCAAAGGTCCAGCGTCACGAGCATGAGGTCAGAGAACCAAACATGGGATAGTACTAGGGTTTATCACCTGCAAAACATGTTCTACTGATACGTCAGAGTCTACATTCTTCTTTCGGATATTACCGGCTTGCACAACTGAACTTGTGAGCTAGAAATATTCTCAAGAAAAACTCGTCTGAGTGTGGTTCTCCGCATGACAACTATCCAAGTCTTCACCTGGATCGTTTCTGCACCACGTCCTAATAAGGCCAGGATGGGTTGGGGTTCTACAGCCAACTCAGCTTCTACAGTTCAATGAAAGCAATAATGTCTTCGCAACTGAACTTGCTAAACATATACTACAAACAAGGAACCTCCACTGAGCGGAAGGATTCTCATGCTGACTTTTTAAGGACTGAACTCCTTGTATGCCATACATGACTATACCCTCCACCTAATTCTTATGTGTACTTAATCCGGGTTAGGATTTGTCCATAATGTATCACTTGTAACAGAATCACACAAGTAACAGAACCAAGGAACCACACATGTAACAAAAAACATAACAAATAGAAATAACCCTTTCTTTGGAAACAATAAAAAGATGGTTTTCCCCAGTGAAGTCGCCATTTTTCTGTCGCGGGCGAAAAATCGTTTTGTTCCTCTTTTTTGTGGATGAGACACCTGATGCCTTCTTTGGGCTCGAGTGCTCAAAAAAATGATTTTTCTTTGTTTCGACCAAACTTTTTATTGTTTCCAAAAGAGGAAAAGGAAAAAAGCTGCAATAACCTAAAAAGTGGGGGAGAGATCTTGGGTAAGAGGGTTGGTTATACGAAGGGAAGGTATTAGCACCCAACGTATCTATAGTACTCTATAGGTTTCTTTGTTGTTTTTTATTCTATGCTACGGTGAAGGTTCTGTTGTGAAATAGGTGGGACCTAAGGTGTTTGTTTGATTATGCTCGCAAAGATCATCGCAATCCTCTGCATACATATCCCTTAAAGGGAATCAGAGCATCTGTAGCTCGGGGTCTACGGGTGCTAAGGTTTGAATGGTTTTTTTTTGTTTTGTTTTGCTCGCCAAGGTTCGACCTTGTGCCTACGTATTCTCAAAGGGATGTTGAGAAAGTCAGAGCAATCGTAGTTCCCACTTATGCTAGTGGAAGCAAAGAAAAATAGACAAATGTCGCCTAAATGCTAGATGTATCTAATCTATATCATCACATACGTCTGTTTGATTTTGTTTGAAAATCTTTTCATTATAAGCCCGGGGCCATGCCACTTAGGGTGCTTAGAATGATAAAGATGTTTTTGTTGTTTAACCAGCCTTGTGGCAAAAGTTTCAATGAAGTCAGCCTTGTGACAAAAACTTTGATTAATCAGCCAGCCTTGTGGCAAAAGTTTCAATGAAGTCAGCCTTGTGACAAAAACTTTGATTAATCATCCAGTACGGTGGTAAAACAGTTTGATTGATTAGCCAGCCTTGTGGCAAAAAGGTTTGATTTTGATTGATTGATTGTTTGTGATGATATATAAGAGATACTCCTAGCATAGAGATGAAAAATGTCTAATCTCCTAGGGTATTTGATTTGGATATTGGGGATGCTTATAAGAAGCCCGTGGGTCCTTGTACGAAGCCCAAGAGGAGGCTATCCGAGGGTCCTTGCATTGTAAGCCCAAGAGGAGGCTATGGGAGGGACAATCCAGGGTCCTTGCATTGTAAGCCCAAGAGGAGGCTATGGGAGGGTCACTCGTTTGTACAAAGCCCAAGGGGAGGCATGGTATAGTTGGTCTGAGCTCTTAGAGCGATTTCACCGGGAAACCATACTCTATGTCCTAACCTAAACTAGTGGAGATTCTTTGCACGAAGCCCAATAGGAGGCTATGGGGAACCTAGTGTGGTACTAAGTTGAATAAGCATATAACACAATCACAAGTATGAACAAGTACAAACAAACATGAACAAGTACATGAACAAATATGAACAGTTATACATATATGACAGAGTGTGTGTATATAATGGAGTTTATGAAGGAAATATACCTGTAAGCATGATCCATTTGTATACACAGGGCTCGGGACTCACACTCGGGGAGAGGTCCATTTGAATTTATTCAACAGCTATGTAAACAGGTATTTACAAAGGGGCTCGGGACTTATACCTACATGGAGGCCCATGGTATATTTTTGGGAAGATTTAAAGAAACCTTCGTTTTTGGTTTGTTATTCAAAGTTAAAAAGAACAGATTGAGCTATGTACAAAAGGCGTACAATGAAATACCGAATTTCATGTACTGGAATGGGTATGTACAAAAGGGGCTTGGGACTTATACCTACGTGGAGGCCCGTGGTGTGTTTTTACAAAACATGGTTGATCGTTTTATTTACAGTCGCGTTTGAAAAACGGTTTGAAAGTTTGTTTTGAAAGAAAGTTTATTTATTTTGAATAAAAAGACTGTGTAAAAAAGAAAAAGGAGTGGGTCTTATACTCTCTAATATTCGAGAGGCCCCACATCATTTTGAAAATTAATTGATCAATTAAAAAGATTTAATCAATAGTTTCAAAAAGAAATGGTTTATTGTTTTTGAAAAGAATCGCGATCGCTTGTTTTAAAACGATTTGAATTTTGAAAGAAGTCAATTTAATCAAGAGATCATCCTCAATTAACACTTAGATGATTAGGATTTGCTTCAAAAAATATTTACAAGTTACTAAGTTTGAAAATCAAATGAAAAATAGTATTTAAAAGTATTAAAATTACTTAAAAACAAGTCATTTTAAAACTATTAAAAAATGTATCAAATAAATATTTTTTGATAATTTTTTTTGATATTCTTAAAATATGTATATTAAATAAGAAGTGTTTAAAAAATGAAGAAAAAATAAGTTGATTTGATTGGTTAAATTAATTGGTGAAGTTTGTAAAAAAATTGAAAGAAAAATAGTGCTAAAAAGAAGGTTTGGTCCCTTAGAGTGTTGAACTCGTGACCTTGAGGTTACCATTCAAAAACTTAGCCAACTGGACCACGCGCGTGGTCTGTTAATACTTGCAACGAATTGAATATACTTTGAATCAATTTCCAAATTTCAGTTTCAAAAATATGGCGCCAAGAACACAAACCCAATTCAAATTTGAAAATTCTGAAAACTGAATTGTTTGGATCGAGTGAATAGCCTATCTTGCTCGATTTTTCACCAGGAACATGATGGTACCATTTAATTTCATTTATTTTTGCTCTAAGATGATTAATTCTCTGATGAACACGAAGAACCCTAATTTCCTAATTCAATCTGAAATCGTGTTTGTGCAAGATAATTGGCAATTGATTGAGGGTTAATGATCCATGCATGTGCAGAAACAAGATAGTATGGCAGTTTTTCATTTATGATGCATGTATGATAGAGTTTGAAGTTCAAGAGAGCTTACCTTAAAAATGTCAAAACTGGAAATCGAATTCTGCAAATGAGGGATTCCAGATGTTGTTTCTTGATCTGAACACCTTCAGTGGACCTTATGGAACATGTTTGAAGTCTTGGAATGAACTGAAAACCTCTTGATCAGTTTGTGGCACCCGATCTGCAGAGCTATGGTGTGAGGATCGAATTTGATGATTTTGATGTTTCAGATCATGGATGATGATTGGGATAGTTCATATATGGTACATGGATGGTGTTAGAAGTGGTAGTTTGGACAGAATTGAGCCTGAACAAAAATTGGCATGATAAGTCTCATGTTATGCATATTTGGAAAGTGAGGTAGTGATTTTGAGTTTTAGGTGTTTTTGGGGTGTATGGATGGTTCAAACACATCATATGTGATGTTTATGGTTTGTGGGAAGCATCACTTTGGTCAGAAATTCAAAGGTTTAGAGGTTGAGCATTTTACCTCTTTGAAACTTAAGAAACTTGCATTCTAAGAAAGAAAGAGAAAGCCTATAATTTGTGTGACTTTGGTGTGTTTTTGAATGGAGTTTGGACCTCTATTTATAGGCCAAAGAGTCTGCACTCAGAGCTTTGCAACTTGCTTCAAAGTTTGATGATTTGGCTTAAGGGATAGAAAGGAATCTTTCACATTTAATGCAATGGTTAAAAGTAACTAAACCATGGTTATTTTGGCCAAGCTTCTTATCTCTTTCCTATCTGATCTTAAACCAGAAAATATCATTCAATCATTGCTTTGGTGTGTCATTACTTGCATTATTTGGCAAATTGGTTCATAACTTTGCAAAAATGGCTTGAAATTTCAAGTGAAAATGGTCACTAATGTCAAAATTCAAAACCATAGCTACACTCCATATTTTTTCATGCTCTTGGACATTTTGGAAAGCTCATATTACATACTTCAAAACCCTAGTTGAAAGTTTCTTCAAGATCTTTAAGGAAGTGGGTGAAAAAGATCCATGAACTTTGAGAAAAATGAGGTTTTAAGTGAAGTTTTCAAAAGATACCAACTTTGAAGCTCCATATCTCTTAAATGGTTGATCTTATGGAAAAAAATTATATGTGACAAAGTTGTTTATTGGATCAAAATCTACAACTTTCATGTTGGAAGTTTTTTTCAGTTTGTAGGTGAAATTTTGAGAAATTCCCTCCCAAAGTTTGGAAAAAACCATGAAAAACACTTAGAAAAATTTTCTAAGTATGAAAGTCAAACTTTTGACTTTTTGATTCTTGATTGATTTTCTTGATTTTTCTTGACCCAATGCCTTCTCATATCATATATTGATGATTTAAAACTTCAAAAGTCATGGTTGACCAAAATTCCCCAAAAGTCAATGGTGATTCTGTACAGTTGACTTTTTTAGACGAATCGCGTTTCTGGAGTTTTCAAATGGAACAGACTATCCTCACCAAATGAGTGGTATGAATGGATCATATTGAAGCATTGGAGGATATTGAGCCATGGTTTGAGTTGTGGCACCATGCCTTGATTAAAAAGTCAGTTATTCAGTGAATTAGGTCAAAACCCTAATTGTCGACCTGATGAAATTGATGACTGTGGACCTTGAATTGAGATGCAATTCCCATGGGATATTGTCATAGGGATTATTTGAGGATGATTGAAACCTTTGATTGACTTCCTGGGGATTTTTAGGGTTTCCCAAATGTGATCCCTGATTTCAGTCCCTGATAGTTCAAAACCCTGATCTGAGGATTTGTCTGATCAATCTTTGTGTAGGAGATGTTATGAGCCAATGGATTAGGTCAAAATGATGCACTTGAGGTCTTGATATCATGTCCCAAGCCATTAAGTCAAATTCTGAGCAAAAGTCAGGAGTGTGCTGTCTTCAGTCAAAACCCTAATTCAGTCGACTCAAAGCTGTTGAGCTTGTTGAAATGAATCTCTGAGGACCAAATGTTGATTATTGATGAAGATGATTCATTTGAGATGAAGGGAGAACAAAACCCTAATTGAGTGTTATTTGTACTGATGAGTGATTTCCTGATTAAATCCTGCTGAGTCACAAGTAGCAAACACAAGCTATGCAATTTGTTAGAGATGCAAATGATGCATATGCAAATGATATGAGGTGGTATCTTAGGTCAAAAATTGGGGTATGACAGTTTCAATTCCCCTCTCCTCCGCTGGTTACAATTTCCCTTCCCCAATATTATTGTTATATTACTGTGTGGTTAGTAATCTTAGGGAGTGCAAGCCTTAAATCAATGTAGACAATTAATTATAAGATAATTTTCTGAATATAATCACGTGATTGTTGCACACACGCACGCTTTTGGGGTAACCTCTCTGTTGCCTTGTTGCCTTGTTGCCTGTTGCCTGTTGCCTTTGTGTTTTTTTGCAGAATAAGCCATGTCCCTCGAATATGAGGATACCTCACCCATGCTGCCTCGATAACTAAAGGTCATACGACCCTAAATGATGCTGCCTTCGATACACAAATATGACCTTGACCCTCGGAAGTTGCCTACGGAAAAAGGCTGAGGTATCTTCTGGATGCCTACGAAATGGCTTATTCTGATCCTTGCCTTAGACTACCTGCCCTTCTATGGCGTGGGACAGTCTTATGGCAAAGGATGCTTCGATGACCCTTCAACCTCCAAATGAAAGGCTTCCTGCCCTCTTATGGCAAGGATAGATCCTTTTACCCTGAAAGGCTAAAAGAACCTCTTTTTCAAATTATAAGGTAATTGCCCCTAATTGCCTTGCTCTGGCTAAAATGTCTTTTATCAACTTTTTCTAAACACTTTCAAGGCTACGCTCATTTACGAGCTAAAGTCCTTGTTTCTTCATCTTCTATACATTTCTAAACTTTTGGTTTCAAAACGAGCAAAGCAATTAAGAGCCCATGGAAAACCATGGATGCAAAGGATGCCTTACACCTTCCCTTTGCATAATTACCCCCCGAACTCAAAATTTCTTTAAAAGGTTTTTTCTGTTCTTTTAGCCTTTCTAATATTTGGATAAAATAAAAGTCGGTGGCGACTCTTGCTTACCGCGACATTTTCAATAAATAAAAGTCAGTTCACCGTGTTACAGGTAGCTTCCTGGTTCGACAAGATTAAGCATGAAGTCGAAGGTTGTTCACATGCTTGTGTCGAAGATGCTAGGGTTATTAGCATGTTAAATTAGGTTTTAGTGTTTAAACCCTAATCTGTTAAGTTAGCTTGTTTATTAAGTTGACTTGTGTAATGGGCCTTGTGGAAAAAGCCCATTAGTTAGTATGTTAGGTTTTATTATAAATAGCATACTAATCTCTCATCATTGAAAAGCTGCAAATCCTAATTTAGGGTGAGAGAGGTTATTTGTTATTCTTGTAAACTTGTAATATTGTTTTAAGAGAAAATAAAAGAATAGCAGTTATAACCAATTCTTATGTTCTTCTTCTTCCTTGTCCTTTATTCTTCCCTTGCATTATACTTTGTTCTTGACATTGAATTCACAACAGCATTTGTCTTAACATATTTTCGTGACAGAACATGTCACCATGGCTACTGCTGCACATCCTTTCTTTTTTTAAAATCAACATCTGTTTTTAAAGAAAATATGTGAGCTTATGTATTAAAAACTTAATAATTTTTCATGCCATACAATTGTTCTTTTATTATATGATTTTCTAACCAAGTATTAGAAAGTTATAGAAAGAATCTTACAATTATAATTCAATTTGTCTGTATAATAATTTAGAATGCAATTCAATCAACATAATCCTAAGAGAAAATTGTTGTTTTAATAGTAAAAATTATTTTAATTCTACATAAAAAATAAAAAGTTTTAACAAAAAACGCCGCGGGCAAAATCCATCCCGCCCCGCCTCAGCCTGAGTTTTTAAGCAGGTTAGACGGGGCATACCAATTTTAAGTACCGAGCCGAAAAACATCAGGTCAATCTGCTAAAAAATAGTGGGTCAAACGGATCGACCCCACGAGTCTGACTGATTTTTCCATAATAATTGTGCAAATCATTTCTTATAAAATAATAATTTCTTTTTGTTTTTTAAAAATTAAAAAGATAATTTTCAGCTGAAATAATATAGTTCAAATTTAAATCAATCTAAATACAAACTAAAAAAAATTAAAAATATTATTAAATATATTTGAATTCTTTTTTATAATAACCATTAATGTTAAATTTAATTTTAAATTAATATTTCAAACCAATAATTAATTGAATGTATATTATATAATATATACTCCCTCCATTAAGGAGAATTTAACTTTTTACAAGTATATTTTATAAGTATAATATATTGCATTAACTTATTATTCTTTAATATTAAATTTACTTTTAATATTATTAATCAATTAATTAATTTATTTATTTTTAAAACTTATTTATTTTAAATATAAACGATCATGTTATAATTTTAATTTTAATATATTATATGTTATATTTTACTTCAAAATTATTATTTTATAGTATTTTTATACTATTATTAATGCAGTTATAACTTAATTGAAACATCTAAAAACAGATTTAAATTTAACTCTATGAAATTGAATAAGATAAAAATTTAAAGTTTAAATAATTATTTAAAATTGAACCGTACTATAAAAAATTTAATCTTTGAATTATATATATATATATATTTGAAAATAAACATGTGAACCGTGATGTAATAGATATAATAATCTTAATACTTAAAGTAATTTGTTTTGTTTGATTAACATCTTGGTGTGTCATTTATTTATGGACAATTGAAATTTGTGTTTGAGAGGCTAGAGGCTAGAAAGGGCTACGTATGATGGAATCATGCGATTGAAAGGGGTTTTGCTAAAAACTCCATCGGTCTTCCTATTTATAGAGTTATTCATTAAGGGGTTTTAGTTTGGTCTCCCTTTTTCTTCGCTCTTAACACCTCCTTTTTCTTTTTTAATATATGTTGTGGTGGGCTTGACCCCCCCTTTTTGACAAAAAAAAAAAGAAAGGGATAGTTATGGGCCATCTTCAATGAATGAAGTGTGACAAAATATATATGATTGGCTCTTTTTTTCAACGTAAATTATTAAATTGAGGACCCTACTTGGTTAAATGATATGATAAGTTTTTGTGGGTAAAAATCTAGTTTGATTCACTTGTTCGGTTTTCAAATAGAAAAAATATTTATTGATATTCTTACGAGAATAAATATTATGCATTGTCACTATGAAAAATATTTTAAAAGGTTAGTGTATCACAACTTTCAAGTTATATTTTGCAATTGATTAAAGAAAAAATTAAATATTAAAAAATTTAACGGCTATAATTAACGGGTTATAATTAACGGAAATGTAAAACTTCTTTACATTGTCAGTTCATTTCAATTAAATTCTTTAGAAAAATAATTATTATCACTACTACAAATAACACATCCTACCTTAGACGGGAAATACCTTTTACCTCGGTTACACATGCGAGGTAACAAAGGGAAACATGATAACTTGCAACTTTATCCCTCGAGGCTTTTGTAAAACCGAGGTTAGAAAGAAAATGGTCATTGGTTTGATCCCTAGCAACAAAATATTGTTATTTTCCAAATTTTGTAGCGCGCGCCACATACCTCTCGGTTTTATTTAATAACCGATGTAATAAGGTATGTTTTTACCTCGGTTATAAGTACCAACCGAGGGGTTAAATTTTATATATTGTCCTATATAATTTGTTTTAAATCTCATTTTCACTGGCCTGTATCATAATCATATCATTATAAATCTTGTAAACACAGAATACCAAATTTGCATTGTTTTAAATCTTATTTGCACTAGCTTGTATCATTTTTTTACACAAAAACTACAAAATATGTGACAGATTCAGAATATATCATATCATTTTAAATCTTGTAAACACTGAATAACAAATTATCATTGTTTTCAAAACCAAATGTATAAATTTTCATTGTTCTCATCAAGACAGAATACACAAGATTCAAAACCTCTGTATATATACAAATTAAGCTTATAACAACCAAGAAAAACTATTGTTGTTGAGATTCAAAACAAGATAATGAGACATCGGCCCAACATGATCGCATGTCATCTATATCTTCTTGGGAGTATGTTGTTCTGTCGTTCAACTTCTATAATTAGAACAAAATATAAATTATGATAAGCTAACAACAACAACAACATTAAATTAAGAAATATACATATGTATATATACAGATTAAGCTAATTGATCATTGTATTAAAAAAAATTCTTCTTTGAAAGTTTCGGGCTATAGATTAATATGAGGTTAGTTGTGGAGACTTGGGAAAAGCTCACAAGATCGGTATTGTCTTAACACCGTAATTCTCCTAAGTATGGAAATTGTTTTGAATACTTGTTATGACATAGCCTTGAATTCTTATTCTCTAATAGCTCTTGAGTAGTTTATCTTTGTAGTCGGCACCATCTCACACATGCTCTACGTAAGGAAGCTGATGAAAATAAGTGAGTGATCCAAGTTTATTTGAAAAAGAAAAGAAAAGAAAAGGAATGCACCTTTTAAGTTTGGTGACCCTCACCGGGTCACTTAATCCAACGGTTGTAGAACCTACAAAAAATGATTTCAAAATACCCGTTTTTAGTTGGTTCAAAGGTTTCTGGTGCTGAACTTGGTAGGGCAGATTACAGTCCGATCCCCCGCAGCTACAACTGGGGAACAAAAGGGGTATACTACTTAGGTACCAGAACCCCATGCAAAAAGGATCAGAGTCACTAACTGGTAACCTTACTATGAGTGTGTGGGGATAACGGGATTAATGTGATTGCGCCAGAATGAAAAAGAGTAAAAAGGAGGATGAGTAAGTTGGCTTTGGCACAATACATGATTTAAAGTGGTTTGTGTGCTCAGGAGGTTTATGTCCGCACAATTGCGGATTTGTGTTTCTACGATATCCTTAGTGTGCGAGATTAGTACCTATTGATGCAACCTTAACGGAAGAAAAGTTTGTAGCCTAGAATGAGTAAATGTTGTTGTGTGTTCCTTTTGAGTTTTGATTTTATTTTCCTCGGAGTGCAAAAGTTCAAGTGTGGGGGAATTTATCAGTGCATTTTGATGCACATTCCTCTATGTATGTACTTATACATTTCCATGGTTTGCTTGTTTTATTTTTTTATTTTATAATGTTTTTATATTTTAATTTATTTTTATTGTTATTTGATTTTCGTACTTATTTTTCAGCTTTAGCAGTCTGCACAGAAACGATTATAACTGGAGCTCCGGGAATCCAATCGACGCGTTCTAATAATCGCCGGAGAGCTATGACTTTCGTGTTGGAGTCGAAGTCAGAATCGGAACATATATTTCCCAGATTTGCGTTTGAAGCTGCAGCACTATTTTATTTTCAGTTTTTGGTTCGTTAAGTAGTGGGCCTGGGTTTTGTAATTTGACCCAGTTGGGTCGAAAAGGTTTTTGGCTGATGTACCTAGGGATGGCCGCTACTGTTCATTGTCACATACACTATTCACGAAATTTTTCTGAGCTTTTACGAACTCATGGAGAACTAATCGCCCTTGAGTGAATCTACTGTAATTCAGGTTCCAACACTTGAGATTATTATAATGTTAATTTTAGTTTAATTCCTTTCAATGATATTTTGTGTTCTTGTATGCTTAATTCAATTGCATGAAATATATTGATTCAATTTGGTTGATTGTATGATCCTAACATAGGCACGTCACGTCTTGTTTGCTTAATTCGTTTCGTTTTGGTGTCTGATCGATCATGTTTGCTTAATTCATGAGAATTTATTCCGTTTGCTTAATTCGGACAATAGGATCATACGTCTTGCAAACCTCACAACGCTTGTCATTGAGTTTGTATCCAAATAGGAATGGAAAATCCGCTTAGGGTATTAAAATTATAATAATCGATGATAGTAGGAACTGAATCGGTAGATTGACTTATTTCATAATCACTTATTTCACAACAGCTTATTTAAATAATCACTTTTTCTATAAATCGAATACCAAAACAAACTCCTCCTAATTTGATTTCCAATTGGTTAGTAATAACTAAGAATCCTTGTGACACGATATCCGAGTTGTCGCTACCGTCGTTACTACAGTTTACAAAACACTTGTTTTTGATCCGTGCGCGACAGTGGATCGAATTGGCACAATTGTCGGGGATTCTTGTCGTTATTAACTGATTTTAGAGTCTTAGGTTTAGTGTTCGTGCGTTTAGGCCATAGGTTCCTCGCGGTTTTGGCCATAACGCCTTTTTGAATTGAAAAATCGGTTTTTGGGAAAATTGAGTCCGATCGATAATCTTTTTTTGCCTATTTGGAGTAGAAAAATCGTGCGATCGATACTCTCTTACTCTAGAAGAGTAAAGGATTTCGACCTCAAATCTCCAAATTCCTCTTTTTTTCTATTTTTAATTTTTTTTTTGCTATTTCGAAAAAATCCAAAAAATTTCCATAATTCTTATTTCGTCTAATTAGATGAATTTTTGTGTTTTTATAATTTTCTGATTTTAATTTAATCGTTTTCTTTCTATTTGTTTCTGCCTGCTTTGGACATGGTTGGTATTTCTGTGTTTGTTGAAACCATGGCTGAACAAAGAACTTTGACGCAGTTGGCTGTCCCTAATGTGAACTATAATGGTTTATGTATTGACTATCCTGCGGCGGATGCACCTATTGAATTGGAATATGGTTTAACTCATTTGTTGCCTATGTTTAATGGTTTTGCAGGAGAGGATCTGCATAAGCATCTGAAGGAATTTTAGGTTGTGTGCTATGCACCTTCCGAACCTTCACTAGAGGATATTGTCAAAAAAATGGCTGCAAATAATCTCCAGTATCAAGAACAAATAGATTCTACTCTTTAGACTTTGCAAACACAAATTGGAAAACTTTTCACTTTGATGAATGTCATGCAGCCAGCTCAAGGATCAAACCAACAACCCTTGGAAGAGCAATCTGATTTTCAAATAGAGTTGCTTTCTGAAATTGTTGATGATACTTCTAGTGATTTGTTTGCAGATGATTTTCCATCATTGTCTGGTTTTGATGATGTTTATTCTTGTGATGTTTGTACTAACACTAATATTTGCTTTGTTTGTGCTGAAATTGAGCTTGCCTTGTAAAATGATATTCTTATTGCAGATGAGGTTGCAAATGAAGTTGTTAGTGTAGATGAAGCTCTAGACACCCCGACTGCCTGGAACAAACCATCCATTGAACAACCACCTTCCCGAGAGCTGAAACCAATTCGTGAAAATCTTAAATATACTTATTTAGAGATGAATGAAAAACTTCCGGTTATAACTTCTTCTAAACTTTATTTTGTTCAAGAAAGTAAGTTTTTGCAGGTTTTGAAGAAGCATAAGAAAGGAATTGGATGGATCTTGGATGACATTTATGATATTAGTTCGTCCATGTGTGTGCATAGGATCTCACTTGAATTTGTAGCAAAAGTAGTGAGGCAGCCCCATAACCTTTGGTTCCTTGATGTTTTGAAAGATGAGAGCACCTTCAGGTGCCCATTTGACACTTTTACTTTTAGAAGAACATTCTTTGATCCTGGAATAAAAGGCGAAGGAGCTAGACCACTTTTTAAGGACGATGAGCATTACCCGAAGCTGATCCATGAGAACTATGTTTTGGAAGGAGAGATTGTAGAAGAGCATTCACTAGCAACGGCTGTTTATGTGATCACATATCCTATTTGACTACTCGGGTGTGTTCTGTCCTTTCTCTCACTCTTATTTTGTAATTATGTCCTTTCATTGAGGACAATGCTTATTTTAAGTGTGGGGGAGGGAAACCTTTGTTTTATTTACTTGTTTTACTATTTTGTCTTGTTTTGTTTTCAGTTATTATAAAAAAATGCATCTTTTTGAAAGTTCTAGGCTATAGACTAAATTGAGATTAGTTTGCGGAGACTTGGGAAAAATTCCCAAGATCGGTATCGTTTTAACACCGTAAGTCTCCTGCATATGGAAATTGATTTGAATTTTTTATTATGTTTTAGCCTTAAATTCTCATTCTCTGACAGCTCTTGAGTAGTTTATTTCAGCAGTCGGCACCATCTCTCACACACTTTACGCAAGGAAGCCGATGAATATAAGTGAGTGCTCCGAAAAAAAGAAAAAGGGAATGCACCTTCTAAGTTTGGTGACCCTCACCCGGTCACTTAACCCAACGGTTGTGGAACCTTCAAAAGAAAAAGTTGAAAATAAGAGTCTTTGTTAGTTGGTTCAGCGGTTTCTGGTGCTAAACTTGGTAGGTCGGATTACGGTCTGATCCCCCGCAACTACAACAGAGTAAGCAAAGGGTTATGCCTCGTAAGTACCAGAACCCCGTGCAGAAAAGGATCAAAGTCACTAACCGTTCGTCTTGATATAAGTGTGTGGAGATAACGGGCTTAATGTGATTGCGCCTGAATGAAAAAGAGCAAAAAGGATGAGTAAGTTAGGCTATGGTATAATAATATGATTTGAATTGGTTTGTGTATTTAGGAGGCTTATGTGTGCATAACTGTGGTTAGTGTTCTTACGATGTCCTTAGTGTGCAATATTAGTACCTATCGATGCAAACTTAACCGAATATGATTTGTAGCCTATGATGAGTAACTAATGATGTATTTGTGCGTTATTTGTTTTGTTGTTTAGTTGGGTCGGAGTGCAAAAATTCAAGTGTGGGGGAATTTGATCAGTGTATTTTGATACACGATCATCTATGTTTATACTTTTACATTTCCATGTTTTATTTTGGTTATTTTCCCCTTTTAATGTGTTTTTATAATTTAGTTTATTTTATACTTATTTGATTTTCGTATTTTATTTTCAGCTTTGGCAGCTTTCACGGAAACGATCATAACTGGAGTTCCAGAAATCCGATTGAGGCATTCTAATGATCGTCGGTAAGCTAAGACACAGCTACGACTTTCGTGTTGGAGTCAAAGTTAGATTCGGAACCTATATTTCCCAGATTTGCATTTGGAGCTGCAGCACTATTTTATTTTCAGTTTTTGGGTCGTTAAGTAGTGGGCCTGAGTTTTGTAATTTGACCCAGTTGGGTCGAAAAGGTTTTTGGCTGATGTACCTAGGGCTGGCCGCTACTGTTCATTGTCACATACAATATTCATGAAATTTTTCTGAGCTTTTACGAACTCATGGAGAACTAATCGCCCTTTAGTCAATCTACTGTAATTCAGGTTCCAACACTTGAGATTATTATTATAATGTTAATTTTAGTTTAATTCCTTTCAATGATATTTTGTGTTCTTGTATGCTTAATTCAATTGCATGAAATATATTGATTCAATTTGGTTGATTGTATGATCCTAACATAGGCACGTCACGTCTTGTTTGCTTAATTCGTTTCGTTTTGGTGTCTGATCGATCATGTTTGTTAAATTCATGAGAATTTATCCCGTTTGCTTAATTCAGACAATAGGATCATACGTCTTGCAAACCTCACAGCGCTTGTCATTGAGTTTGTATCCAAATAGGAATGGACAATCCCCTTAGGGTATTAAAATTATAATAATCGATGATAGTAGGAACTGAATCGGTAGATTGACTTATTTCATAATCACTTATTTCACAACAGCTTATTTAAATAATCACTTTTTCTATAAATCGAATACCAAAACAAACTCCTGCTAATTTGATTTCCAATTGGTTAGTAATAACTAAGAATCCTTGTGAGACGATATCCGAGTTATCGGAACCGTCGTTACTACAGTTTACAAAACACTCGTTTTTTATCCGTGCGCAACAGTGGTTCAAATTGGCGCCGTTGTCGGGGATTCTTGTCGTTATTAACTGATTTTAGAGTCTTAGGTTTAGTGTTCGTGCGTTTAGGCCATAGGTTCCTCGCAGTTTCGGCCATAACGCCTTTTTGAGTTGAAAAATCGGGTTTTGGGAAAATTGAGTCCGATCGATAATCTTTTTTTTCCTATTGGGAGTAGAAAAATCGTGCGATCAATACTCCCTTACTCTAGAGTAAGGGAATTCGACCTGAAATGTCCAAATTCCTCTTTTTTTTCTATTTTTAATTATTTTTTTTACTGTTTTTGCTGTTTCGAAAAAATCCAACTTTTTTTTCATAATTCTTATTTCGTCTAATTAAATGAAATTTTGTGTTTTTATAATTTTCTGATTTTAATTTAATCGTTTTCCTTCTTTCTATTTGTTTCTGCCTGCTTTGGACATGGTTGGTATTTCTGTATTTGTTGAAACCATGGCTGAACAAAGAACTTTGACGCAGTTGGCTGTCCTTAATGTGAACTATAATGTTTTATCTATTGACTATCATGCGGCTGATGCACCTTTTGAATTGGAATATGGTTTAACACATTTGTTGCCTATGTTTGATGGTTTTGCAGGAGAGGATCCGTATAAGCATCTGAAGGAATTTCAGGTTGTGTGCTCTGCACCTTCCGAACCTTCACTAGAGGATATTCTCAAACAAATGGGTACAAATAATCTCCAGTATCAACAACAAATAGATTCTACTCTTCAGACTTTGCAAACACAAATTAGACAACTTATCTCGCACGGGTAAAAAACGAGTTAATTGCAAAACTGTAGTAACGACGGTTACGGTAACTCGAGTATCGTCTCTCAAGGATTCCTAATCTTATTAACCAAATTTAAATTCGAATTGGGGGGGGGGTTCAGTTTTGGATTATAGAAAAAGTGCTTAAAATAAGTGATTCTAAAAATAAGCTGTTTTGAAAATTAGTGATTATTGTGCAAACGAATTCACTGCTTCGGGTTCTACTTATCATCGATTGATACAACTAAGATCTCTATCCTATTTGAACACAATATCATTCAACAAATTCGTTTGAATGAAATCATGCAATGGAAAAACACACTGGTTAGGTAGGAACCGGTTCCAACGGTACTGATTGATGATGCATCGTAAGCCACGCATGGGGGTATGCGCACCTGCTCTGCAAGTAAGATTTGAGAAGAAAAAACAACAAAATATTTGTCACACACAGGGGTCAAACTGGTGACCCCTACATTACCATACCAATGCCTTGCCAATCTTGCTGCAGTTATTAGTTGATATTAATCACTCAAACAAAATAATATATAAAAAATAATCACTAATGGCAAAAGTCAAAAAGCAATGTGCGTGGGCCCCTTTATTGTCACGAGTTACCAATAGGAAAAGGAGAGAGTGGGGCCGTCTTTGACCAGCGATTGGGGAGCTAACACCTACGTGGTCAACAAGTCTTTCCCTCCACGTGGTCATCTTCTACCTCCAGACCTGCCACTTTTCCTGCGGAAACACCTATGGCTTTACCTGCGGAGTTTTCCGCAGGTCTTTCTTCTTCAACCTTGCACTTTGGAAACTCCCACAATCAACGTCAACTGATCCTAGTGCCTGCCCAGATCCATTAATTGAAGCATTGGGGATTCAATGGTGGTGATTTTATGGTCCATCACGGCCTGGTTCCTTAGATCCAAATCACCTCATGTGTGTGCCCTAACAATGGCTTCACGCCATACCTGCGTTAAAGCTTTAAAACAATGGTCCAATAACGCTCTAAACATCATCAGGAACTGGGATATGGGGATAGATTTCCTTTAAACACACCAAATCGCAAAAATACAAGAATCAAGAATGTATGCAAAGATGATGAATGTAGCGTACGAATTCTATGTATGATTGGGCTTTACCAAATACCTGTACTTGCTGTATGATTATCCAGGAGATGATTAGGATGGTCGTTTGCCCTGGGATTGGCCTGAGACAAGGTATGCAAGTTTGCTTCACTTTCTTGAATTTTTGGTAACTCTAGAACCCTAGCTCCCCTCACCAAATTTTCGTCCTCCCTAGGTATTCAATGGCTGAGAATATATATCAAGGGAGATTAGGGTTTGAATGGGCTTGGATATGGAATGACTTGTGAGAGTAAAATTGTGAAAAAAATTTGATTGAAACTTGCACCAAATTTTGCTATTTTGGTCCAATCTCTCTTCCATCTTTCTTTCACATGTTTTTTGGCCAATATTGGATTAATCATATATTTGGAAAATCACTAATATAATCTTTCCCAATTTAATTATGATTTATTTGATTTAATTTGAATTTAAACGGATAATGTAACACCCCACACATATATGTCTAGAATAATATGCATAAAGTATTAAATATGGTTCATGAGACAACAATTACATAATGTTTGCAGCGGAAATAGAAGTACACGAATACATAAGCCGAATGTATCATGGCCAAAATATAAGTACATCACAGGAGTACATGTCCAAATACAAAAAAAAAACTAGTAAGCACGATAAAGGAACTAAAAGAAACATCCAACATGCATCGCTAAAAGGACTAATCCATCTTGCCCTTACCACGACCTTGCCTCGAACCACCTGAAAAAGATAGAATTGGAATGGGATGAGATTACTAAATCTCAGTGAGTTCGCCTATCCTAGTAGTCCGCTCGGATCTAAAGGGAACATGCATCAAAACCAAATCCACCATTGATTCGGGGTTTATCCTCACGTCCGGTACAAGCACGGAGAAAACAAGGAATCGTCCACCATAGGACTCATCATATTACAAGTACACGAATAGTACAAAAACACGTATGCAGAAGTGGTAACAACCAAACTACCAAGGCTGGACACACACCCTCGGTGAGTCACCAAGTACCTGTCGTCAAGAAGACTCGCACAAAACCATCTCCAGATGAAACGGACTAATCCTACATGGAATCCTATCCGTGACGAGTTACAGCGATGACATTTCCTACACGGCATCACGGCCTCGTCATCATCTACACGCAATATGGTTATCACAAGTGCAACACGCCTAAATGACTGTGCAAGCCCAACCGGGTAGGAGCCTAACGGTGTAGCCTACATGGCACCATTAGAGGTGAGTTATCCAAGTGATATCCCCTAATTGACATCACAACTCCACCATACCAAGCACGCCAGGTGTATTCTCCAGGTGAGACACGTCATAAAGACTCTCACAAGCACACTCGCAATGGTAGCTCAAGTGTGTCAATCATACCAAGAACGCCAAGGTGTATTCTCCATGTGAGACACGCCATAAAGACTCTCACAAGCACACTCTCAATGGTATTATCTTAACTAGTCCATATACAATGGTGCCTTACCACCTAGTAGTGGCCCACTTCGATTCTAGCATACCACATGCATAACAAGCGTCAATCACACAATGCAAACAATCCCGAATGTTCAACCGAAACAACGGGTATCAACAAGATATTCATATCATATTAACACGTAGCATTCACATTTAAGCATAATGTAGAAATCAAGAGCATTGAGATTAATTCAGCCTAACTATGCATAGTTTACATGTTTTCCAATTGTCGCACTCAACTGAATGTACGTCAGATGTGTCGAAAAAAGATATTAAGGCATTGAAGCTAATTTTCCTAAATAGTACATCTCGTTAGCTTTCTAACGATATATCATACGCGTCAAACAGGTACACGAATATGGAGTTATGAATTTCCAACAGTTGATGATTTTTCCCTATGCGCCCAGGGTAGTCGGTTACTCTGGGACAAGTAACCGATTATTGGCATGAAAAATGCCCAGTAACGCAAATTTACACAGGGTTATCGGTTACCCAAATGCCAGTAACCGATTACCCTAAAGCAGAATCAATTTTCTACATTTCTAAGGGTTCTAAACCAGCTCCAATGGCTCTAAGTTTGTTCCCTGCATTACTAACAAAATCCCAACGAATTTGCATCATATAAACACGTTTAGAGATATCAACATGCAAGGATTAAAGCAAATCAAACATACTTAGCATCATTGATTCACAATTTACTCACAATACCTAAACCCCAAATTATTCCCAACATGCAAACCCCATAGCTTCTATCTAAGGACACACCTTAGATAGAGATGAAGATGATGATGGATCTGAGAGTAGAGCAGGAGATGATTAGAGGATCGGGTTCAGATGCATGCAAAGTTGAGCTGAGTTTGGACCAAGTTTGGAGGCTTCTTTTTCTCTTCCTCCCTCTTCCACGTTTCCTTCTCCTTTTCTCTCCTTCACAAAATTCTGTTTTGGACCAAGGAAGGAATGAGGTAACCAAACAAGTCTTAATTCTAATTTAAGTGGGGAAATGTCCAATTTGCCCTCATTCTTACTAATTAGCATGATTCTATATGATGAACCTATTAGCAAGAATGTGTATCATACTTGTCCATTACTCATATCAATTTTAATTTGGAGTTAGTAATTGGACAATTATAATACCGGGTATTACAGATAAATTCAAAAATAAAAGAAATAAAATCACATAAATAAAAGGGAATTGATTTGTGGGCCTCTTAGATGATTAAAATAAATAATCATGAATTAATTCAAATATTTTCATATTTTACTTGATTTATTTAGATTTTAAATAAACAAAATCCAAATAAAATAAATAAATTTATAAAAATAAGTGAATGTCATTATGGGCCTTTATTTGAGTCATATTCATGTTTGAAGTCCAATACTTGGGCCCATTGAATAAGAAACTCGAAATTGTTCAAATAGAGTTTCATGCTTTTTCTCAATTTTTCCCAACTTTTGTCGATCATAACTCCTTCAAAATTTATGGTATGTAAGTGTTATAGGACTTTTTGGAAAGCCCAAGGTGTCCCCTACAAGCCACTTTGGAGCATATTTTTCATTTGGAGATTTTATCTTGATGATATGGCTCCTGACAAAAAACAACTTTTTGCGATCTTCTAGAAGGACCTGTAATGTATTGGCTCATATCTCTTACGCGGAAGCATTTCTTGACCTTGGGCCCAACATCAAAGTTGTAGAGAATCAAATTTCCTTGAAAATGAGCTTTGGTTGAGGAATTTCTGAGAAAGTATGAGAGAGATATGGCTGATCAAAGTTCCATTGACTTTTACCTAGAAACCCTAATTTAGCAACTTTGTACTTTTTGTGAATTTTTGATCTTTTCTTGATGAATCATGATCAACTCTTGATCAAATGATGAATATTACTTCAAATGAAGGATTTTGACCAAAAATCAGGAATTTTGACTGTACTTTGACCATAATTGACTTTCAGATCCAAGCAATTGACTGAGTAATCTTGGGAATTGAAGCTTGAATTTTGTCATAGAGGTTCTTTGAATCATATGAGAGTTCATGGAGTCCACTTGAGATATCAGAACTTGAATTTCCTTTGAGAAAGGCAAAAACCCTACTTCAGAGGCTTATTGCTTAGGAGAGTGGTGCATGTTTCCTTCTTGTGTATCTCTGAACTTTTGAAAGTTAGGTGAATTGAAATATGAATAAATATGATGGGCAAATTTTGGGGTATGACAGGAAACCCTAAAGGTGTGTGTGTGTGTGTGTGTGTGTGTGTGTGTGTGTGTGTGTAACATTAACGGTTACTTTCATCTTACCATACAATCCTAAGCCATACATCTAAACAGATAATAGTAGCAGTTAATATGTGCGGAAAGTAAAATGCGAATAATAAATCTACGCTATTACAGAGCTTCGGGATTAGGGGATACATAACCAAGAATCAGGGGAGTGCGGAAAGTAAATGTGCAAGGAAATAAATCTACACTATCATAGAAAAATACCCACGCGAACTATACATCGATTGCTAATATTTAAGTAAACAATTTAAACGAATAATTAAATAAAAGCAAAAAAAACAAACATGCGGCATTCATCGGAATTGAGATGAGAGGAGAAGGTTGAAGAGTCGAGTGTTTTAAAGAAATTAGGGTTATCGTAAAAACCTAACTTAATTAGTTATTAAATTAAAATTAATTCTAATTAGTTATATACACTAATTATCTTGATTAATTTTTCTAAAATTAGCCTAAATCCTTATTCTAATTATTTATCCTAATTAATCTATTCAATTAAAATTGATTAAAAAAAACCTAATTAATCTAATTAATTAAATTAATTATTTTTTTATTAAATGATTAAACCTAACAAGATTAACCTAATAAAGAAATTCTAATCCTAGTTTTTATGGTTTTTTTATCATTACTTATGTAAGAACAAGCATACACTCACAAATGAGTTTTTGATTCATGGCAAACATCACAAGCAATCAAATACAAGCGCACAAGTGAATGACTCAAAGAAAATGAAGTTTTGACCAACTTTGCATCTGTCAGGTCGACCTAGTTCACAATCAGGTCGACCCAAATTGAAGCAAAAATTGCATACTTCTTTTAGGTCGACCCAGAGCTTCAGCAGGTCGACTCAAAGTGAAGCAAAAAACACCATGTCTCTGTTAGGTCGACTCATCCTCCATCCTAGGTCGACCTAAACTGAAGAAAAGTCTCAAGAACGCAACTTAACTGACTTTAGGTCGACCTAAGCTACCAACAGGTCGACTCAACTGGAAGCAATTACAATTTGGCCAAATCTACCTCTGTTAGGTCGACCTGACCAACAAAGTAGGTCGACCTATCTGCTCAAAACTTGCCAAACTTAGTGTGTTTTGCTGATACACAGATCCTGCTCCTTTATATATTCTTTCATGTCATTTATTGCAAATCAACACCAACAACTGAAAGATACACAAAGGCTTCTCATATTCGATCATCGACACAACTCCAATACAACTACACACAATCATTTTTGCATTGAGGGTTTGCGTTCAAGATCGATAACGTCCATGGAACGAAATTGAAGATTCCTAGTGGGTGAAGATTTGTGGGGTTTTGGTGAATAAAATCTGCGGATTTTGCCCTCCAAGATTTGTGAATTTTGGGGGTTTTTATCAAGAGGCTTTATCAAAGATTCAGCTGAGTGTGAAGATTGAAGAACAAGGGTTCGAGGAATTCAATACACTGCTGCAAGGAAATAAAAGTGAAGCTCTTGGAAGACCTTGATCTGGCTCAAGATTAAGGGGGAAGAAGATTCAAAGGATCAACATAATTGATTTATCGTTTATCGCTTTGTTATCTTCTTTGTATAAACTGTTTTCAATAATAATGAAAGACATCCCAATTCCCGTTTGGAATTGGGGGCAGATGTAGTCGTAGCGAGGACGATCGACGAACTGCCTGAACAAATATTGTGTTGTTATCGCTTTTGTCTTTTCATTTACGTTCTGTTCGTACTTGATTATAATTGCAAACTGATCAACGATTCAAGTGTTAAAATTGTGTTTTAAGAACCTTCATAAACATCACAATTCACCGCATATTGAATCACAATCAATTTGGATATTATCACCAAGTGTTTGTGCTTTTGCTTCATCCATTATCAAAGCATTGCAAACAAAGTTTATCAAATCAGAAGGTAATCGTTTTTCATTAGAGCAACAAATTGATTCTATAATCTATCCTTTCATTGTTAATCCCAATTATCTTGTGGTTTTATCACATATACAACCTTTTCAATAGCGGTCCAGATTAGACGCGAGTCGATCCTGAACCGCTTTCGCTTAAGTTTGAAATAATTCCGAAAAACTCTGAGAGATCTATTCACCCCCCTCTAGATCCTTAAGCCTAGCGTCTAACAAGTGGCATCAAGAGCTCTGGTTTATTCCGTGCTACGTGAAACACTTATTGGAAAGATGGCTTCCGGACCTAAAGGGGCTTACAATAGAGCTCCAGTTTTCAACAGTGAAAACTATGGCTATTGGAAGGATTGTATGTGCGTTCATATCAATGCCATTGATAGGAACATCTGGACAGCAATTGTCAATGGTCCCTTTCAGATCACCATGACAAATGCAGCTGGTGCCGTTGTTCCAAAACCATAAAATACTTGGGATGCTGAAGATGAAAAGAGATATGGATACGATTGGAAAGCGAGAAACATTCTAATCTCAACTCTAGGAATTGATGAATACTATCGCGTTTCCCATTGTAGATCCGCTAAAGCTATGTGGGACACATTGCAAGTTGCAAGTTCGAACTCTTTCACATGGAAGATGGTGAATCCATCGAAAATATGCAAAAGAGATTCGTACATTTGAAAAATTGTTTAAATTCTCTTGATAGACCTGTTTCCAATGCAGTTGCTACTAACAAAATCTTGAGATGCTTGAACAGGGAATGGCAACCCAAGGTTACGGCAATAAAGGAAGCAAATGATCTAAATACCTTAGACATCACCACTCTCTTTGGTAAACTAGAAGAACATGAACAACATCTTAAATGCCTTGACATGCATGAGAAAAGGGCAAAGAAAGATAAGAACATGGAGAAAGAGGTAGAGAAGAAGTCAATAGCTCTAAAAGCTTCAAGCTCCAAGACCTCAAGGCAAGAGCTAGAGGATAGTGATACAAGTGATGATGAAGACTCCGATGATGAGGAAATGGGACTGTTTGTGCGAAGATACAACAAATACCTAAAGAAAAATGGAGCAAAACATTCCGACAAAGGCTTGATCAACTATAGAAAGCAATCAAACAAGTTCAAACAAGATGAAAATAACAAAGGAAAAATCAAAGGTCCTTGCTTCAATTGTGGCAAAGTCGGTCACTACAAACCGGATTGTCCATACCTTAAGAAGGAGAAAGAGAAGAACTAAAGAAAAGGTCACAACAAATCTATAAGAGCCTACATAGCATGGGAAAGTGATTCATCTAGTGAAAGCTCATCAAGCGATGAAGAAGAATCGGCAAACTTATGTCTTATGGCTCATCAACACAAGAAAAAGAAACGTGTAAGTCATCTTAAACCTGAACTTGTAGATAAAGTATCTCATTCTCAATTAAAACTTGCTTTTGAAGAATTACATAGAGACGCAATTGAAGTTTTCAAACTTTTAAACTCAAATAAGAAAATCTTTTCATATCTTGAATTAAAAGTTGAGAAAACCGAAAAGGATATGGAAGCTTTAAAACAATCTATGCTAGATATTCAAAAAGATAAAGTTGAGATCGATCCTACATCATGGTTTGGTTGTGAGACATGTCATATTTGGCAAAAAGAAGTAAGAGATCTAAAAGCCAAATTAGACAAGGCTCTACAACCAAAAGTGACGTTTGCGGTTGATCCGAATAAGTTCAAAAGATCGTATACTCCTTTCTGTCGCACGCTCGCGAAAAATGAACAGAGTCGCCACCAATATATTTATCCCATAAGGGAAAGGAATATCAGAAAACCTAACAAAGGAAGGAACAAGGTCTTGCGACCATAGAATCTAGGTGCGGGAGTCGGTTACGCGAGGGGAAGGTACTAGCACCCCTCACGCCCATCGTACTCGATGGTATCCACCTATGTTTGTTTCTATCTAAAGGGTGTATAACTATGTCTATATCTAAATGCGAAATGAATGCAAAATGTAGGGAAAATAAAGAATTGTACTCGCACGGGCCCTACCCCGCTGCCTACGTATCCTTTTCAGGAATCAGAGTTACCGTAGCTTGGCTCACGATTTTCTGTTTGTTTTTGTGTTTTTTAGTTGGGCGGAGTTAACGCTCGCGCTCTTGTATAAGGGGACAGCCTAGGATGCAATGGAGCGGAGATAACGGTGCCCTTAGGTGCCAAAGAGGCAAAAGGAAAAGAGATTGGTTTGTGTCTTTTAGGGTAGATGAGTGATGAACAGTTCCCAATACCGGGCCACTCACCACTTTCTCTACTTTGTTTTAATCTGAACCATTGTTAGGTGTTTTAAATGTTTTTTGGTAGTGTATCTTTTAATGGGAATTTGTTTGCGAGTTGAATCACATAAAAATGTATAATGATCGAGAAGCAGATTAGGGAATGAATCCCACTCACTTCCATCCCATTATATAATGTTTGAGAAACAGATTAGAGAATGAATCTCACTCATTTCTCTCCCATTAATTAATGTTTGAGAAACAGATTAGGGAATGAATCCCACTCATTTCTCTCCCATTAAGTAGCGACCGAGAAACAGATTAGGGAATGAATCCCACTCGTTTCTATGCCACTAAGCGATTGAGAAACAGATTAGGGAATGAATCCCACTCATTTCTCTATCCCTTTCTTAATGTGATTCGCATCTTCCTTTTATTAATATTTTAAAGAGTTGAAAAAGAAAAAGAATGCAATAGGGAACTAGATCTAACATTCTAATCTATGTTATTCTAATCTATAAATGGCCCTAAGGTCGAGGATAACTATCCTATCTCAATTCCTCTTAACAAAGGAGGAAGAGTCTAAGGGAACATGGCAAGCAATAGTAAGGAATAAGCAACATCAAAGCAAGGAATGAGAGGCTAAGCATGGACACGAGAGAAAGAAGCCCCAAGTCAGTAGCAAAACAAGGGATTGAATGTCCCAAATCAAATACCAAAGCATCACGGTGTCATACAAAAATATCCACAAGAAGTTACCA
This sequence comes from Vicia villosa, assembly GCF_029867415.1. Classification (NCBI taxonomy): domain Eukaryota; kingdom Viridiplantae; phylum Streptophyta; class Magnoliopsida; order Fabales; family Fabaceae; genus Vicia; species Vicia villosa. Next base: position 68,008,724 of record NC_081184.1, on the reverse strand, counting down.
AAGTATCGCATGAGTCGTTACTTACCAATTAGCGGACAAACTTCAATTAATCAAAACAAAAACAAGTGAACACATGAACTAGGCTTGAAGTCAGTAGCAAACTCATTCGTTTAGTTCTAATATCCTATGTTAATCTATATTAGTCAATTAGCATGAAGCAATACAAAACTCTAACCAAAACTAGACAACATTAGGTCAATACTAGCTAAACAGTTTCAAATCGTGAATGAAGTTAGAAACATGTAATCAAATGGTGCAAGTCAGTAGCAAATAGCCTCTACTAGACGCCTAAACAACCACAAAATCATGCCGAAGAGTTTCACACAAAATTACGGGTCATTTGTACAAGTTACGATGCAATCGTCACCCAAAAACAAGTTATTCACATGTGAGAAAGGAAGATCGAGTAAAATAAGAAAACATGAATTAAAATTTTCAATTCCAGGTCTTAGGACCTCTAAACATCCCTAATTATATGTACAAAAGGGAACCAACATTATTGCATGAATGCATTTCAACTTGAGAGCGCAAACGTCACAAACATCTATTGGAGACGCATGTTAATCGAGTCAAACAACACTAACCAAATACCAATCAAAACAAAGAATTAGGAGTTCATTTTTTATATACAATATCATGGATTAGTCTACAACAATCATACAAAAATTGGTGGTTAAATTCTGATCCTAAGATGTTAAACGAAATTACTTTGTAAAATCTATCAAAACCAAAAGAAACACGAACATACCAAAGCAAATGATTTATTAAAAATAGTAAAACAATTTCTAAAAATATACCGAAAATGCTACAATTATTTAAACACATGAAATTATCTACAACATATTTTTGCACATTTTTTACTGGAGTTAAAATTGATTAACCGAACAAAAGTCAGAAGAGAAACAAATTGCAAAAGGAGAAAAATCTAACAACACAAGGGGGTGCAGAAGCAAAATGAAATGCATTGGATTCTTGTAAAAGGCGCGTATTGGGCCTTATCCTGAGGGTGGAAATAGCAATTTCGTATGGCCTAATGGAGATTCAATCCATCTTCAGATTTTGTTTGATCCAATTAATCACAATTATCTTCAGATTAGCAACTAAATCCAATTAATCAACAATTACTCACATTAAACTCATATTAACTAACATCCTATGTCAATTATCAAATTAATCTTGAAAGAGATATCAGATGTGGATTAGGTTAGAATTACTTGTGACGCATCATCTTCCTCATATGAACGGCGCCGAAATGCTTCCCCTCTCTGATCCACATTCTTCCCTCCGCCACTCATCTCACTCGTCTCATCTCTCAGTTCAAAACTCTCGTCACTGCTCGGTCTCTCTTTCTCACGCGACGAAGCAATCTCAAGGCGGTGTAAGACTCAGACCCCTCTCTGAATGCTTCTCTCCGATTTCTCTGTGTTCTTACTGATGAAATGTTGCTGATTGAGTTTTTTTGTTGATTATGAAGATGATAATTGTTGTTGGTGAATCGGTGATGAATCCAGAAAGAAAGATGCAGGTGATGTATGAAGATTGTTGCGTTGAGAAAGCGGTGAAGATCTGTTTATGGTGATTGAATCGGAGAGGTGAAAAGGATGATGAAGAAGGTGAATTGAGGGAGAGATTACGGTGAAGAAAATTCAGAGGTTGTTGAAGATATGGTGATGAATTGAAGAGATGTGGAGAATTCGAGATTGGGAGAAGAAGGTTGAAGAAGTCAAGAGAGAAAGATGAAGGCGAGTTTGTTACGATTCAGTTACAGATTCTTTTGGTGAGTTTTTCGTTCTCGATTTTTTTCCTTTTTCGGTTATCTGAATTTTTCTACTCATTTCTTCTGCCAAATACTCGATCCTTCTGAGCTTATTTCTTCTAATTTTCTGGAGAATCCGTTAGTGAACCGGTTCGTTTTTTATTATGTGCTGCAGACTTGGTATGCTTATCTTTCCAGAGCTGTGATTACTTGTGTGCAGGTTTTATGTTGAAGTGGGCAGCGGTTGATGTGCAGGCTTGCGGTTCGGTTTAATATCGAACCGGTTTCTCATTTCCGCCATGGGGTTTGGCTTCGACATAAGCTTATATTTCCTTGAATGAAACTTGAACATGTCTTATGAATGGTTGAAATCTTGAAGGAATTTTCTAATTGAACCTCCTTATCCATCTAATGACACAAGGGATGGACATTGATTTTGAGTTTTTAAATGGTGACCATATGTTGAATTGGATTTGAGTGAAGAACTTCAGCCTCGTAACAATATACCATGGAACGGACATGAGCCTTTGGATCTTGATGGATTTTGATGAATAAAATCAATGAAAAGCCTTGAATGACTTTGTATTCCCATTTCAAATTTTGCACAGCAATCCTAAATTCAACCTCTAACACGATTCCCTTTGCATCGCAACCAACAAATCAATGAGAGAAATAAAGCTTTGGTCGCAAGCAATCCACGACCTCATTTCTTGCATCATGTATCTAGTATCTTAGCTTGAATTAAATTCTCGATGAGCAAAAGGCCTTGAACAAAATTTGAATAATAAGGTCAATTAGATCATCAAATTCATCCTCAAATCATCGTGACCTTAATTTAATCTCAATCCCTCAATTTAAACCAAACCACCAATCAATTGCGTATAGCGGCGCCTTGAACGCAATTAACCCACAAGTCCAACCCTCACATCTTGACATGTATTGTACTTCAATCTGACATAACAACAATCCTTTGAGGAATTCTTGAGGGAGATAAGAATTGGAGCACATAAGAACACCTCAACCTGAAAACCACTGAATCTCAGTTGAATTAACGATTGTAGACACTGCGCATAAGAACCATAATCCCCTTGCCTTTGATGAATCTTCATAGAGAAAGACCTTGCAGCTTTAGGAGAAAGAAGTCCATCATGACCGCCCATACAAAACCTATCTTCCAAGACCTTTAATCCAATGCAAAGTTATTGATGAATGATGCATAATGCGTTAAATGACCTAGTGGAGGTATGCAGATGAAATGCGAAGCTAAAGCCAGTTAGAAATTAAAGGGTGGGACAAATTTGGGGTATGACAGCTGCCCCTATTTAATCGTCTTAAACCTGAAGGAGAGATTGGCGCTAGCCTTTCGAACATTCAAGGTAGAAGAAGATTAAATATCAAGACCAGAAATTTGTCCTAAAAGATGAGATGGTGTAAGTGTTGTCCTTATTTTTGTTTTGATATCTGCTGGGGAAAGAGAATTTTTGTTTTTCTGATGGAAATATTTACAGTGAGTAATTGGAAGAAGGGTGATAGCTTGTAACGTAGCCCAAGGTGCCAATACAAGGTTCCCAAAAGAAATGTTTCATGAAACAATGACTGAAAGGAAATAGATCTCGTGCGATCTACGACTCAACATCAGGAGAAGACCTCGTACGATCTTCAAGACAGAAAGGAAAAAGACCTCGTGCGATCTTACGACTCAACATCAGGAGAAAACCTCGTACGATCTTCAAGACAGAAAGGAAATAGACCTCGTGCGATCTTACGACTCAACATCAGGAGAAGACCTCGTACGATCTTCAAGACAGAAAGGAAATAGACCTCGTGCGATCTTACGACTCAACATCAGGAGAAGACCTCGTACGATCTTCAAGACAGAAAGGAAATAGACCTCGTACGATCTACGACTCAACATCAGGAGAAGACCTCGTACGATCTTCAAGACAGAAAGGAAATAGACCTCGTGCGATCTTACGACTCAACATCAGGAGAAGACCTCGTACGATCTTCAAGACAGAAAGGAAATAGACCTCGTACGATCTACGACTCAACATCAGGAGAAGACCTCGTACGATCTTCAAGACAGAAAGGAAATAGACCTCGTGCGATCTTACGACTCAACATCAGGAGAAGATCTCGTACGATCTTCAAGATAAAAAGGAAATAGACCTCGTGCGATCTACGACTCAACATCAGGAAAAGACCTCGTACGATCTTCAAAGCTGAAAGGAAAAGATCTCGTGCGACCTATGACTCAACATCGGGAGAAGACCTCGTACGATCTACGACTCAACATCGGGAGAAGACCTCGTACGATCTTCAGGACATAATAGACCTCGTACGATCTAAGACTCAACATCGGGGTTCGATTTTGAAATGGTTTGCCAATTTGAAAATTGGGCTTTGAAAAAGGTTTGCCAGGTTAGGAACTGGGCTTTGACAGGGTTTGCCAGGTTAGGAACTGGGCTTTGACAACACGGTGTTGGACTTGAAAAGTTTTCCCGTACGGGGGAAGGGACCACGGAGATTAGTGACGACTAGACTCGATCAAAAGACGTAATCACGAAGATGTTGATGCTTGCAAAGCATAAGAATTATATTAATCCCTCAGGCCAAAGGTGGGGTGTAACTCTTCAAGAGTGGCAATCGCTCGAATTGCCACACACCAAGTATGGTTTATTCAAACGCTTGAAAAATGAGATGGGTTGAATGCCCACACTCATTCGCACTCAAGTTTGCACGCAGCACACGGGAAATAACCGCGACAAGACTAGTGACGACTAGACTCGATAAGAAGATGATAGTAACCATTGGAGATTACGGAGATATTGATGCTTGCGAAGCATAAGAATTACATTGATCCCTCAGGCCAGAGGCGGGGTGTAACTCTTCAAGAGAGGCAATCGTTCGAATTGCCACACGCCAAGTATGGTTATCCAAATGATTGAAAAATGAGATGGGTTGAATGCCCACCCTCATTCACGCTCTAATATGCACGCAGCATGCGGGAAATAACCTCGGAGACAACGATTCTGACGAAGAAAGACATTGCATCCGATCCATGTTGGAGAGAGAAAATGAGACTTCTTTTTGGGGATTAAGGATACCAGGTATCGGCACCGTGGCTTGAGGAGATTTGTAACGTATTAGCAGATATCAATCGGAGTTTGTAAGGACAATATTTTATATGGGGAAGTATCGTCGTCTTGATTGAGTGCTGATTTGTATTATCTGGCTTATGCTTTGTATGCATGTTTGAATTTTTCTACGGCATAATGCTCCATTTTGATGGATATGCTACACTTTTGAGGATGCAATGTTATATGCAGTGAACGCTATATGCAGAATGCCAAATAAAGGCATTAGCGAGGTAAACACCAGGGAGAATGCCCTTGGCGTTGAGAATTATGTACAGATGCCAATAGATATTGGACTTTGACTTGTAAGAGCACACTCTTGTTGTTGCCTTCCAGAACGTAGAATGACTTTGGACTTCTCACCATGTGCCACCGCTTGGTGGATTTTCAGCTTGAGGAGATTCCCTCAATTCATCATGTTGGGGATTATCCGAATAAGGGCACCAGGTTGGAGAAATGGACCAACTCTCAGGAGAAATAAACTCCTGTGCTTGGGTAGAGACCAAATTTCTAGGAGAAGTAAACTCCTGTGGTCATGGAGGGACAATAAAACTCAGACGATTGTGCCCTAAGCTTCGTGACTTATGGAGGAATTTTCCCTAAAGGGTCCTTGGAGAGATTTATCGAATCTCGACTTAACTGCCCCAGATTGATCGAAGCTTGAAGAGATTTATCGACATGATTTCCCCAGATATGTTGAATTTGAGAGGTCAAACCTCGATTCAATTGCCCTTGATTAGATACATCTTGCTAGAATCCTCAGGCTTTCTTTGTTTTGAAGTCAAACAAACATGGAAACAAACTTTACCACGCTCAACGGAGTCTTCAAACTCTTCCCCTCAGGGTAATCAAAGGAAGCATTAACTGTTCATGCCCAACGGAGTTTTTAGAGAACCTGCCCCTTGATGGTCAACATTTGAAATGATTGGCTTTTACTCCTCAGAGTTCTCAAGTCTCTCGTACTTTGACATAGTCAAGTTATTCACTGATTCTCACCATGGTAATTTCCTTGATGTTAAGCACATATTTGTATGCAAAAGAATGTTAATTCTAAGAATGATAATTCTAATGCAAAGCCTATGTTAGTCTTGGAGTTGTAAAACTTTTTAAGAAATGAGGTTGTGACCTCTTGTGACTGAATCACTAGTTGACACAACTTCGAATTTTTCGCACATGAAAGATAAAGCAGGCATACGATACCAACATGGATATGAGTCTCGCTTCATTGGGAGTCAGTTAAACGCTATCTCATAGGAGTGTGCTTTCAAAATAACCCTACTTCAATTAGGACTTTTGAGGGTTGTAACTTGGCTAGGTTCACGGTTTTCAGAAAACAAAGGTTTTTAGGCTCAAAATTATTTGGTACCCACCCCCTTCATGATGTTCTCCATTCCTAGGTTCAATTAACTCAACATGGGTGTTCATTCCTCACAAGAAATTTGGAATGGTTGAGGAATCAATGAGGTTTTTTGGACATGGCAGTCACTCACTTTCTTATTCTTCTGATTGATCATCACACGACTTTGTTCCTTTGATGAGGATTTTTATTTTGTAATTCTTGTTTTTCGCTTCTGCTTTCCCTAACTTTTGCCTGGACAAATTCTCTTGAATTTATTTTGGAGTCCAGCGGGATGCCCTAACTTTTGCCTAAGTCACTTATTTCAAGTTTTTGACTTAGCGGGCTTTCTTTTTTTTATTCACTTTTTGAACAAGTCGTGTGACCTTGCGTTGCTCTCGATTTGTTTGAAATATTGTGACTGCCTCATTCTCTGATTGATGAGGGATAACCATTGTGGCATCGTCCTCTTTTGACCTCTTGATGGAATAAGGATAATCATTGCGGTTTTGACATTCCTCAGCCCTTTGAAGGATAACCCTTGTTGTATCCTTAGATTCATACCTTTTTGGTGAGTTCTGAACACTCGATCAAGTTAAATGAACACTACCCTGCCCCAAGGTTAAAATAAGGGTTTTTATGATTAGAAAAGAAACTCCTTCTCCAAGGCTCAAAGGGGTTAACGAGGGTCTATCTCCCTTATATCTCCGGTGTTTGGGGATTTGAAACAATGCCTGTACATCCTCAGTAGGGTTTTTATTCGAAAACACATTATTAGAGATTTTTCATTTTTATCTTTCATCATTCTCCCTCAGCTTTTTGCATAAGCAAGCAATTAGTAAAGTTGGTATCGTAATGCCAAAACATTTTATGAGTGATAACGAATGGATTACTTCAAGACAAACATAGACAATGTATTATGATTTTCATTCAGAAATTAACAAGTTTTTACATGCTATTGATGCTTAAACACACAAATGAAAAATTACAATGAGAATGCAGTAAGAAACTAAATGGGTGTCGTTGTTGAGGAGACTTGACTCCGTCTGGACTTGTTGAGCTTGAATACTTTCTGCAGTTCCTTCCAAACACTTCAGATTAATTCAAAAGAGAACTCCAACAAAGTCACCCATGAGTTGTAAACTTTTGCCTTGCTTTAGGGATTCGAGCAATGCGAGTGATGCAATGCTCAAGATAAGAGTATGTCTTGCTTATCCCTCGTGCGGGAGCCCCAAACATAGATGTTGGAGAAAGTATTTGCCATCAAACGTGGAAGAACCTTGCAAGTTCATCAAACTTAGAAAAGCTATCTTTTGTAAGGAAAGCTCGAAACACCAACTGAAACACCAACCCTCAGGGATACAACTGAGCACAAGAACCTTGAGAAGGAGAGGTACTTTTATTATTATCATATCAATGAGTTTAAACAGGGAATTTTTCGAAATTTGAGACTTTCTGAAATCTGAGCTTTCATTCGGGCAAGGGAATTCCATTCACCCACATGTTTCCTCCTTGAAGGGTTATATACCTCTCGTCGATCAACTGTTGTACTTTGGCTTTGAAAGCGTTGCAGTCCTCAGTTGAGTGCCCTGCTGATCCAGCGTGATGCCCACATTGCACATTAGGGTCATGCCCAGGTGGAAACGGGCGTGGTGGAGGTTTCAGAGATTTGGGGACCACCAATGAGCTTTGCACTAGATATGGCAGAAGTTTAGTGTATGTCATAGGAATCTGGTCCAGAGGAGCATTTCTTCGTCCCAAATTACTTCTAGGTGGGTATTCATTCAGATGACCTTGTTGATGATTCTGTTCAGGTGTCTTCTCCCTTTGATTTGGTTGTGAAACAATCGGAGACTGATGAAGTGGGAAACCTGGAACCCAAGATGGTGCATTTGAAGTAGATCCGACATAGAAGCATGAATCAACCTTTCTTTCCACCACATATGGAACCCTGTTTCCTTAAACAATCATACCCTCGGGGGTGAACAAAATCACTTTTGAATCAATGAGATCTTGAACTTGATGTTTCATCGCCTTACAATTCTCAATGTCATGGCCAGGTGCCCCAGAATGGAACTCGCATCGAGCATTGACATCAAAGTTGGGAGGAAGCTTTTCAGGCGTAGCCAAATCTCGTAGCTCAATCAACTGAAGTTCCAGCAAGCGAGGAAGTAACTGAGCATAAGGCAACGGGATAGGATTGAGAACTCTCTGAGGTATCTTAGGCTTTTTCCCACGCATTTGGCCCCCTTGATTCATTCTAGGGACATGAACAGATTGACGTGGAGATAATGGCACTTGAAATTGAGGGAGAGCTCCCTGAGGCATCCCATGAGTGAAAAGAGATCCTATTAAAGAGAAGGAGTCAACAATTTCTGTTGTAGCAGCAGGGGCAACATCACCTTCCTTTCTTAGTACCGTTTTCAGAACTTCCATGACCAGGCTCACTTGAGTCTTCAACTGACTATTCTCCTCTTTTAGTGCATCCTGATTACGGACCAAGTCTCGCATCTCCAACATAAGATGACCCATTTGTTCCTTCATCTCATCCATTTCCTCACGGAGTTGTTCCATAGTTGATCTTGGAGTTGTGGCAGTGAGAAGTCAAATCTGTTGTTGATCTTGAAATCTGGATAGAAACGGTCCCATAAGTCTTTGAAAGAACCATGAAATGCATGATAGTATGAATGCGTGTTTCATTTATGAGAGATCCTAAAGTCTTTTCTCACACTTTCATCTTTGTTTTTTGGAATCAAAGCTTCTCTTTTGTATAGAATATCTTTTCTTTTCTTTTTTGCTTTTTCTTTTTTTTGGAATCAAGGTTTTGTTTTATATGGAGTATCTTTTCTTTTCTTTTTCCTTTTTTTTCCTTTTTTTTTGGAAATAGACTTTAGGATCTTTCATAGATGAAGTGGATAAAACAATGATGTTATGCAATGCAACAGCATGGGATCAAGGTCCATATAATCTTAGTAACCACTGTACAATCTTCTGAATAACTGATATAGGTCAGATGTCATGAGATCAAAGGTCCGGCACCTTTTTGAATACCAAGAAAACCAATAGTCACCAACAGAACAGAATAGTCACCAACGGTACCTGTCATGTATATCCCACCCCACTCACAGGTGTAGTCTAGGTCAAGGTAGGTCAATGGCTTCCAGCGTTATCAGTTCTCCTGAAACACCATCATTGTCGCAAATACATGCCAACAACGGTATCTCATTTGAACCTCAACTGGTCGTGGGTCTCATGATCGCAATCAACAGAACCTGACATTCTGTTGGCGTCATGACTATCCACTCTGTCCTAGGTATCCTATGTGTCACTCTGGCCTAGGTATTGGGCCTTTTACCTCATAGAACATCCCACCCAACCTGCAAACAGTGAAAATATATGGTCACGAAGGGGATCCCAATCCAGTCCAGATGCATGCGGAAGATAAACATGATATGCAAACGGGAAAGTAAACAGGATATGCGAAACATAAAATAAATACATAAAATAAATAAATGCACGTATAGACAAAACATAGCACACCCAGTAAATAAACAAACAAACGGATAAGCTAGGATCGACTCACTAAGGATGGACCCGCAATAGGTCTAGCAACATCCCCAGCAGAGTCGCCAGCTGTCGCACGCTCGCGAAAAATGAACAGAGTCGCCACCAATATATTTATCCCATAAGGGAAAAGAATATCAGAAAACCTAACAAAGGAAGGAACAAGGTCTTGCGACCAGAGAATCTAGGTGCGGGAGTCGGTTACGCGAGGGGAAGGTACTAGCACCCCTCATGCCCATCGTACTCGATGGTATCCACCTATGTTTGTTTCTATCTAAAGGGTGTATAACTATGTCTATATCTAAATGTGAAATGAATGCAAAATATAGGGAAAATAAAGAATTGTACTCGCACGGGCCCTACCCCGCTGCCTACGTATCCTTTTCAGGAATCAGAGTTACCGTAGGTCGGCTCACGATTTTCTGTTTGTTTTTGTGTTTTTTAGTTGGGCGGAGTTAACGCTCGCGCTCTTGCATAAGGGGACAACCTAGGATGCAATGGAGCGGAGATAACGGTGCCCTTAGGTGGCAAAGAGGCAAAAGGAAAAGAGATTGGTTTGTGTCTTTTAGGGTAGATGAGTGATGAACAGTTCCCAATACCGGGCCACTCACCACTTTCTCTACTTTGTTTTAATCTGAACCATTGTTAGGTGTTTTAAATGTTTTTTGGTTGTGTATTTTTTAAGGGGAATTTGTTTGCGAGTTGAATCACATAAAAATGTATAATGATCGAGAAGCAGATTAGGGAATGAATCCCACTCACTTCCATCCCATTATATAATGTTTGAGAAACAGATTAGAGAATGAATCTCACTCATTTCTCTCCCATTAATTAATGTTTGAGAAACAGATTAGGGAATGAATCCCACTCATTTCTCTCCCATTAAGTAGCGACCGAGAAACAGATTAGGGAATGAATCCCACTCGTTTCTATGCCACTAAGCGATTGAGAAACAGATTAGGGAATGAATCCCACTCATTTCTCTATCCCTTTCTTAATGTGATTCGCATCTTCCTTTTATTAATGTTTTAAAGAGTTGAAAAAGAAAAAGAATGCAATAGGGAACTAGATCTAACATTCTAATCTATGTTATTCTAATCTATAAATGGCCCTAAGGTCGAGGATAACTATCCTATCTCAATTCCTCTTAACAAAGGAGGAAGAGTCTAAGGGAACATGGCAAGCAATAGTAAGGAATAAGCAACATCAAAGCAAGGAATGAGAGGCTAAGCATGGACACGAGAGAAAGAAGACCCAAGTCAGTAGCAAAACAAGGGATTGAATGTCCCAAATCAAATACAAAAGCATCACGGTGTCATACAAAAATATCCACAAGAAGTTACCAAAGTATCGCATGAGTCGTTACTTACCAATTAGCGGATAAACTTCAATTAATCAAAACAAAAACAAGTGAACACATGAACTAGGCTTGAAGTCAGTAGCAAACTCATTTGTTTAGTTCTAATATCCTATTTTAATCTATATTAGTCAATTAGCATGAAGCAATACAAAACTCTAACCAAAACTAGACAACATTAGGTCAATACTAGCTAAACGGTTTCAAATCGTGAATGAAGTTAGAAACATGTAATCAAATGGTGCAAGTCAGTAGCAAATAGCCTCTACTAGACGCCTAAACAACCACAAAATCATGCCGAAGAGTTTCACACAAAATTACGGGTCATTTGTACAAGTTACGATGCAATCGTCACCCAAAAACAAGTTATTCACATGTGAGAAAGGAAGATCGAGTAAAATAAGAAAACATGAATTAAAATTTTCAATTCCAGGTCTTAGGACCTCTAAACATCCCTAATTATATGTACAAAAGGGAACCAACATTATTGCATGAATGCATTTCAATTTGAGAGCGCAAACGTCACAAACATCTATTGGAGACGCATGTTAATCGAGTCAAACAACACTAACCAAATACCAATCAAAACAAAGAATTAGGAGTTCATTTTTTATATACAATATCATGGATTAGTCTACCGCAATCATACAAAAATTGGTGGTTAAATTCTGATCCTAACATGTTAAACGAAATTACTTTGTAAAATCTATCAAAACCAAAAGAAACACGAATATACCAAAGCAAATGATTTATTAAAAATAGTAATACAATTTCTAAAAATATACCGAAAATGCTACAATTATTTAAACACATGAAATTATCTAAAACATATTTTTGCACATTTTTTACTGGAGTTAAAATTGATTAACCGAACAAAAGTCAGAAGAGAAACAAATTGCAAAAGGAGAAAAATCTAACAACACAGGGGGGTGCAGAAGCAAAATGAAATGCATTGGATTCTTGTAAAAGGCGCGTATTGGGCCTTATCCTGGGGGTGGAAATAGCAATTTCGTATGGCCTAATGGAGATTCAATCCATCTTCAGATTTTGTTTGATCCAATTAATCACAATTATCTTCAGATTAGCAACTAAATCCAATTAATCAACAATTACTCACATTAAACTCATATTAACTAACATCCTATGTCAATTATCACATTAATCTTGAAAGAGATATCAGATGAGGATTAGGTTAGAATTACTTGTGACGCATCATCTTCCTCATATGAACGGCGCCGGAATGCTTCCCCTCTCTGATCCACATTCTTCCCTCCGCCACTCATCTCACTCGTCTCATCTCTCAGTTCAAAACTCTCGTCACCGCTCGGTCTCTCTTTCTCACGCGACGAAGCAATCTCAAGGCGGTGTAAGACTCAGACCCCTCTCCGAATGCTTCTCTCCGATTTCTCTGTGTTCTTACTGATGAAATGTTGCTGATTGAGTTTTTTTGTTGATTATGAAGATGATAATTGTTGTTGGTGAATCGGTGATGAATCCAGAAAGAAAGATGCAGGTGATGTATGAAGATTGTTGCGTTGAGAAAGCGGTGAAGATCTGTTTATGGTGATTGAATCGGAGAGGTGAAAAGGATGATGAAGAAGGTGAATTGAGGGAGAGATTACGGTGAAGAAAATTCAGAGGTTGTTGAAGATATGGTGATGAATTGAAGAGATGTGGAGAATTCGAGATTGGGAGAAGAAGGTTGAAGAAGTCAAGAGAGAAAGATGAAGGTGAGTTTGTTACGATTCAGTTACAGATTCTTTTGGTGAGTTTTTCGTTCTCGATTTTTTTCCTTTTTCGGTTATCTGAATTTTTCTACTCATTTCTTCTGCCAAATACTCGATCCTTCTGAGCTTATTTCTTCTAATTTTCTGGAGAATCCGTTAGTGAACCGGTTCGTTTTTTTATTATGTGCTGCAGACTTGGTATGCTTATCTTTCCAGAGCTGTGATTACTTGTGTGCAGGTTTTATGTTGAAGTGGGCAGCGGTTGATGTGCAGGCTTGCGGTTCGGTTTAATATCGAACCGGTTTCTCGTTTCCGCCATGGGGTTTGGCTTCGACAGAAGCTTATATTTCCTTGAATGAAACTTGAACATGTCTTATGAATGGTTGAAATCTTGAAGGAATTTTCTAATTGAACCTCCTTATCCATCTAATGACACAAGGGATGGACATTGATTTTGAGTTTTTAAATGGTGACCATATGTTGAATTGGATTTGAGTGAAGAACTTCAGCCTCGTAACACTATACCATGGAACGGACATGAGCCTTTGGATCTTGATGGATTTTGATGAATAAAATCAATGAAAAGCCTTGAATGACTTTGTATTCCCATTTCAAATTTTGCACAGCAATCCTGAATTCAACCTCTAACACGATTCCCTTTGCATCGCAACCAACAAATCAATGAGAGAAATAAAGCTTTGGTCGCAAGCAATCCACGACCTCATTTCTTGCATCATGTATCTAGTATCTTAGTTTGAATTAAATTCTCGATGAGCAAAAGGCCTTGAACAAAATTTGAATAATAAGGTCAATTAGATCATCAAATTCATCCTCAAATCATCGTGACCTTAATTTAATCTCAATCCCTCAATTTAAACCAAACCACCAATCAATTGCGTATAGCGGCGCCTTGAACGCAATTAACCCACAAGTCTAACCCTCACATCTTGACAGGTATTGTACTTCAATCTGACATAACAACAATCCTTTGAGGAATTCTTGAGGGAGATAAGAATTGGAGCACATAAGAACACCTCAACCTGAAAACCACTGAATCTCAGTTGAATTAACGATTGTAGACACTGCGCATAAGAACCATAATCCCCTTGCCTTTGATGAATCTTCATAGAGAAAGACCTTGCAGCTTTAGGAGAAAGAAGTCCATCATGACCGCCCATACAAAACCTATCTTCCAAGACCTTTAATCCAATGCAAAGTTATTGATGAATGATGCATAATGCGTTAAATGACCTAGTGGAGGTATGCAGATGAAATGCGAAGCTAAAGCCAGTTAGAAATTAAAGGGTGGGACAAATTTGGGGTATGACACTTTATATAGTAAATACACTTTTGTACCAAAAGAATCAACTAGCAAAACAACATATTCTCTTCATATTACCTGTCACTATTGTTGCAAAAAGGGTCATACCATTGAAAAATGCAAATTTAGGAGGATTTTGGTTCCTAAAGGAGTATTTCAATGGCTTCCTAAGTGCAACAAATTATGTACTCACTACCAAGGACCCAATGAAAATTGGGGACCTCCCTCTCTAAATTAATTTTGCAGGAAAACTGTCTTGACATTGCCGAAAGGTTGTGGTTCCTTGATAGCGGATGCTCAAGACACATGACGGGAGACATATCACTTTTCGTTGAGTTTCACGCAAAAAAAAGGGGTATGTCACCTATGGAGACAACAATCGGGGAGCTATACTTGGTAAAGGAAGTGTAGGTAACCCCTCTACCACAACTATAACTGATGTATTGCTAGTAGAAGGTCTTAAACATAATTTCTTAAGTATAAGTCAATTGTGCGACAAAGATTTTAAAGTAACTTTTACAAATTCTGGTTGCACAATAGAACATACTAAGAAAAGAGACATTATGTTTAATGGCTTAAGAGTAAACAACATCTATATGCTAAACTTGGACGAAGTATCTAAGTCAAGTACCAAGTGTCTAATTGCTCTAGGCGAAGACTCATGGCTTTGGCATAGACGCCTCGCTCACATTAATTTTGACTTACTTTACAAGGTTGTCACAAAAGACTTAGTAATCGGCTTACCAAAAATAAAGTTTTCAAAGGATCATCTATGTGATGCTTGTCAAAAGGGAAAGCAAACAAAAACCTCTTTTAAATCAAAGAACGTGGTTTCAACATCACGCCCTCTTGAACTCCTTCACATGGATCTTTTTGGCCCTTCAAGGACTAAAAGCATAGGTGGAAACATCTATGGTTTTGTCTTTGTCGATGATTACTCTAGATTTTGTTGGACAATCTTTCTACCTAGTAAGGATCAAACTTTTCCAGCTTTCACGCAATTTGCAAGATTATGTCAAAATAAAATGAACACCAAAATAGTTGCAATTCGAAGTGATCACGGTGGAGAATTTGAAAACTATCTTTTTGAAAAATACTGTGATAAACATGGAATTGAGCATAACTTTTCAGCTCCTAGAACACCACAACAAAACGGAGTGGTTGAACGTAAAAATCGTGTTCTAGAGGAGTTGGCAAGAACAATGCTAAATGAGGGTAGTCTACCTAAATATTTTTGGGCTGACGCTATTAGCACCGCATGTTATGTTTTGAATAGGATATTAATACGTCCTATACTAAAAAAAACGCCATATGAATTATTAAAAGGTAGAAAACCAAATGTGTCACATCTCCACGTATTCGGTTGCAAGTGTTTTGTGCTGAACAATGGTAAGGATAATCTTGGGAAATTCGATGCTAAAGCTGGCGAAGGCATCTTTCTTGGTTACTCACAATCTAGCAAAGCATATAGGATATACAACAAAAGATTACTTATAGTAGAAGAGTCAGTACATGTGTCTTTTGATGAATCTTATACAAAATATGTCGAGAAAGGTATATCTTTTGATAGTGCAGATCCATCTACTGAAGACATTGTCAAAGATAAGGAAGACGAGAGTGAAATTATTGTGAAGAAAGGTGCTGATAAAGAGAAAGATGAGTCTCATGATGATGATGAAAAAGAAAGCATCTCAAACAATGAAGAACTTCCTAAGGCCTGGACAAATGTAAAAGATTATCCAATTGACAATATAATAGGGGACATCTCAAAGGGCGTTACAACACGCTCCAAGATAAGTGACTTTTGTCATCATTTTGTTTTCGTTTCACAAGTTGAGCCGAAAAACGCTAAGGACGCATTACTTGATGAGCATTGGCTAATGGCCATGCAAGAAGAATTAAACCAATTTAAACAGAATGATGTTTGGGACCTAGTCCCTCATTCGGGAGATCATCAAGTAATCGGCACTAGATGGGTTTTTCGTAACAAACTTGATGAAAACGGAGTTATTAATAGAAACAAAGCTAGATTAGTTGCTCAAGGTTACAATCAAGAGGAAGGTTTTGATTATAAAGAGACATACGCTCCCGTAGCACGTCTCGAAGCTATTCGTCTCTTACTTGCCTATGCTTGTTCAAAAGATTTTAAACTATTTCAAATGGATGTTAAAAGCGCCTTTCTAAATGGCTATATAAATGAAGAGGTCTATGTCGCTCAGCCACCCGACTTTGAGAATTACATGTATCCAACTCATGTTTATAAGTTGAAACGTGCTTTATACGGTCTCAAACAAGCCCATAGGGCTTGGTATGAACGTTTGAGCAAATTTCTACTTAGTCAAGGATACTTTAGGGGTAAAGTTGATACTACTCTCTTCATTAAAAGAAAAGATAAAGATATACTCTTGGTTCAAGTTTATGTAGATGATATTATATTTGGGTCGACTAATGCAAAACTTGTCAAAGAATTTTCTAAGCTTATGCAGAGTGAATTTGAGACGAGTCTCATGGGAGAGTTGCATCTGGTTCAAACCAAGTATTGTACAGAGTTGCTTAAAAGATTTGGAATGAATGAGGCAAAGGAGATTGACACACCTATGGCAACAAATAGTAACCTAGACAAAGATGAGAAAGGTAAAGAGGTTGATGTGAAATTGTACCGAGGTATGATAGGTTCACTATTGTATCTCACAGCTTCAAGACCGGACATCATGTTTAGTGTATGTATGTGTGCAAGATACCAATCTTGTCCAAAGGAATCACACTTAAAAGCTGTAAAAAGAATTCTACGATATCTACGTGGAACTACTACATATGGCCTATGGTATCCTAAAGGCAATGAATGTTATTTGGTGGGATTCTCCGACTCAGACTTTGCTGGATGCAAATCCGACAGAAAGAGCACCAGTGGGACATGTCATCTATTCTCAAATTCATTAATAAGCTGGCATAGCAAGAAACAAGTATCAGTTGCATTATCTACCACTGAGGTAGAATACGTAGCTGCCGGAAGCTGATGTGCTCAGATATTATGGCTCAAGCAACAACTCATTGACTTTGGTATTAAGCTTGATTGTATACCTATCATGTGCGATAACACAAGTGCCATAAACTTGAGCAAGAATCCTATTTTACACTCACGAACCAAGCATATTGAAATAAGGCATCACTTCCTAAGAGATCATGTAGAGAAAGGAGAAGTTATATTTGAACATGTAGAGAGCAAGAAGCAACTAGCTGACATCTTCACCAAACCTCTAGCAACGGAGCAGTTCTTCAATATTCGTAGGGAATTAGGGATATTAGATATCTCTAATTTAAGCTAAATGCGTTTGTTCTCTTAATTTTATTCCTTTACTTTCTATATATATATTGATTATGCTCAAGCTAACATCTCTTTTAGTATGAAGGTAGTTCATCATCAAATCAAGCATCATTCCACATTGACTAGAGGATTATACTTCATTCTACGAAATGATGACAAGATACCTACAATTGAGAAAGTGGTAACATGTTTGTTGTTCACTTTCAAAAATTTTATTGATACTATAATATGCTATCAATTAACATGCTTACAGTGACATTATACATGCTTTTCCATATCTCATTTACACACATATGTTGATCATCATTCTACATAACATATCACGTTTTGGATATACATGCATGTAGAATAAGCATATCACCATCATTCATAAGCATATCACTGCATTTATAGCATTTGAGGCAATTTAGGTCGACCTAATTCGTCTCTGAGTCGACCTACAGAATTTTTTTTCCCAATTAACAAAATCATGCTCAGTTACGTCGACCTACCCCTCTTTTAGGTCGACATAATCTGAATTTTTTTTGGGGGTCCTTCTGCTAGGTCGACCCAGCCTCCTATTAGGTCGACCTACTAATACAAAATTTCCAAAATTGGGCCTGTTTGTCGACCCAGCCCATCTCCATTCATTATTATGCATCCATTTTTCATTCCTCCTCATTCCCATACACTTGTGTACGGCCAACCCTAATTCTCCTACAGCATACTTCTCCAATCATCCTCTTTCTCACTCAAATCTCCTCCAACCATGGCACCAAAATCAAGAAAGGGAAAGGAAATCACATCTGGTTCATCTTCTCAATCGGTAAGTGCTATAGCTCTTGTTCATCTTGATTGTAGGGAAAACTTTGAGAAGTGGCAAATGAAAAGGAAAATTGTTAGGCAATATATCTATAACCCACATGTTGTCAAACATATGCATATTCCCGATGTTGCAAATCTGATTGAACACCAAAATATTCATCCATTGGTGCAATGTGACACTCTGTACTGTGGAAATACCGTTAGGGCTTTCTATGTAGGGTTCCAAAAAGGGGACGGTTGTAATTTCCGATTTAAGATGGGATTCAGGTCGCATGTTGTTGACAAACGGGCTTGGATAAGCATTTTTGGCCTCACACTTGTAGGAGATGAATTCTGTATGGAAGACGGTGAAATGCCGGGCAACTATGATCATGTGGCCTACATGAAATCCATTCTCAAAGACCCTTCCGTCTTTGACAAGCCAAATGAAACAATCACAGCTGGTCACTTAAAGAGAGATCCTAGGCTCCTAAATTGGATCATCTCAAGAGTCATTCGCCCAAGAGCAGGAGGATTCTCAAAAATTGAACGCAATGAAGTTGTGTTAATGTATCTGCTGCAAAACAGAACACGTGTACACTGGCCACACTCTCTAGCTGCCAAGTTCCATGAAGTACAGCAGAAAACTACTGCTCTATGTTATGGTTCAATCATTCAAACAATCGTGAACCATTTCGGCATGAAGCTTGATAACTTGCCCTACATCCACATGCAACAGTCTCAAGACTTCTCCCAAACAACCTTAACCCTCATGGGATACCACTGGGATCCAAATAGGAAAACCTACTATCTCATTCAAAAGGGAATCGGAAAGATCATATACAACTATGACGATCCTACAGAGTTTGGCCCCCTTGCAGGTAACGATGAAGAAGGCAATGATCAAGACATAGCAAATGATGACGATCACACTATGGAAGATGTTTCACATCACCCGGATCCAAACTGGCAATATATTCCATCACAAGAAGAGGAAATCCCTTGGGGATACACAACTCAACCTCAGCTGGATCAGTCCAACATCATTTCCATGCTTGAAAATATGCAAATCTGTCACCAACAAAACTTCGAAGCACAGCAGCTCCAGTTCCAAAACTTGCAACAGCTTCAACAAGAGCGTTATGAGGAACAACAAAGTTAGTATGCAACTCTACACCGCCTAGCTCAAGAGCACAAAACTGATTTTGAAACCTTTGCGTCTAATCTGATTGAGCGCCACAATCGCCTTGAAGAAACATCAGCAAATAGACATGCCAGTCTGAGCCAACGCTTCAACATCCTTAACACTTCTGTCAATGATCTACTGGAACAAGTGGAAGAGGATCGACCTCATGGATTCCACAGAGGACGAGGACGATGGGGCAGACATTAGCAAGCCTTGCATATCATTAGCCATCTCATTGCATTGCATTTCATTTCATATCTCTATTTTTTTGTTGTCTACCTTAATTACTTGACATTGAGCTTGGTTTTGTAACCTTAATTATGCCTGGATATTATATTGTGCCTTTCTATATCATATTTGATCTGCACTATTATGATATTATCTTTCTATATTATTTTTGCCTTCTGCTTCTCTCTTTCTATTTTCTGGCTTTTTGATGTTGTCAAAGGGGGAGATAAATTGAGAGTACGGGGGAGCTTAGTACGGGGGAGCTAACACATACAAGATATGAGCTGTGAATACGGGGGAGCGTTCGTCATTCAAGCAAATGTTTGCCATCATCAAAAAGGGGGAGTTTGTAAGAACAAGCATACACTCACAAATGAGTTTTTGATTCATGGCATACATCACAAGCAATCAAATACAAGCGCACAAGTGAATGACTCAAAGAAAATGATGTTTTGACCAACTTTGCATCTGTCAGGTCGACCTAGTTCACAATCAGGTCGACCCAAATTGAAGCAAAAACTGCATACTTCTGTTAGGTCGACCTAGAGCTTCAGCAGGTCGACTCAAAGTGAAGCAAAAAAACACCATGTCTCTGTTAGGTCGACTCATCCTCCACCCTAGGTCGACCTAAACTGAAGAAAAGTCTCAAGAATGCAACTTAACTGACTTTAGGTCGACCTAAGCTACCAACAGGTCGACTCAACTGGAAGCAATTACAATTTGGCCAAATCTACCTCTGTTAGGTCGACCTAACCAACAACGCAGGTCGACCTATCTGCTCAAAACTCGCCAAACTTAGTGTGTTTTGCTGATACACAGATCCTGCTCCTTTATATATTCTTTCATGTCATTTATTGCAAATCAACACCAACAACTGAAAGATACACAAGGGCTTCTCATCTTCGATCATCGACACAACTCCAACACAACTACACACAATCATTTTTGCATTGAGGGTTTGCGTTCAAGATCGATAACGTCCATGGAACGGAATTGAAGATTCCTAGTGGGTGAAGATTTGTGGGGTTTTGGTGAATAAAATCTGCGGATTTTGCCCTCCAAGATTGGTGAATTTTGGGGGATTTTATCAAGAGGCTTTATCAAAGATTCAGCTGAGTGTGAAGATTGAAGAATAAGGGTTCGAGGAATTCAATACACTGCAGCAAGGAAATCAAAGTGAAGCTCTTGGAAGACCTTGATCTGGCTCAAGATTAAGGGGGAAGAAGATTCAAAGGATCAACATAATTGGTTTATCGTTTATCGCTTTGTTATCTTCTTTGTATAAACTGTTTTCAATAATAATGAAAGACATCCCAATTCCCGTTTGGAATTGGGGGCAGATGTAGTCGTAGCGAGGACGATCGACGAACTGCCTAAACAAATATCGTGTTGTTATTGCTTTTGTCTTTTCATTTACGTTCTGTTCGTACTTGGTTATAATTGCAAACTGATCAACGATTCAAGTGTTTAAATTGTGTTTTAAGAACCTTCGTAAACATCACAATTCACCACATATTGAATCACAATCAATTTGGATATTATCACCAAGTGTTTGTGCTTTTGCTTCATCCATTATCAAAGCATTGCAAACAAAGTTTATCAAATCAGAAGGTAATCGTTTTTCATTAGAGCAACGAATTGATTCTATAATCTATCCTTTCATTATTAATCCCAATTATCTTGTGGTTTTATCACATATACAACCTTTTCAATAGCGGTTCGGATTAGACGCGAGTCGATCCTGAACCGCTTTCGCTTAAGTTTGAAATAATTCCGAAAAACTCGGAGAGATCTATTCACCCCCCTCTAGATCCTTAAGCCTAGCGTCTAACAACTTAATGGTAAAAGTTGCTAATAAAGAGAAAAAACAAACAAAAAAACAAAGATTACTGGTGCTGGAATCTCATGTGGCTGGTCCCTGAGGGAACACCATAGGGAGCGCTTCCTGGGACGTTTAGATCTGGGTTCCTGAAGAATCAATGGCAAATATGTGAGAGTGTCCCGTACGCGCGAAGTGCCTGGCCTCATGGTATCTATGAATCAAATACTGCAAAATAGTTGAGTAAAATATTGCAAGAGGTAGGGTTCGAACCCGTGCCCTTGTATGTTAACATCCTGAAACTTGTACGCGACTAGCTGAGCTATGACTGTCAAGTTGAAAGCATATTAAAAGAAAAACAACAAATATTAAGATAATCATCAAAACTCAATTTCAAATGCTGGTCAATACGTAGGGCCCACTACTTGCGAGAGGACTAATTGCAGCGCACGAAGAGGCCACGCATTCAGTCAAATATTCAAATCTACTATTCATCGTATCCTTCACGAAATCAAACATGAATCTGCTACGGTTCAGCAACGCATTTGCTACGGATTCTGCACTTCTTTTGGTAGCTAATCCCTGTCGGTTCTTAAATCACAAAATACGTCAAATAAAAACATGAGGAGGACCGTACCCCCCTAATTCAAGGTCTCTGAATCCATTGGTGATGCTTTCTTCTTGGCCTGGAAAAGCTTGCAAATGCAAAAACGAAACATGTGTGTTTGAACGCCCTAACAGTGGTGGTTGTTTATTCTTACGTCCAAGATTGTTAATAATGGATCAAAATTATCTCAAACATTATAAGGAACACATACATGTATATAGAATCAGTCAAGAGTACATGAATTATGAATATGGATAAAATTTTCTTTACCACGAGGATGCACCCTTGGTGGTGATGATATGGCGTGTTGCAATCCTCCAAAATGATTGAGGATCGATCCTGACAACCTTGAGAAGATGATAAAGTGCCTGGAATTCGTGAAGAATGGCTCAAAGGAATAAATCGAGACAAATCAATGCAAAATAGTACAAAAAGGGGAGTTTCGAAGGAAGTGAAAAATCATGCTACATGAAGCTTGACATGACCACTTGTGTCACCTGAAACTGGCCGTGTTAAGATGAAGCGTGGCCAAGTAAATTCAACAAAGATAAAAGTCAGGGGGCTGATACATCCCGTGTTAGCAAGTGTGAGATCTGGAAATTTTCAGCATGTTTCTCATTGTGACAAGCGTGTAGTATTTTGATCATAACTAGAGCTTCGTAACTCGGAATGACGCGGTTCCGGTGGAAACATTTTGCTAACGAAAAGGGATACAACTTTGATGTTGAAGTCAAAGCCAAATTCTGAAGTCAGAGGCTGACACGGGCAGCCCGTGTCAGCCTGCGCGTCAGATTTTAGAAATTCAGCATTTTATGATTTTTAAAGAACCAGAGGGCAGTTTTGGCATTTTACCTAGACTAGAAAACCTATGAGGATAAGTAAGTAATTTGGAGAAGGAGAAAAGGACTTTTTTTGGCCAAGAGAAGACACGATTGAAGATTGGAGAAAACAAGGGTTTGGGAGAGAAGAAGGTTTTCATGAACAGAAGCGATTGAAGATCAACTTTCATCTCAATTTTTGTAATGTCTCTATTTTATATTTTGTTTTCTTTGGACAATATGAGTAACTAAACCCTAATTCTAGGGGGTGTCCCTGATTTGATTATGTAATGATTTTGAATTCCTGAGTTCATCAATAGATTTATTTTCTTATTTAATTTAATTGTACAAGGTTTTTATGCTTTCTTTGTCGGACCAACAAGATTGATTTACGGTTAACAACCAGCTGGACAGAGGTTGTTAAGGTTTTTGTACGATTAGACTATAGTAGATATCACCTAGGACTAGGGATACCCTATAGTTACCGATTAACTCTTGATAACATAAAGGCTTGATTTCATCATAATTCTCTAAGGACTTAGGATTTAGGATGAATGTTCAAAGGTTTTCCCACTAAGGACTTAGGGGAAAATAATCTAAAGGGCGGTAATTAAAGGTTATGAACTTGTTGAAGAAATCAAAATTCAAGGTTATTACAGGGCAAATCATACACTTTACCCTAGCATGCTCTCATATTTGTTAAAACCACTTAGTCAATTTTCTGTCATTTTTACTTATTATTAATTTATAATTGCAAATCAAAACTCCAAATATAGTTTTTGTTTAATTGAGCCACTATTGAAACTCGATATTAATGCAGTCCTTGATATCGACATTCGGGGAATTTCCCTATTGTTACTACAGAGGCAAAATAGTACACTTGCTATTTTACCGATCAGTTATGTATGTAATGTGAATGAGGTTCTCGAAATAAACGAGAATACTGTATGTTATGTATGTATTGTGAACGATGCATGGATGGACTATATAGTCGAAGCATATTGGTAACTTTGTATAGCAATTGCTGGTTGAGAAAATAAATCTCTGTATGCTACTAGAGATGATAACAAGGTGATTGTGTTGAGAATTCCCGTCTTCCGTTCGAGGATATCCAACTGGGGATTTTTATTACCGCTTGGGGATGAAAGTAGCTTGAGTGATTTGATCCTGATGTGCCCTGATTGGGGATAAGAGAGATGGATAAATGACAAAGTTTCCACTGTGAGTGCCAACTTTACTGGGAACAGTGAGTTTGAATAAACCCTGTTGGAGAAGAAGATTGTATCGGAGAGCCTGTAGTATTGGAGACGTACACTCCGTTGGGGAAACAGGTCTCTGTTAGGAAAGACCTGTAATGTTTTGGCTCATATCTCTTATGCTGAAGCATTTCTTGACCTTGGGCCCAACATCAAAGTTGTAGAGAATCAAAATTCCTTGACAATGAGCTTTGGTTGAGGAATTTCTGATGAACCATGTGAGAGTTATGGCCAGTCAAAGTTCAGTTGACTTTTAGTACAAAACCCTAATTTAGAAACTTTGACTTTTGATTCAATCTTGAGTTTTCTTGATGAATCATGATCAACCCTTGATAAAATGATGAATTTGATTTCAAAATGTTGATGTTGACCAAAAGTTAGGAGTTTTGACTGTAATTTGACCATAGTTGACTTTTAGGTCAAGCTGGTCGACTATTGATCAATTGAGCAATTAGCTGAGCAATCTTATAAATCAGAGGTTGAAACTTGATATGGGATTTCTTTGAAGCATATAGGAAGCTATGAAGTCCACTTGAGGTGTCAGAAACCTTATTTCCTTGAAAAGAAGCCAAACCCTAGTTGAGGATCTATTGCTTAGGAGAATTGTGAGCATGCCCAATTCTTGTGTAGCCTAGAGCATTTGATGATCATATGAACCTGAAGAGATTGTTTGAACCAAAATAACTTTGAAATATGGTGGGCAAATTTCGGGGTATGACAGCTGCCCCTGTTCAATCTTCTTAAACCCGAAGAGGTAGATTGGCACGTCTTCCAATCGTGATCTGAAGGTATAAGAGGATTGAACACTAGAATACCTAGAAATTTGCACTCGCTGGTGCGGGAAATAATGATGGAGATGGGCTTAGAGATGCCATCCAATTGTTGACGGAGTGTTGTCGGAGATGGGCTTAAAGATGCCATCCAGACATTTGACAAGATGTTTATCTAAAGTAGATGCTGCATTGATTGTGTATGAAGGAGAGATTCATAAAAATGAAGTAATGTCTTACAGAAGACTACCTAGAGAGGTTCCTCAAAAGGGTAAATCATTGACTGACGTAAAGAAGATTAGGCTTTACACAAAGCTCGGGAAGTGTCTTGTAGAAGATTAACTGAGAAACTCCTTGAAAAGGGGGATAGATGTCTTATAAAAGATTGGATACATACTTTAAAGAAGATTACCTTGAAAGGTTGAGATATGTCTTAAAGAAAACTAGCCTAGAGAGGATATGAAATGTCTTAAACAATACTGACCTAGAAAGGCTCATAGAAAAGATATGAAATATATTAGAGAAGACTACCTGGAGGTTCCTGAATAGGATGAGCAACGTCTTAAACAAGACTATCTAGAAAGGATATGATATGTCTTAAACAAGACTACCTAGAAAGGATATGATATGTCTTAAACATGACTACCTAAAAAGGATATGATACGTCTTTAAACAAGATTAACCTAGAAAGGATATGAAACGTCTTAGACAAGACTACCTAGAAAGGTTGATAAACGTCTTAGAAAAGACTACCTAGACAGGTTCTTTAGAAAAGATGATAAACGTCTTAGACAAGACTACCTAGAAAGGTCGATAAAGGTCTTAGAAAGGACTACCTAGAAAGGTTCCTAGAAAGGATATGATATGTCTTAAACAAGACTGACCTAGAAAGGCTCCTAGAAAGGATGTGATATGTCTTAAACAAGAGTGACCTAGAAAGGCTCCTAGAAAGGATGTGATATGTCTTAAACAAGACTGACCTAGAAAGGCTCCTAGAAAGGATGTGATATGTCTTAAACAAGACTGGCCTAGAAAGGCTCCTAGAAAGGATGTGATATGTCTTAAGTAAGACTGACCTGGAAAGGCTCCTATAAAGGTTTCAATCATCTTATTTTAAAGGTTTTGATATCCTCCACAAGATAATCTATATGGATAGATATTTCTAACTCGATTATCCTTTCCTTTTTCGCTCTTTGCCAAGATGTCAGAGTAGTGTGAGACTCTACAAATTTCTCCCAAACATCCTTATCAATATATGGATATACCACATATGGAGGCTTATCTCTATCATTTGGATAATGAATATAATCATGGGTTAGTGATCAGTGGTTTTCGCACATATATTTTCCGTTGTTTTTATTTAGTGTTTGATGTTATTATTCGTCATTTTATGCTTTGGTTGTGTGTTTTAATGTTTTCAGGATCATATGGATAAATCGGAATAAATCAGTGCAAAACTCGGAGTTTCGAGGAAGTTCAGAAAGCATGATTCAGGAGGCCTGACACGGGTGGCCGTGTTGCTCAACACGGGTCGTGTCAGGAAGAGCACTGGGAGCAAAGCATGGAAAGAAGGAAAAACAGTGGTGCAACACGCGTGCCCGTGTTGCTCAACACGGCCCGTGTTGCTAAGCTTGGGACCAAAGAAGAAAAAGAAAAATGCCAGGGGACCAACACGGGTGCCCGTGTTGCTCAACACGGCCCGTGATGGGTTTGACGTTCATTTCAGTGATTTTTGTGATTTTGTTCAGTGGTTTGCCTGCAAGGGTGTTTTTGGGATTTCCAACCAACTTAAGTGAGTCTGCACTATTTAGGAGGGTTTTCAAGATGAATTAGGGATCTTTTTGCCACACGAAGAATTGGAGGATTGAGAAAAGAAGCCTATGCAATTGGAGAAGAACAGAGAACTCTCATGAGCAGAAGCCATTGAAGATCAAAGTTCATCATCTCTACTGTAATGTCTTTATTTGATATCTTTGTAATTTCTTTGGATGATATGAGTAGCTAAACCCCCCAATGCTATGGGGTGTCCCTGATTAACATTTGTGATGATTTTGAATTTCGAATTTCAATAACATATTTCTCTTTCATGTTCAATTTAATGGTATAAGGTTTTTAATGCTTTCCTCCTCGGACCAACTGGATTGATTTATGTCTGACAATTAGGATTGACCTCCATTGTTAGGGTTTTTATACCATTATACTATAGTAGATATCACCTAGGACTAGGGATATCCTATAGTAACCGGATTGTTCTTGATTATAATAATACTTGATTTGATCACTAATTTCGAAGGACTTTGGGATTAGGATTTCAATGTTCAAAGGTTTACCCACTAAGGACTTAGGAGCAAATACCCTTAAGAACCGGTAATTGATAAGTTGAATGTTGTTAATGAAACAAGGTTTCAGAATTGCTACATGTTAATGCACACACCTACCCTGGCATGTTACTCATATTTGGCCAAATCATCCTTTTTAAGTTTATTTGCAATTTAATTCGTAATCATAAAAACCAAAACCCCCAAGGCTTTTTGTTTAATTGAATTCCTACTGACGTTATAATATCACGCAGTCCTTGAGATCGATATTTGGGGAATTTTCCCTTTATTACTACAGAGGCAAAATAGTACACTTGCTATTTTCCCGATCAAGTTTTTGGCGCCGTTGCCGGGGACTGCCAAAATATAGAGTTTTGATATTAGTTCAATTGAATTTTTGTTACTCGTTAACTAAAAATTTGTTTTCAGTTTTTGTTTATTTGAATTTGATTTTATTATAAAAAAAAATTTATTTTATTTTTGTTCCTCATTCTAATAAGTGTCTAATCTGTTTATGCGAGGTAAGGCCTCAGCTGAATTTCTTTTTGACGCAGAAATTGAAAGGACTTTGCACGCAAGGCACAGACAGGCTCGTCAAACTAAACTGGAATCCGAGGAAGAAGTGATTACAGTTCATTCTGGTTCAGACACCGAAAGTGAAGAAGAGATCATGGGCGAGGTACCACCACCAGAGAGACTTCTCGGAGACTATGGTGCTAGAAACACACCGGGAGAAAGACTGATCGGTAAAATAGCAAGTGTACTATTTTGCCTATGTAGTAGTAATGGGAAAATCCCAAGTATCGAATCTCAAGGACTGCTTCACGATATAGAGTTTTCTCAGTATTTCAATTAAACAAAAGTTCAAAAGGTTGTTTTGGTTGGTTTTGCAAATAATGTAAATAAGCAGAATATTAAAACGATGAACAGAGATGAGTAGGTTGCTAGGGGTTGGTGAATGATTCTTCCTGTAACAACTATCCTTCTCAATACAATAACATAGTTTCACAATTGGTTACCGGTTCTCAAGAATATCTAATCCTAAGGCCTTAGTGAAAAGATCTTTGACGTCACAACCTAATTACTATGTCCATAGATAATTATAATTATGATCAAGCATTCCAATACCAAGAATTTCCGGTTAAGATAAAATATCCCTAGTCCTAGGTGATAATTATTATCCTATGTTCTTACTCATGTCAATGAACAATTGCTGTCCAGCTAAATTTATTCATACAAATTCATTATCCGTTTTTCCGACGGTTAAGACATAAATAACAGATGTAAAAGAAACCAATAGTATGAAAACCAAATTGTTATTGCATCAAAGAAATAAACTTATCACATTCAGAATCAAGATCACCCCCCTAGCAATGGGGGGTTTAACTACTCATAAAAATAACAAAAAATATAGTTTTGCTTGTAGACATTACAGATAAATGAAGGAATCAGATCTTCAATGGCTTATGCTCATAGAATCCTTCACTCCTTGCATCAATCTTGAATTCTCCAGCCTCTCTAATGTATTTTCGCACTCAAAACCCTCCAACCCTTGTCCAAACGCAATCTCCTTCTTTTATTACTGTCATTCTGGGCTTTTCAGCAAAACAGGCCCAAAAATCACGTTCACACGCGTGTGGGAACGCGTCTGGCTCACATGACACGCGTCCTGGGACGCGTTTGGGCAGAGGGACAATTTCCTTTGCAATTTTGGCAGCTGGGACGCGTGTGGGCACGCGTCTGGTAGTCTGGGACGCATCTGGGCACGCGTTTGGTGGTCTGGGACGCGTCTGGGAACGCGTTTGCTCAGCAGACTTCAATATTTCACTTCCACACGCGTCTGGGGACGCGTTTGAGCAGCAGGATGTGCTTTTACAGGCTCCACACACGTGTGGAGACGCGTTTGGCCAGGCAATGTGCTTTTTCATTAGTTTCTTCACGTTTCGCACTGATTTTCTCCACTTCATTCATCTGAGTCTGCAAACACTTAAACACACAACTAAAGCATAAAATGCGGAATAATGAAATAAAACATAAAATAAAATACTTCAAAGACAACTAAAAATAACAGTAAAAACATGTGTAAAAACCACTAATCAAACTCCCCCAAACTTAAACCGTTGCTTGACCTCAAGCGACAATTACAAGAGTTAATGACCTTTAAGGCACACCGGTGTTCATACGTGAAATATCCGTTTGTATTGATCAATAAACAGTTGGTCCGGCATTCACATGACGCGACGAGTTTCTGCTACCACTTTAAACCTTTAGCTCCCATTTTAGATACTTCTCCAACTATGCTTTGCACTTAAGTCTCTTTCTGATTTTTCTCCTCTTTCATTCGGACAATCACATTAAGGCACTGTATTTCTTATAATAATCATCACATGCATGAGACAGATCAAGGCTTTTTATTTTTCTTTTTCTGGCACCAAACGAGCAGCATTTGCTACTTTTTTATTACCGATGAAATTTTCAAACTTTGCAGTTATATATTGTCCTTTTGGAGGACGTTTGGGGATCAACCTCCTTTGGGCTGAATAACCGGGTGAGGGTTACCCAACTTAGCGAGCCGGTTGCCTTTTACCGCCTTTTCATCATTTGGTGCCAACTTTATATCCTTTATTTTTTTCTCAACCAATCATCATGCATGTGAATCTGAGTTGTGCCAGACTGTATCAATAAACTACTCGAGGGGTACTTCTCAGGATACAAGTACTATGGTGCAAATCTACACGTCCGACTCGTATTTCATTTAGGGAACCAAGGGTGCTTAAACAAACCTCTTCTTGTCACATTATTCCGAACTTCCTGTCCTCAAACAATCTTCCCTTTATCTCTATATACTATTCCCGGTCGCTCTTTAAGATCAAAACACTTCAAAACAAAAATTTCGGTCAAAATTTGGGAAAAGTATGTTTTGTAGGTCTTACACATATTATAGCAGCAATATAAATTAAAATGCAAAGAGTAAATCCTCCCCCAAACTTGAACCAAACATTGACCTCAATGTTTTAGAACAAGCTCGAGAGAGGTGACTCACAGAGGGTAATGCACTCCATCGCTTCCACTTGAAATGCCCCTTTTATTTCCTGAAAATAAAACAAACAAACAGAGAAATTAATTATTAAAACTGTGGGTTGCCTCCCACGAAGCGCTTCGTTTAACGTCGCATGGCTCGACGGTCCATTACCCGTTATTATGGAGGGTATTTTCTATTCCACACCTGGTTGCTTTTCACCTCCGCAACCAAAAACTCATGAAGATGAAAGGCATGGACAACTTTTCTCTTCAATTCACTTCCCACTTTCTTCTTGACTTTTTTATTCTTTTTAGGACTTTTGATAGCTCCTTGAGTTGTTTCCACCCGAGAAGCTATGCTTGAAACTTTTTCTTGGAGCTGCTCAGGCCTTTTGTCTTTTTTCTCACTTTCTGTCATACCACTAGAAGTTTGATCATTTACAACCACCCAATGTTTCTTAACTCCTAACATCTTCAAGGTTACTTCTTCATCAAAAGATCTCAGCGTTAGTGTCCCTTTTTCAATGTAGAGGTTGCAGCGGCCTGTCGACAAAAATGGCCTCCCAAGAAGGATAGGAGTTTCTTCGTCTTCCGGAATGTCCATGATGTGGAAGTCAACAGGGAATACAAACTTATCAACTTCCACTAGTACATCTTCAGCTACCCCA
This sequence comes from Vicia villosa, assembly GCF_029867415.1. Taxonomy (NCBI): domain Eukaryota; kingdom Viridiplantae; phylum Streptophyta; class Magnoliopsida; order Fabales; family Fabaceae; genus Vicia; species Vicia villosa. The sequence continues at coordinate 67,977,727 of NC_081184.1, read as the reverse complement.
TATGATTTTTTAATGGTGTGATCAGCGAACCTTAACTGTGTCTTACTCTCACTAATCTTTTCCAATTCGAGCTTTTTGAAAATGGACAAAGGCATTAAACTCACACTAGAACCAGAATCGAGGAGTACCTTTGTAAATGTTATATTATTGATAGTGCATGGTATCGCCACCGCTCCAGGGTCTTTCCTCTTTATTGGGATCTTTCTTGCTGACGAGATTATTCCACACTTCTCAGTTGCAATTTTTGATTCTCCTTCCACTGATCTCTTCTTTGTCATTACCTCCTTCAGAAATTTCTTATACAATGGCATGTGCTCAAGGGCTTCGAAGAAGGGTAAATTCACCTCTAGCCTTTTGAACAATGCAGTAAACTTCTTAAAGTCTTTCTCTTTTGAATTCTTCTTTGTCACTCTGGAAGAGAAAGGAAGTTTGATCACTGGTTCAACATCTTTCTTATTTTTTTCTTCAACTGGTTTAACCGGTGGTATCACAATTTCTGGTTCTTTCGGATTCTCTCTTATTTCCAAATCCACCTTTATTACCATAGGGTCATCTATTTCCTCTTTTTCTTTTTCAGATTCAGCCACTCTTTTGCTCCTTGTTGTAACTGCATTAATCTTCTCTTGGTCTTTTGGATTTTTCACAGTCGAACTCGGAAAGTTACCTTGTGCCTGTAGAGTGAGGTGCTGTGCTATTTGACCCACCTGAACTTCTAGATTTTTGATTGAAGCTGTGGTGTTCCTATGGTTGTTTCTTGTCTCTTCTTGAAACTGAGAGCATTGTCCAGCCAATCTCTCGATAGCTACTTCCCACTCCGCCTTCTGAGGGCCTTGTTGTTGTTGTTGATCTTTCCATGCGAAGTTGGGATGATTCTTCCACCCAGGATTATAGGTGTTAGAATAAGGATTATTTTGCCTCAAGAATTTGATTTCTTCCATTTGCTTGGGAGTCGTGGTCGGAAAA